>NC_091252.1:91749469-92052500 GCF_042477335.2 Ovis canadensis
CTCCAAATAACTTTAGACCGTTCTGAGCATGAAATTCATTTTAAAAGTCATCAGAATGAAATTGCAATTTCATGTATGCAGAACCAAAAAAAAGAGGCAAAACATGATAGTCTAAAAGTCCAAAAATAATAGGAATTTTCAAGGTCTAGAAAGACAATAGGGGTAGAATGAAACAAACCAAAAATAAACCAAAACTGTGATGTATATATTGTGTAAAGGGCTTGGGATTCAGGAAGTAATGTGGAGAAAGACAGAGCAAAGAAAAAGACATACAGAAGTTTATAATACAGAAAGACATTAAGTGGTAGTGGTGACTGACATTCAGGGCAGAATGAAACAAAATGTAAATGCTTTTGAAGTTCATCTCTAGGAAATACAGCAGTAAGAATGAGAAAGACCAAAAAGAAAGATGATCTCCCATGATAGCTTTCAAATTCCACCCCAATGGAATGGCAGATATATAACTCAGCAGTTATAAATGCCATTTTTTTTGGTACTATATCCAGCCTCTTAATTCCAATTAAGTATGCTGAATTCTTTGACAAATGCAATGCTCAAAAGGACAAATTTCCAACACTGTCTTAGGAGAATTCATTAGAACTTATCTTTCGGATCTGGCTGCAGGAAACCTTGACTGCCTAGCACTTGATGGAGTGTCCTTCAATAAAGAAGACAACCATTTTTAATTCGGCGTCCGGGAGTCTGTTCCAAAAACAAGATGGAAATCGCCTCCTGAAAGCTTCAGCTTAAACGGTGTAATGAATGTTACAGCAGATCTCAAATATTGCAATTTGTCACATGTTTATTCCTCAAAGAAATCTGCAATAAAATTCCAATGTGTGTACAAGATAGATCTCTGGAGCATACATGGTGGTGATTAAGAATGTTGGGCTCCCATCTCAGACAGATCTTGGCTTAAATCCTGCCTGGGCAGTTTAGCAGGGATGCAGCTCTGAGCTGACTTTCCACTCTGAGTCTCAGTGTCCCCTCCTGTTAAGTATGGTAAACATCACCTACTTGTACAGAGTTTTTTGGGAAAAAGGCTGGGTAGATAAAATATTTGGCACTGTCCAGCTAGAGTCAGTACTCGGTCACTACTCGTCGGGGTCTGGCTAGCAGCAGTTATGGTGATGGAGCTTACTACATAGGCAGTAATGATCACCTTCACCAGCATCCTAAGTGTTTAACTTTGCCGGACAGTCTGGCTCCATGAACATCACTGCCATCAGAAACTCATCCCTGACCATCAGCAGGCACCTGGTCCCTCTGCCATGACTCCCTTCTAAGCTTTATTTTCCTTTTGTCTTTGGCTCCTGTTGCCTCTTCCCTGTGGCTGAGCATCCTTGTACTTAGCACCTCGAGCTGATGCTGACAAAATTATTCAGCAAGAGCAGCTTTCAGGAAGATACTGAATTATAGATTACTGCAAGATAAATGAACCAACATTATTAACCATGATTAAACTTATCACTGGACCCAAAAACCTCGGGCATCTGTTTCTGCAACAGGGACTTGCCCAGCAGGGAAATCAAGGGCACCCTCTCCTTAGGATTTGAATCAAGTTATAGCTAAGTCATTCATTCTGCTCTGGAAGTTGGATATCTCTGATTTTATCCAGTATGTCTGTGTTTATCTCATAGAAGGCAGTCTCATTTCCCTAATAAAAAAGAGACTTGTTGGGAGAACAAACCAAAGCATGTAGCAAATAGACCGTTTGAGAAAGACAGAAGGGGAGCTTCTCATTCATTCACCCAGGCGCCAGCCATCTGCATACCTAGAGCTGAGCCTTATATTTTATGTCACAATTGTATTCCTTAAAATAAGGTGGCAATTTCGCTGTTACTACAGCAACTGTGGGAAAGAACAGGGTGTGGGATATACTCTGAAGGCAAAAATGTCTGATTGTGACCGTAGATTACACAGGGAGTAAATAATGGCAACGAATCATCTAAACAGAATAAACACATGCCCTCCTCGCCAACCACCCTTCACTTTCCAGTTTCCTGAATCTTATCAATTGGAGTGAAAATCTGAATAACAAAGGCTATACTGTGATAAACAAATCACTCAATAGTAAGTGAAAATGCACGAAGTCAAGGCTGTTTAGCTGAGGATATCAACCCTGGTTGCAATAAGAACTAACCCAGAATGCTTCTGAAAAACACCCTACATCTGGGGTTCACCCCCAAAGTTTCTGACCCATATGATTCCAAGCTGTCCTGAGGACTGAGAACCGTGTTCTCCATTCATCTTATGCTAAATCATTAACTAGTTATCAACTAAGTGATTCATGAGGAAATATATACTTTTCTAAGTGGATTATAAAAGAAACTTTCCTGTTTTTATTTATTAATGTTCTAAGTGACAAGGAAAAAGAGGTTATGCACCCTCTGATCAAGACAGATTAGGACCTTTAAAGGACAAGTTTTACCTCCAAAAATCTTCTTGTGTATAGTGGCTCAGAGGGCTCAGATAGTAAAGAATCTGCCTGAGATGCAGGAGACCTGGGTTGGATCCCTGGGTTGGGAAGATCCCCTGGACTCCAGTATTCTTGTCTGGAGAATTCCTTAGACAGAAAAGCCTGATGGGCTCAAAGTCCATGGGGTCTCAAAGAATCGGACACAACCAAGCAACCAAGCGCTCACAGAGTATCCCGAAGTGAAGGAAGGGGTTGGGTTCTCATAGCAGAAGCACCAATGGAGATTATTCAAAATACGAGTTTGTAGCATGGTCCTCTCTCTCAAAGGACAAATCAGGACTTCTGGGTGCCCAACATGTGTATGAGCCCGAACCCCAGCCATCCCTCTAGCTTTAGCTCCACGGAAGCTCCTGGTCCCTGACCGGAGTCTTGTGTAGATTTCGCCTAGGATTCTGCAGACTTGGTGTAAGATGAAAGAAATCAGGTAGTTGCTGCCACCCTTGCAGACAGCCAGAGCCCCACGTCATTTGCTCTCAGACTCAACTCATTTCTCATCTCACTGGAGCCCTGGGGCGGCTGGAGCGACACTACTTGCAACCTTTGGCTTCTTGTCTAGAAGTCCCAAGGCCTGATGATCCCTGAAATTTCAGAAGTCCTGGGTCTAAGCAAAGAAAACACTGTTAAATATAAATTCATCATGACCAACATCCCCTGGACTCTAGGGCAATGTCTACTTGAACCCCAAATATTGTATTAATTTCTTAGGTGGATCAGGAGACGACCTGATGATTCACAGATTGAGCTTTGCCCTTGGTAATGAGCGATGTTTAAGAGAATTCCAAGTTGTTTTAGTAGCAGGTTTATCTGTAAGAAGAGATCAAGTCTTTTTTTTTTTTTTTCCATAACCATTGCAGACCTCTTTCAATCCTATTTCCTAAATTTTTATCAGACTCTTCAGCTTCTCTATGGAAGGGTGTGTTATGCTTTTCCTGTACTCAAAATTGCTATCAACTGATTGGCCATTTGCCGTTGAAGGTGAGAGTCTGTTTTCTTCATCTTTAGTAACACACAGTTTTTCTAATTGCTATCTGAGGGCTCAGAGAATCGAGCTGAATACGTGCAAGCCGAGCTGTAACAAAATGTCTCACACACACTCCATTGGTCAAGTCCTTGTGTAATCAACTGGGAAATAAAATGCCTGTGCTAGGTTTTTAAGCTATCAACATGCTACAGCTTTATTTGATGAAAGACCGTTCCATGCTGGGTTACCAATAAAATATGAATTATAGGTAATCATCTCATCAGAGTTAAGTTCTTTATGTTTTAAAAACATGAATCCTACTTTAGGGGGAGCTTCTATTTTCAAAGAGGAGTCTTTCCTGATTACTCTTGAAACTATAGTTATTCTCAAATGCCTTAGAGAAAGCAAACAGCTGTTGAATCCTACGCAGAACTCCAGGTTCAAAAATCAGTTCTTAGATTTTGCATTTTAGCCCAGCAGGGCCACCCAAGTGACATTTCCAGGGAATAGAATCAACTTCCAGTAAATTAGCAAACTTCTACCACAAGTGGAAATATTCAATTTAATATTTATAAGAAATAAAAAATTGAAGGTATATTGAAAAGAGAATGGCTTTTTATTGTTGCAATGCCTAATACTTCAAGCTAAGAGTTTAAACTAAAAATCAGGGAGAGTAATTAACATTTTATGAGTGACTGCGCAATCGTGTTTGTTATTATTGAAGGAAAAAAGAAAAGGAAACACTCCCCGGATACGCTGTGTTTGTTCTGATTTCCAGTCACAGAGACAGTCATGGGGTTGGTGGTGGGTAGAAAGAGCACTGAACTGGGGGTCAGGAGACCTGAGTTTGGCCAGTGTCCTCTTGACCTGGATTTCCTCCTCTGTAAAATGAGAAAGAGGGTTCTAGGGGTCTGGTCACATGTCAAGCCTGCTTCTCAAAGATTCTGATTCTGTAGGTCTGGGAGAACCTCCCCGCCCAACCCAGCATCCTGGGGTTAGATCTCACAGGTGCAGCATTTGGCTCAGGTAAAATTAATGCAGGGATCAAGACGTCGGAGGACTAGCAGCGCTGAGTACAGGGGAGGAAAGGAGAGAGCATTGTTGTAATTCAAGAAAACTGAGACTTCATATTCAGAAAGGCAGTGGGGAGCACCACTGAGCCCGAGTCACATTAAAACAGGGGTCTTCACTGCACATTTCTGAAAGAGAGATATGCCCACCATAGTTTGAAGGTCTGTGTGAGATTCCCCACAAGCAACTGGGGTCTGACTTTCCTTTTCAACCAGGGAATCTCTGCTCAATTGTAAATGTCATAGTTCACTGGCTAAAAGATATTTGAAGACACATTTTAATTACATATCCCAACACTAGTATTAGAACCTGGTGAATCTATATTTGCTCCCAATTTCTACATCTGTTCATGCCACCACCATTCTCCCGGGCACCCAGTTTCAACAGCCCATGTCCAGTCAGTACCTCACCTTTATCTCAATCTTTTATCTCCCATATCCACATCCTGATTGCAATCATCTCAGTCATTGCAAAGACTTTTATCTCACCTCCTAGCCTCCAGTTTCTTTCTTTTCCAATTCAAATTAACCTTTCAGTTCACAATTCTCCTCCTGTTATTTGCTTTCATAAAGTCATACTTTTGATTAATTACTTCTATATAATGACATCAAAATTCCTTAGCCAGCGTTGGAGGCTCTCAGTAGCATTACAAATTATCTTATTCTGTCTGCTCATTGCCCATGATTGAACCAAATTAGAATGGTTTTCTTACAGTCACACATGGGAGCATATGCTTCCTTTATCTGGTTTGGCTTACACTTTCTCATGTGCTATTGAATCTCTATCCCTTTTCATTTATTAAAAGAAGAAAAGAAATAAAACTTCACAATACTATTCACAGTTATTTCAATTTTTATATAGTCCTTTCTTTTTTACTTTTATATATGCATATGTATTTTCATCTCTCTAGTCAATTTTACGTGAATCTTTGCATTCCAGTTATAATCCCTTTCCATTTGACCACATAATCTTCATAATTTTCATTTTAATAGTTGCATAATTTTCCAACCAGCAGATGTGCTATAATTCAGTTAGCCATTCTTCTATCTATAGTTAGACTTTTTTTTCCCTAATTTTAGCTATTATAAATAATGTTGCAATTTTAGCTATTATAAATAATGGTACAATTAATAGTTCCATGTATAACACCCTCCCATGAGTTTATTACCTTTGGATAACTTTCCAGGAGTGAAATAGATCAAAGACATAAAATTTTATGGCTTTTTGGTGTACATTGACAAATTGTTTTCCAAAAAGTTTATACCAACTCATACTGCCACCAATAATATATCTGAGTATACTATTTTTACTACTAACTTGCTGGTTCAAAAGAAACACAACTGTACCTTATTAATACATTAATTTCCATATGTTTAGTATTAGGAAATGTAAATTTTGTTCATATTTTGTTTATTCCATTTTCTTCTTCTGTTGTTTGTATTATTTTCTGGCTAAATTTATGAACTTCAAAATGTTAGAGGCTGTGTCATTCTTATTTTCCACCCTATAGTAGATTTCAGGCTTCCCTCATAGCTCAGTTCGTAAAGAATCCACCTGCAATGCAGGAGAACCCGGTTCGATTCCTGGGCCAGGAAGATCCCCTGGAGAAGGGATAGGCTACCCACTCCAGTATTCTTGGGCTCCTCTTGTGCCTGAGCTGGTAAAGAATCTGCCTGTAATGTGGGAGATCTGGGTTCAATCCCTGGATTGGGAAGATCCCTTGGAAAAAGGAAAGGCTACTCACTCCAATATTCTGGCCTGGAGAAAATTCCATGGACTATTACAGTCCAAGGGGTCGCAGTTGGACAGGACTGAGCGACTTTCACTTTCATAGCAGAGCTCAGCACTGTTCTGATACATGAATAGCACTGAGAGTTTCTTTGTGCTCCACAGAAGCACATTTATTTTTTAAGGTCTTCATGAGCTTTTTATATACTAAGGGTATTAACATTTTGTCACAATTAAACACTCTTCCTTTTATTTTAGTGTCATGTTGTTTTAAAGACAAAAAATGCAGTGGAACCAATTTCTGTTTTCTTTGTGCATCATTTTCTTGTCTTTGAAGCTAAAAGTTACACGCGACAGAGCTGAGAACATATAAATTGCAGTTTTTGTCTGTTTTTCTGTTTTTGTTAAAGTTTCCTTTTGGGGATAAACTCTTGCTATTCTTCAAGGCTTATCTTAAATGCACCTTTTCCAAGGTTCTTCCTGGGTTTTAGGAAATGGTTGTTTACTCACAGCCATAGCCACAATTGGCTTATCACAGGAGCCTTTGGTTTGGAGCCCACCAGGAGGTTCAGCTTTGCTCCTGTGTGTAGATCCATCTTACTTGGGCAGGAGGGATTTAAATTAATCCAGTAACACTTTGAGGTTCTGGATTAAGCTAGCATTGCTGCTATTTTAGCCATAAACCTTTATTTCAACTGTAATAACAGAGTCTCTGCATTGTTCCCATGCTGGGTTACCTGACATTTTAATATGATTATTTTGATAGAGGGACATTTTGATAGGGATGTTTTGATATGGCCTAGAAAAATAAATCATTACAATTTTAGGTGCATTTTAATTATCAAAAAAGAGTGTGAGCCAGCTCTTCTTAGTCCTAGTTCATAAGCTATTCATAAGCTAGTTCATAAGCTACCTATTCATAAGCCCCACTTTACCTATCTGTCCCATGCCTGGTGCCTTATCTTCTTTATGCCTGGGCCTAACAGCAAAATCAAAATAATGATTAGATCAAAAAATCCAGCTTTGTCATTGTCAATCCTAATCTTAGTAACTGAATTTCTGATTTGCCTTTCCATCTTCGAAGTCCTTCCAGTATCATAACCCACCTGGCTTTAGAAAGACTCTTCTGATTCTTTTAAGTGTCCTCTCCATCAGGCTTTCCAGGTGCTGACTGACTGCCTATAGCTTCAGATAGCACCTGCTGCTGAGTGTCTGTCCCAGGGATATGATCAGGGCAGTACTCGGTTGCCCTGTCTTGGATATTTCGGCATGACACTAGCCTCTCTGCTGGAATTTCCTTGATAGTTCTTCCCGTATGCAATTCCATTGTCAGGTCTCATTTTTTTCTGATCCTCCAGGATAGCTCTGTTTTAACCAATCCCATCTTAAAATATGACTGCCTCTTCCTTGAAATTTTCCTAGTAACTGCTCTGTCATGTGATTTCACCTTTATTTTGCCTTCTGGGGAGACCCAGCAATCCCACTCCTGGGCACATATCCAGACAAAACTATAATTCAAAAAGGTACATACGCCGCTATATTCATAGCAGCGCTGTTTATCGAAACACGAGCCGAGACACGGAAACCGCCTAAATATCCATTGACAGATGACCAGATAAAGAAGATGTGGTGCATATACCCAATGGAACATTACTCAGTCATAAAAAAGGAATGAAATAATGCCATTTGCAGCTAGATGGATGGACCTAGAGATGCTCATACTAAGCAAAGTAAGTCAGAAAGAGAAAGATGGATTCCATATGGTATCATTCACATGCGTAATCTAAAATATGACACAAATGAACACATCTACGAAAGAGAAACAGACTCACAGACACAGAGAACAGGCTTGTGTGTGTAAAATAGAGGGGTTGGGGAGGGTGGGGTTGGAAGTTTGGAATCAGCAGATGCAAAATATTATAGATATTAATACAATGGATAAACAACAGGTCTTATTGTATAGCACAGGCAACTATATTCAGCACCTTGTGATGAATCATAATGGAAAATAACATGGAAAAGAATATATATGTGTGTGTGTGTATACGTATATGTCTGAGTCACTTTGCTGTACACCAGAAACTAACACAACATTGAAAATCAACTATGTGTGTGCCAAGTCGCTTCAGCCATGTATGACTCTTTGAGACCCCATGGACTGCAGCCTGCCAGGCTCCTCTGTCCATGCAATTTCCCAGATAAGAATACTACGCTGGGTTGCCATGCCTTCCTTCAGGGGATCCCGACCTAGGGATCGAACCCATGTCTCCTATGTCTCCTGCATTGGCAGGCAGGTTTTTTTAACCACCTATTATACTTCAATTAAAAAAAAAAAAAAAGAAAAGACAGTTTTTGAAGTAGATTAATTTTTTTCTTACCATCCTTCCCTGGCCTTTCTCCTCATACCACAAAACCCCTCTGTTTTAGTCAAACCTAAATATTCAGGACTGCTTCTGAGTTATTCAGTGGTCTTACTTACTGTTTCTCTCACAGGGAAAGAAACACCAAAACAACAATAAAAATTTCCTTTTTTTTCCCTGTAAATCATGTGGTTCTTCCCAGGCATCTTACATCTCACAACTCTGGAAGGCACTCTCCCACCTAAGTTATAGCTGCTTCCCCATTTGACATCTCCTCTTCCACAAACACTGCTAGGTCTATGTATTAGCCCAGTCTTCCTTTTAACCCTTTGCGCTCTGGACAGAGTAGGTGTAGGTACATGCAAGGAAAAAAAAATCACAAAGGTAGCGATGATGAGCTAAGTTTTTTGTTTTTTTTTTTTAATTTTTTGTTGTGTTTTGCTTTGTTTTTACTGGTGGTGACAAATTCGCAAAATAGCTAGATGGAACTCAGGTGACGTGGTTTGCTCATAAGATCGGGAAAGTCAACTGACTCATGGGAAAACAAAACAATAACTACTGCTGCTCCATTATTCCAAAGTTGGCAAAACTATCATCCTTATGAAGAAAAATTCTCATCCATTATCATAACATCTGTTTTATGTATTTCAGAGAAGCCTCGATTGCAAACAATGGGCAACTCATTCAGTTTTATTTCTGGGCATGTAGTTACCACGGATTCAGATATATAATAATCTTTGATTTGTTGTGCTCACATAATGTGCACATAAGCATTAGATAGCATTATTTATCCTTCATAAACATTAGTGCCGCTGATTTTGTTACTATCAGTGATATTACCAAGGCTACATAGATCAAAACAAACATTGCAGTTTTTTTCTTCATGCTCTGCACACAGCCCACACAGGCAAGGAAATGGAGAAACCTTCCAAAATTTAGACATATTGTTCTGTAACCTCTACCCACGTTGGACAAATGTTTATTAAAATACTTTAAAAACGACAGGATTATACTCCCAGAGTTATCAACGTGAGATAATATCTTCATAGTGAAACAAAAATTCAGATAAATAGAAAAAGCAAAACTGAGCTCCCAAATCGAAATGGAGATTTATTTTGGCCAAAATATTCAGCCTTGGTTTCAAGTCACAGATTTCAAAGGAAACAGCAGTTCTCTACTGTCCTCCTACTCCTGAATGGCTGGGTGGCCTTGAACTGTTTATTGTGCCTTGCCGAGAAGGATGGCATAATGTCAATAGGAAGGGTACCTCTGCCCCAGGGAAGCAAGGCCAGTCGCTAAGGCCAACTTTGAACACAGAACCACCTACTGAATCTTTATACACATCAAATTTTCCCTTAGAAATAAAATATTCATCCACTTGATACCATGTGTTTAAATTCTCTTAAGTTTGTTATTTACTATGGCCTATTTTGTATTTGTTAAGCAGCTCATAGTTTATTATAAATACTTTTATAAAGTACTTTTATCTCATTGGATTTCCCAAATACACTATAAAATACGCTGGAAGCATCTTCAGTCTTGCTTGAAAAGAAAGGAAATGGAGAACGTGGACACTGGACCAACAGGACAGATCAGTGGAAACCGATGGACCTGGAAGACAAGCTCTTCTCTCTGATGCCGTGATTCCTGCCCTTTTGGGTGATGCTGCACTGCTTTTTGCTGGATAAATGCATAAACAGTTTGACTCCATCTGCCTCAAAAAACTGAACACAACATGGAGGTTTTGACACATTCCTCATCTTAGAGCAATGGCGTCTTTTGCTGAATGAGTTTCCTTAGGAACTAACATTTATATCCTCCCCATAAGATACTCCAGAGTGCATATTACAGACCAGCAGTAATATGCCTTTGCAGTTAATGGCACTCAGTCAAAACTACCAGGGCATGTCATTATTAGGTCATAATACCCACCCTGGAGTGTCTTACAGCTTAATTGTTCTCTCTTCCATTCCAGAAACCAGAGAAAGGCATATTTCACTAATGTTTCTGCTTTGTTAATGAGTTCAGAATGGATGAACACATGTGTTCTGCCTGCTCTGCGTATCAAACATGTATCCAGAAATAAATGCAGGTCGCATAATCCCCAATTCCAGCTTGCATATTTTGCTACAAAATGTTTGGCATGGCTCTGATATTTCTGAAAGTGAAAATTTAGTATGCAACGTCTGTCTAAATATTCAGACTCTGAAAACTCATGAGACTTCCCCTTCTGCCAATGTCCTCAGCATTTATCTCTTGATCATCATCTGTTTTTCTGCTGAAAGTTTCCATTAAGAGAGTTATATTTTAATCTGGACTAGAATCCACAATCAACTATCCCTAATCTTTTGAGTATATAGCTAGTTATATCTTAATGACTATTTAACCTTGGGTCTTTTCTTAGCCACATTTGGCAAAACTCTTCAATCAGAATAGAAATTTCATCATGCTCTTTTAGGTTCTTATTTTTCTACTACAAAGCCATATTCACCTTACAACAACATTTTAAATAACAAGCAAAGCCTGAGAAGTTATAGGAATAACTAGCTGACCCAGATGTATGTGGTTCTGAAATATGGCTGCCCAGCAATAGAAAGCACTGGCTATTCAAGTAAGCATGACAACAGAGCCTTTTACAAGGCATCGTTCTTCAGGTTGCCTCATTTTTGTATGTAGCAGTGAGCCATGGAGTGGAATCCCTCACACTTCTTAGGAATGTTTAGTGAATGCAATTTGAGAAATTTGAGGCTCCAGATCAATGAAACAAATGTAACCAAGGAGCTATCTATGGGAAACATCTCCTGGAAAGTCTGTGGTGGAGAAAATATTTATTTTGGATGGAGTTCTATGATTTAGGCCCTTACCTTCAGAATAATAAGTAACATATAACAAGTAAAGAGATTGATTTAATAATTTTAAAATTTCCCACATGACAACCAAGAAGGATGGAATGGGTGGGGGAGGCTCTTGAGACGGGGTGACATATACATATTTATAATTGTGACTGAGTTGTCATCACGTACAGAGACCACCATGACATTGTAAAGCAATTTTCCTCCAAATTAAATAAATAAAAAATAAAGTTTACTTCTAGGAAAAAAAAAATTGGTAGGAGGTGAAAGGGAAATTCAAAAGGGAGGGGACATAGCTATACCTATGGCTGATTCATGTTGATATATGGCAGAAACCAACACAACATTGTAAGGCAATTATCCTCCAATTAAAAATAAATAAATTTAAATAATAATTTAAAAAATCATGGAAAAACTTCCCACAATGTTCAGTTTCCAGAAGGCTTCTCTGGTGAATTCTATCAAACATTTAAAGAAGAACTAATACCAATTCTTCACAAGTTCTTTCAAAATACATAAATGAGAAGGGATACTAATCAGACAAAGACATCACTAGAAAACTACAGACCAATATCCTTTTTGAATAGTTACAAAAATCCTCATCCAAATATTACCAAGTCAAGTCCAGACTTGCAAAAAAGGATTATACACCATGGCCAAATGAGATTTATCCCAATAAACTGCAAAGTTGGATTATCACCTGAAAAACAACTATGTAATATATCATATAAACAAAATAAAGGACAATGACCATAATATTGATAGACATAGGAAATTTATGTGACAAACTCTGATACTCATTTATAATAAAATCACTCAAGAAACTACGAATAGAAGGGCATTTACTGAATCTAACAAAAGCCATCTACAAATAAACTGGTAGCTTGTCATGCATTACAGGCAGATTCTTTACCATCTGAGCCACCAGGTAAGCCATGCATACAGAGTGGATAACCTATCCCTTCTTCAGGGGATCTTCCTGACCCAAGGATTGAACTGGGGTCTCCTGCATTGCAGGCAGATTCTTTACCAGCTGAGCTGCCAGGAAGCCATGTGATATACCATATTAATACAATAAAGGACAGTATGCATAATGTTGATAGTCATAGGAAAATTATGTGAAAAAATCTAATACTCATTCATGATAAAACCACTCAAGAAACTAGGAATTGAAGGGCATTTACTGAATCTGATAAAAGCCATTTACAAAGAAACTGAGAGCTTGTTATTTTTCCATAAGATTAAGAACAAGACAAGGACCTCTGGTCTCACTATTTCTGTTCAACATTATACTAGGAGTTTTAACCAGGGCAATTAGGACAAAAAAAAAAAAAGAAATTTAAAGTATTTAGATCGAAAAGAAGGAGGTTAAACTATCTCTATACACAAATATCATAATCATATACAGAATATCATAAGGAATACACTAAAAATTTATTATAGGTAATAAGCTCAGCAAGATTACATGATTCAAGAAAGAGGAAAATTAACTATCCTTACATATATTGGCACTGCACAGTCCAAAAATAGAATTAAGGAAATAATTTATAATAGCATCAAAATGAATGAAATATTTAAGAAAAAAATTTAACAAAAAGCACAATACTTATAGTTTTGAAAACTATAAAAC
Source organism: Ovis canadensis (assembly GCF_042477335.2). Classification (NCBI taxonomy): domain Eukaryota; kingdom Metazoa; phylum Chordata; class Mammalia; order Artiodactyla; family Bovidae; genus Ovis; species Ovis canadensis. The sequence continues at coordinate 91,762,551 of NC_091252.1, forward strand.
ATTGTTGGAAGATATTGAAGAAGCTCTAAATAAAAGACATCTCATATTTATGGGTTGGAAGACTTAATATCAAATTAATCTACAGTTTTAACACAATTTATATCAAAATACCAGCTGGCTTTTTTCTTGTGGAAATTGACAAGCTAATCCTAAAATGCATATGGAAAGGCAAGGGAGCCAGAATATCCAAAACAATCTTGAAAAGAACAGAGTTGGAGGAATCATATTTTCCAATCTCAAAACTTAGTTCAGTTCAGTTCACTTCAGTCATTCAGTCATGTCCAACTCTTTGTGACCCCATGGACTGTAGCATGCCGGAAACCTGCAATAAGCAAGATACTATAGCACTGGCATAAGTATAAACATATAAATCCATGAAGTAGAATCTGGAGTCTAGAAAGAAACATTTACATTTATGGTTAACTTTCAACAAATGTGCAAAGACAGTTCAATAGGAGGGGAAAATGACCTTTACAACAGAGTTCACTGGGAAAACTGGATATCCACAGGCAAAAAATGAAGTTATACCTTAACCTCACATCATGCATAAAAATTGCTTTAAAATGGACTATATACTTAAATGTAAAAGCAAAAAGCTATAAAACTCTTAGAAGTAAGTGAACAAATCAATCTTTGTCATATTGGATTAGGCAAAGTCTTCTTAGATATAACACCAAAAGCACAACAGATAAAGGGGAAAAAATAAGTTAGACTTCATTAAAATTTAAAAAAAAGACATGCATGCGTGCACCTAGGATTGGAATTGCTGATGACCCAAAGAGTTGGAGAGGAATCATAAAATATGAGCAAAGATTATGAATAGACTTTCTTTCAAAGGAAATAAACAAATGATCAATAAATACACAAAAAGATGATCAATATCATTAGGCATTAGGAAAATACAAACCAAACCACAAGTGATACTGCTTCACACCTATGGGGATGCCTAAAATTAAAAAGAGAGACAGTAAAAATTGTAAGTGAGGATGTGGAAAAATTGGAACTGTATATTGAGAGTAAGAAGGTATAATGGTGCAGACACCTTGGAAAACAGTTTGGCATTCCTTAAAATGTTCAACAGAGAGTTACAATTTAACTCAGCAATTGCAATCCTAGGTGCATGCATGCATGTTAAATCCCTTCAGTCACAAATCCTAGATAAATATCCTCAAACTATGAAAAGATATGACCACATAAAAACTGGTATATGAGTATACAAAACAACATTATTCATCATAGCCAAAAAGTAGAAAAAACGAATGTTTATCAACTGATGATGCTAAACAGTAAGTGAATATCCATATAATGGGTACATTATTCAACAATAAAAAGAAATGAAGTACTACTACATGAGTGAACTTTGAAAACATCTGCTAAGTAAAAGATACTAGTCACAAAAGATCACATATTATATGATTCCATTTATATGAAATGTCCAGAACTGGCAAACCTATAGAGACAGAAAATAGGCTGGAGGTTACCAAAGTCTAGAGAGGGTAGGACATAAGAGTGTCTGCTAATGCAAAAGAGCTTCTTTTGGGAAATAATTAAAATATTCTAACATTGGATTTTGGTGATGGTATAGTTATGGTATTATTCTGAGAATACATGAAAAACCAACAAATGTTACACTTTAAATGGATAAAATTATGGCATACGAATTATATCTTAGTAAAATTATTTTTTTAAAAAAGAAACAATAAAACTGAGGAGGTCTCTGAAATAAAATCACAAACTATCAGTGGTATAGAGGTTTAGAAATAATCAGGTCGAGTGAGAACAATAAGTAATAACTTGCATATGAAGAAGAATGAAAGAATTATTTCCAGCAGAAGAAAATCTGAAGTATCTTTGTGATTTGGCAAAAAAAAAAAAAAGCATTTTTTTTTTTTGGTAAACTGGGAAAAATTGAAATATGATTAAAAACCCTAGGGAAACACATAGCTGTAGATAAAAGATAATGACCATATATGTAGAAGACTAAATATGTCATAATTTAATTAACAAACATAAGCAAGGATAAGCCATTTAACCTTGAACCTTAGAATATTTTTATCTAAAAGGCTAAGTGAGTTGGCGTTGGACAGGGAAGCCTGGCATGCTGCATGCAGTCCATGGGGTCAAACAGTAGGACACAACTGAGCGACTGGACTGAACTGAAGCCTCATGACCAAGGATTTTTGTAGTTTCCTATTAGTGACCTAACATGGATCTACAATAAGTTATATTAGTATAATAATGTTATTAAAATTTTATAAATTATATTGGCTTCCAGTTTCTAAAATTAAGCCATAGGCAAGGCACAGATGATTGACTTACAGCACAGACTAAATGAGAAGGTATACAGTTTGGCAGTCTAGGCATTACTTTCTTCTTTGTCCTGCACAGTAGAAAATCAAGAGCCTCTGTATTAGAGATGAGAAAAACAGCATAATTATATTATTTAAAAATTCAAAAGTAAGCAAAAGAAGAACTGAAGGTGGTTTTTGAAATCTACAAAATTTAAGAAGATGATTGTGGAGAATGTTTATTAGCTGCCTCATAAACAAAATAAAGCTAATAAAACAAGATATATAGGTTAAAACATGTTATTTAACAAATTCTCAAGGCCGGAATACTGAAGTGGGTAGCCTTTCCCTTCTTCAGGGGAACTTCCCAACCCAGGGATTGAACCCAGGTCTCCTACATTGCAGGTAGATTCTTTACCAGCTGAGCCACCAGGGAAGCTCAAGAATACTGGTGTGGGTAGCCTATCTCTTCTCCAGGGGATCTTCCAGATCCAGGAATTGAACCAGGGTCTCCTGCATTTCAGGTGGATTCTTTACCAGCTGAGTTACCACGGAAGCCCCTATTATTTAAGGCTATAAAGTTTAAAGAATATGAATAAAGGTTAAAATGGTTGCCTCTGAAAAATGTGGCTGGAATGAGGGGTAAGTAATCATACTTTTCAATTTATTGAGCTGAGGTAATAAGAAGATTGAAGGTTTGTGAACATATGCTCCTTTTAGGAAAGTAAAAGTATTAGCAACAATTTTGAAATGAAACAAGCAAAAGCAAAGACAGACCTCATTAGTAAACTATGTCTAATGAGGTTCTCAGCTGGCCTTCCACACTTTGCTTCTATGACTTCTAAAGATTTCAGTCTCTCAGTAGGAACTCTAGGGGAAAAAATGCCATCTCAGGTGGCCAAGGGATTCATTAGAGCATTTTCTCAGGACTGAGCCCCCGTGCACAGTGAGGTCCCAATGCCCGGGGCTTTGGGGAATCCTGGCTTCAGGCAGAGTAACAAGCAATAGAGAATCTGTAGGAAGGGGACCCAGACTCTGTCCACATTCAACCCCCAGAGAATTCCTCTTTCACTGATATTCTCCTCTCATCAAGGTTACCAGTCCATCAGTTGATAGCACTGAACCCTTTTATCAGCCCCACTGGGTAATTATAAAATATTTGCAATTATACAATATGCTAATTCTTAGGCATCTATAAACAGTTTAATCAATTGAGTGCATTTTATTATTTCTAGTCTAAACATTATGGGCTCACACAAAGTCTCTGAGATTGGTAAATTATTCGAGATTGTTAAACTGCTGACAAACCAATCAGAAGCTTTATTTGAATTTATTAGGTGTGCTACATTATTTAGCCAGCAAGAGTAAGGAAATCAACAGGGATGAAGATGCCTGCAGGAGTCACACTGTGAGGCTTGATCAGTTCCCAGGAATTACAGAGAGGGGAAGCCATCCAAACCAGGGGGAGTTGATTCGCTTAAAACCTTTACTGTCCAGTTGAAATTAGCAGTAAGCCAGGTTCTTGAGACACTTGGAAGCATTATTTTCTTTGTCATAATGTATGTGCATCTATGTGCATGTAGATATCTATGTTGTGGAAGTATGGGCTTCCCTGGTGGCTCAGATGGTAAAGAATCTGCCTGCAATGCAGGAGACCTGGGTTCCATCCCTGGGTTGGGAATATCTCCTGGAGGAGGGCACAGCAACCCACTCCAAGTGTTATTGCCTGGAGAATCCCCATGGCAGAGGAGCCTGGCAGACTACAGTCCATAGTGTTGCAAAGAGTCGGACACAACTGAAGCGACTTAGCACGCATGCATGCACACGCTCCAGTATTCTTGCCTGGAGAATTCCATGGACAGAGGCTATAGGCCCTGAGATCACAAAAAGTCAGACACAACTGAGCAACTAACACTTTCACTTTTTTTTCCATAGGTAAGTGTATGCACATTTGGTGTATGTGTCTCCAACCACTCTAATGAGAAAGAAAGAAATATTTTTTCATGCCCATCAGGACCTCCCGGGATATACCACATTTGAACATCCCAAAATAGAGCAAGACGAGTGTTCTGCCAATATTTATATTTAAGTGCATTCAGCAAGAATCATATTTTCCCAAACACGAGACAAGGCTTTTACTCACCCCCGAGTTAATCCACCTTGTATTCAAATTTTCACTGAGTCTTTTCTGTTACTGAGTTATACTGCTTGGTGAGTTGATTTCTTTTTAACAATTGAGTAGTCTTTGCAGGAAATATATTCCCTCAAAAAACTCCTCAGACAAATTGCTTATGAAGATCATCTGATTAAACAGGTTTAAAACATTTTTAAAAGATAAGTTTAATAGAGATTTATCTATTATTCTTGGAGGCAGAATCTCCTGGCTTCCAGGGGTAGATGTTGTTTAATAAGTCAGTTAAGCTGACATACTCAGGGGTTATGTCGTATGAACAACAAAATGTTCTTACAGCACGAAGTAGAAATTTTTTACTAATGTTCAAGTGAAGGTATTTGTAACCTGAGATAAAACTTCTGCCAGCACATACCCAGATGAAGGGAATGCTCTATTTTAAAAACTATACTTAGAAGTAAAAATGACGTGCCCTACAGCAATGCTTCGCAAACATTAACATTCATGCTTATTGTCTGGGGATCGCCTTAGAAATGGAGATCTTGATTCAGGGCCTGGAATGTCTCACGCCAGTTCAGGGCCTGTGATGGGGTCTCAGGACCTACTCTGTACAACAAGACCCCAGAACACTTTGTTAGGTGACTCAAAAATCAAGGCTAATGAAACGAAGGCATAGATCACTGATGTCAACCAGGCAGGTGAAAGCTGGGTAAATTGTTTTCAGGTAACGTGGAAGTGGAAAGAACAACACACACACACACACACACACACACACACACACAGAGTCCCCTAACGTGTGAATTAACTTTGTAAATATGATTTACTGTAAATTAAACTATGTAAGAAGACATTTGACTATGCAATCCACATTTTAAATGTGTGTGTATATATATGTTTAAGTTGTCTGGGATATTTTTGTGTGGGATACAGACGACTTGCTATTCATGGTCACATGTGTGGCATTTTTCCCAAAAATTTCCTGCTCTGCTTAACAGCTCTGAGAGACATAGCCAAATTAGAATTTTTTTTGAAGATCAGTTATGTGAGCTGGAATAGAATGGGAATATTTAGATTTCTTCTGGTCAATGATTAAATAGGATATGATGCTGGATTAAATCGTTTTTGCCACATAGTGAAAGTAATACAATTTTTTAAAAAATAAGATGCCTGGGTAATGTATGGTTGGTCAGACCTTCTTAACAATTTAATTGTAGAAGATATGAGAACTCCTACTGCTGTGTTGTATAAACCCTAGGAACAGAACTCAAATAGGAAACAAGTATGTGTCTTGGAAGAGACGGCCATCATAATGCAGGCATTTTTTAAAGGAGACAAATAAACCTGAAAATATCAAATCGGTTAAAGCCAAATAAAAATTAAACCTTCCAAGCATATTTTCAGTGAACTTCAGAAGTTATTAGAAAAAAAATTCATTTTCACACTTCTCTAACTACAGACATGAAGTTAAGCTGCCCTCTGGTTTCTTTCTACTATAGATCTCTATTTCACTGGAGGGAGGTATTTCCAAGAGGAAATTCTTGCCATATTTTCCAAAATTTTTCGCACGATGCAATAGAATATAACACTGCAATAGTAACTACCCTAGAATTTAACTTTGTAGTTACATGTGAAAAGTGGGAAAGATGTGTGAATGTCATTAGTTAAAATTATTTTTGTCTCAGTTGTAAACCAGGTTAATCAGCCTTGCCACAGAGATGAAAATATTAATGCAGCTTTACAATACTGCATTTTGTTTCACCAGTGAAACCATTCCTCTGCTATAGAAAGGATAAAAAGCTTCATAATTTTGGTTTCCTAATTTTGTTAACACTCAAAAAGTGTTTCTATAAAAATGTTAAATTTCTAGAATGCTTAAATTGGAGTAAAAGAAAATGGTTGCCTAAAAGCAAGATGACAGAAAACCAATTAGATATGAGAAAGGGATGGAGGAATGATTGTTAATGTAAAAAAAATGGTCTTTAAAAACAGTGCTCTCACAGTTGGTATTGTAAGAGACCTTTAATTATAATCACTCCATTTTTTGCTCTTAATATGATCTTGAAAAAAATGTGCTAATTCTAGAGACACAGTCAGTTGACCTTAAATAACTGTGCTAAGTAGCCCACAAATAAATGAGCCTAAAATGGTTAAACAACAAAGCACTAGGCAGTTTTGTTCAAATTTTATGTGGATCCTGCCACACTGTTATTATTTTAGTTAACTGTTTAATGAATCACATTTATATATATAGTTTTTATTGTATAGTGTAGGATGAGATCTTGATCTTTCTATTATCATTTATAAAATACTAAATTTAAGTGTTTATTAAGGCAGATGCACCTAATTGACTCCTAGAGATAATTGCTAGTAGCATTCTAGTGTCCAAAAGGATATAAACAGATCGTTATTAGAAAAGAAACCACAAAGAACTGATAAATCTGAAAACATTCATCTTCACAGTTCATGAAGAGCAGTAATAAAGACAAAAATGAATAGTTTGCAAATTGGAACCCTTTGTATACAATTGACAGATGTATAAATTAGCTTAACCTTTCTTTAGAACCATTTGGTAATATGTATAAAGAATCTTAAGGGCGGATACACCCTTTGGCTTAAAAAATATTACTCCCAGGAATCTATTTTAATAAAATGATTAGACAAGTAAATAAAATTAATGAGCAAATATATTTAACACAATTATTTTCAATAGTGAGAAACTGGAAATAACTCAAGTGTTAGTTTTGATTCACATATTCATTAAATTAAGATTATTTAATAAAATATAAGTAAAAATTATTCAATCTATAATTTGTTCAACAATAAGTTATAGGTTACATATTTCACATATATCTATACAGCAAGCTGTTATGCATATTTATTAGGCGCTTGAAAATTGTAATAACCTGAAAGTGACAAAAGAAAGTTATACAGTTAAGCTTAACACTGTATTTATGAATATTTATAAATAATTGTATTTACACAGAAAAGAAAGGGGGCATCCCAAGGGGCTCAGTGGTAAAGATTCCACATGCCAATGCAGGAGGCACAGCTTCAGTCCCTGGCCCGGGAAGATCCCAGAGGCCAAGGAGGAACTAAGCCCGCGCACCACAGCTGTTGAGCCTGTGCTGTAGAGCCTGGGAACCACGGCTTCTGAGCCCGTGTTCCCCAACTCCTGAAGTCTCCTATGCAGAGCCCGTGCGCCGCAGCAGGACAAGCCACCGCAACGGGAAACCCACGAGCTGCAGCTAGAGAGCAGCCCCCACTCGCCACCAGAGAAAAAGCCAGTCAGGCAACGAAGGCCAGCCGAAAATAGGTAAGATTACATTATAACCTGATTCCATTAGAATTAAACACTTAAAAAAGGAAAAGAATTCTGCATAGAAAAAAAAAAAAAGGCTGAATGGTAGCTCGTCGATTTTTCTCTTTTGATTCCTTCTGTTTTCTATTTCTGTATTCTATTTTGTAGTCTGCCAGTCCCATCCTCTGATATCACTTGAAAGAAATAGGTCTTTTAGAATCAGAAGAAAACCCAACAAGAAAATTTAAGACTATGTTACAGTTTCTAGAGAAGGCAGAAGAATTAAAGTGTACCCATTAGAGGACAGGCTCTAAATTATACCTGTTTGTATGTGCCCCACAATAAGCTACAGCACCAACATTTTTTAGTAATAAGGCTTTTTTACTGGGCCTTCTTGTTTGTAACTTTCAGAACCTAGTTCTCAAAACTTCTTAAACTGTTCGGTGGCAGATACTAAGTTTATAGATCAACCATTATATTTCATTACCAACAATATTTAAATCATTGGTCCATGATGGGGGAGGGCCCTATAATAAGAAATTTGGGTTGTGTAATTCTCCATATATTTTTGCATCCTGGTTTCATCAGCACCTCTGCAATACTGCCCAGGAGTCACCATTACCTTCAGGTCTGGCATTATGGCTGATTGCGTTCAAAAGTCCTGCAGCTAAGAAGCAACGCTAGAGAAACATTCTAGTCGTGTAGGCACCATAGTTTAAAACTGCTCTTAAGGACTTGGCTTCAAACCTAACTTCCTGGTTTGGCTTATAACAAGATGCTTGCAATGCAATGCCGTTGGTTTCATGAAAGATGGCAAAGGAACTATTAATGACTCTAATTAAGATGTGTGAATATCGTTTAGAGACTCCTCCTTGTTGCTTTCCAAGTATAAGCTATGTTACCTAACACATTAATTGGTAATGATACAAGTGCGTATCTTTCAACTGCAAGGTCAGTTTTTAAAGTGGGGCTTTTATTATTAATGTGTTTTCAGTTCCTACAGAATTCACATAGAGATTCCATTAACAACCCTTAACTGCGCTCCTCTTTAACCCCATTACAGCACTACCCCTTCTCACCACCCAAATATTATGGTATTGTGGGTTAGAGCATTTCAAACTTTAATCCAGCCTTAAATATAATTTCCAAATCATTTTATATACACTCAGAACCTATCTGTTTAATTGTTTGCATTTTCAAGGAGGCTCATCCCCTGATCTTTTTGACCAGATGTACAAAGTACAAAGTCAAATGCTGTTTATTTGAAGCCTATCCATTTCCCTTATTCAGTGTATGTGCCTGAAGTAAATGTTGTCGCTAAAGTAAAACCTAGCATAGAAAACAAAGGCATATTAAAGTATAATACCCAAACAATGTGCTCAGAGTGAGGGGACTCTGGTTGAATCTGTCCCTGTCTCAGATTCAACAGAGGTTAAGGAGACCCAAAATGTGCCAGATGCCTCATGGGGTGGAAAGACTATGATGGTCTTTCAGGTAGCAAGAATCCACATTTATGCAGTCCTTGGTAGCAGCCAAGTTCTCTCCCATTTGTGGCTTCCTGTAATCCTCACAACACCTCCCCCTAATCTATAAATGCGCATCTAAGAAGTTCCTTTTGCTGTGATCATATACGCTTAAGTATAAAACTCCTGGGCGCTTTTTCTCCCCTCCCAGATCTCTGTAGACATTCTTTCATTGCTCTCTGACATTTACGATCATAAAGAGAAATCCTGAAGGCTGATTGATGTCTTCCTTTAGAGTTGACCTTCCTTTTCCTCATGTGTGATGCAGTTTAGGGCATTTCCTGTGTCTTCAGATTTAAATATTGTCCCCATATGTCTATAAGCAAATCTATTTTCATTCTTTGTTACTTGAGCTCATAGGATCGAAAGACGTAAGTTTTCAGTCCAGAGAAAACTCCTGCCGTAAGTTTATTATTGCTTTGGTTAGGTTTTGTCTTGGCTTTTCTTTGTGCAAGTTGCTCATACTTAGGTTAGCTCTTTTTTCTCTGTATTCCACATCAACAGTCTCCACTTCCTCTTTTATTTCTTTCTTTTTTTTTTTTTTCTTCTACGTTCTGGGAAAGCTTCTCAAAATGACGATCCGTATTAGTGTTTCCATCTTCTACAGCATCAATTCTATTCCTAACTGCTCCCAATACTCACTTCAGTTTTATGATTGCTACCTTTTCTTAACTCATTCAGTTTCTCCAGCTTTCGTCACAGTCTCTTCTTATCCTTGCAGTGCCTAATTCATGGAGCCCATTAATTCTTCTGTTGTATTGAAGGTACAAAGCAATTTACTACATTTTAAAAACTCTTGCAAAGTCCTTTCCAGAGATATTTTTCAGAATAATGCACCAGCTACTCTACATTGTAATCTTTTTTTTTTTTTTGAGATTTATTTTTTATTTTTATTTTTTTAATTTTTTAAATTTTAAAATCTTTAATTCTTACATGCGTTCCCAAACATGACCCCCCCTCCCACCTCCCTCCCCACAACATCTCTCTGGGTCATCCCCATGCACCAGCCCCAAGCATGCTGCACCCTACGTCAGACATGGACTGGCGATTCAATTCTTACATGATAGTATACATATTAGAATTCCCATTCTCCCAAATCATCCCACCCTCTCCCTCTCCCTCTGAGTCCAAAAGTCCGTTATACACATCTGTGTCTTTTTTCCTGTCTTGCATACAGGGTCGTCATTGCCATCTTCCTAAATTCCATATATATGTGTTAGTATACTGTATTGGTGTTTTTCTTTCTGGCTTACTTCACTCTGTATAATTGGCTCCAGTTTCATCCATCTCATCAGAACTGATTCAAATGAATTCAACGGCTGAGTAATACTCCATTGTGTATATATACCACAGCTTTCTTATCCATTCATCTGCTGATGGACATCTAGGTTGTTTCCATGTCCTGGCTATTATAAACAGTGCTGCCATGAACATTGGGGTACATGTGTCTCTTTCAATTCTGGTTTCCTCAGTGTGTATGCCCAGCAGTGGAATTGCTGGGTCATAAGGTAGTTCTATTTGCAATTTTTTAAGGAATCTCCACACTGTTCTCCATAGTGGCTGTACTAGTTTGCATTCCCACCAACAGTGTAGGAGGGTTCCCTTTTCTCCACACCCTCTCCAGCATTTATTGCTTGCAGATTTTTGGATCGCAGCCATTCTGACTGGTGTGAAGTGGTACCTCATTGTGGTTTTGATTTGTATTTCTCTAATAATGAGTGATGTTGAGCATCTTTTCATGTGTTTGTTAGCCATCCGTATGTCTTCTTTGGAGAAATGTCTATTTAGTTCTTTGGCCCATTTTTTGATTGGGTCGTTTATTTTTCTGGAATTGAGCTGCATAAGTTGCTTGTATATTTTTGAGATTAGTTGTTTGTCAGTTGCTTCATTTGCTATTATTTTCTCCCATTCAGAAGGCTGTCTTTTCACCTTGCTTATATTTTCCTTTGTTGTGCAGAAGCTTTTAATTTTAATTAGATCCCATTTGTTTATTTTTGCTTTTATTTCCAGAATTCTGAGAGGTGGATCATAGAGAATCCTGCTGTGATTTATGTCTGAGAGTGTTTTGCCTATGTTCTCCTCTAGGAGTTTTATAGTTTCTGATCTTACATTTAGATCTTTAATCCATTTTGAGTTTATTTTTGTGTGCGGTGTTAGAAAGTGATCTAGTTTCATTCTTTTACAAGTGGTTGACCAGTTTTCCCAGCACCACTTGTTAAAGAGATTGTCTTTACTCCATTGTATATTCTTGCCTCCTTTGTCAAAGATAAGGTGTCCATATGTGTGTGGATTTATCTCTGGGCTTTCTATTTTGTTCCATTGATCTATATGTCTGTCTTTGTGCCAGTACCATACTGTCTTGATGACTGTGGCTTTGTAGTAGAGCCTGAAGTCAGGCAAGTTGATTCCTCCAGTTCCATTCTTCTTTCTCAAGATTGCTTTGGCTATTCGAGGTTTTTTGTATTTCCATACAAATCTTGAAACTATTTGTTCTAGTTCCGTGAAAAATGTGGCTGGTAGCTTGACAGGGATTGCATTGAATTTGTAAATTGCTTTCGGTAGTATACTCATTTTCACTATATTGATTCTTCCGATCCATGAACATGGTATATTTCTCCATCTATTAGTGTCCTCTTTGATTTCTTTCACCAGTGTTTTATAGTTTTCTATATATAGGTCTTTAGTTTCTTTAGGTAGATATATTCCTAAGTATTTTATTCTTTTCGTTGCAATGGTGAATTCAACATAGTTCTGGAAGTTTTGGCCACAGCAATCAGAACAGAAAAAGAAATAAAAGGAATCCAAATTGGAAAAGAAGAAGTAAAACTCTCACTGTTTGCAGATGACATGATCCTCTACATGGAAAACCCTAAAGACTCCACCAGAAAATTACTAGAGCTAATCAATGAATATAGTAAAGTTGCAGGATATAAAATCAACACACAGAAATCCCTTGCATTCCTATACACGAATAATGAGAAAGTAGAAAAAGAAATTAAGGAAACAATTCTACATTGTAATCTTTCCTTTTCTAAAATGAAGAACTGTGTGTGCAGCCCTTGTGTTTGTCACTAGACAGAGCATCTAATTTATCCTTGCTTTTTCTGCTTATTCCCCAGGAAAAATTAGTAGGAGGATAACAGTAGAAGTCCAAAGAAATTAAGAGAATTCTTTTTGTCTCAGATCCAGACCTAGAGAGCAGATTGGCAAGGTCGTTGTTCAGCCCAGTGTTCAGTGTCTAGCTCTGTGTTTCTTATTTGCACAGTAAGGATGGGTGTCAAATGCATATGGTGTTTGGGAGGAGATGTGTTGCTTTATATAAAAAAAGCATATTCCCTCTGATTGTTGTTTTTTTATACCCACAACCAAATTTCATAAAGCTTGACAAAATCATAGCTAGGAAGAGATACAAGATGTTCAGTCAGGATACATTTAAGGTGACAGAGAGACAGTTCATTCTCAGGTTGGTCCTTCATATTCAGAACAGAGAGCCCAGATGCAGGTGGGGAGGAGACAGGAGGAGGGATGAAGCTCGAGCTTATCTTCTCATGGAGATGGATTCACTCCTCCAAGCAGCAAAACCCAAGTGTGCTTCTGATTATAACTCTCTATTCCTTTCCATAGGTTTTGTAGTTGGTGGAATGATCTCCAAGCTTCTAGCAGTTAGTGCAATGTCTGTCTTGGTGTTTCATTTTCTCAGAGAATTGTCACCCGTTCTGATCCTCCAGAAGCATTTTGGAAGGAGCGAGAAGATGAGCTGCCTTAGGAACTGTGAGCCACATGCCATGTTGATTCTAATTTTACTCCAAAATTACTTAATTCAGTTGTGCAGATAAATGAATTGTCACAAACTATTTACAGAACCAAATTGAGAACAATCCGCTCTTATCCTCACCTTACTGTTCTGAATCAAATCTGCTCAGGAACAGATCTGGTATGAGTTTTTCTTCTTTAGTAGGAAATCATGTCAATATGCTAACTTTCCATGTAGATTAATCTAAAGCTTATTTCTAATTAAGCAATAACTGTAAATTAAAGGAATTCAAAGCATCACTGCACAGGCAGGGTTTTCTTCTAAGCTGGAGACCCTGTGGGAATCATAATCCAAATTTTGTAGCTTTCCTGTAATAAAACTCGCCCTGTCATTTTAATGGATTTGTTCACTTTGTCTGCATATATGCGTTTAAGCTCCATTTTACTTTGACCACAGATAACAAAATAAATATAAAACAAATTCATGACCAATTTTGGTAAAACTACAAGTTTTCTGTTTTTTGTTTTTTTCCAACAAGCAAGTCATCAGATCTTGCAAGCTCTTCTAGGAGAGCAGTTCAACAATTAGATGAATTGTTGCTGAGGATCTCACCTGTAAGCAAGCTTGCAGTCAGCCTGGCCGAGCACAACCAGGAGCAGCTGGAGAATCCTTGGGATGATGGCACAGGAGTCATAAATTTCCAAGTTGATGGATTGGGAAGAATGGGAAATATTGAATTATAGAGTCAGAGCCATCACAGTGTCAGAGATGAAATCCAAACAGATGAATGTCACTTACTTGCACAAGGATGACGCAAAAGAGACCCAATGTCAGAGCATCATGTGCTCAGGTAGTTGGGATTGCTGGTTGCTCTCACTAGATGTTAATAAGACTGAGAGACAGCAACACAGAAGAGATAATAGACTTCTATGGTGTCTAAGATAAAGAAGATGGTAGACTTGTTCTACTCCTCACAGCTCAGATCTCAGTAGCAACAATGAACAATGACTTCATCCTGGGTGCTGTTCAGAAGAAGAGCAAGGAATTAGAATGCATCCAGGTGAGGGTCATCAGAAAGTAAGACCCTGCAAACTGGCATGGTGAGGAACAGGTGAAGGCCCAGTCATATTTGTTTAGCCATGTATAAAGGATGTAACTGAGCAGACCCATCTTTGCAGAGAGTTCAATTAAGACCTGTATGATTCTTTTCAACTCTAATGTTCTTAGACTTTAAAAGTATCTCATTGATTCAGTAGTTTCTCTCCAGTCTGCTTTCTACCAAGTAGGTTTTTCTGACAAGAAAACAAACGTCTCAGTAAAAATGTCCAAACAGTATTTCTCAAAGTATAGTTAATTCCTGCAAAGTTGTCAAATAGAGAGAAAGATAAGAAAAACATAACAAATGTTTCAAAATTTTCTGGTTACAAAATTGCTAACTGTAGAGAACTATATTTATTTGTTTGTTTGTTTTCTAGGAAGGAAGCTTTTGTGTGTTCACACCATTTCATAAAAGGAAGAACAATATACCACTCAAAATCTCTCCTACTTTTCCCGTCACAATAAGAAAGAACTAACCCCAAGTCCAAAGAGTATTTTGTGGATGATGAACATTTTCAATATCCCACAGTCCGAAGAGCTGGTTCTATCAATATCTTACATGCAAAAAGACGAGAACTGCTAAAAAGCAATTACCTCTCCTTAGCATCTTTCTTTTAAATTGGAAAACAACTGGTATATCTATTATGCAAGAATTGCTTCTGATAATATGGTACCTTTAACTCTGATTGTGTCCATGTTTTTGACAAAGGTAATGATCATGTAAGATACCTAAGTCTACAACAATCTCAAAATATCTATGCTGTCTTTATCTTTAATCTTACATCTCTCAGACAACAAAGAATCTGTTACTATGAGTGTTCAATGATGCTCCATCACACTCCAGTATTGGGAAAATTCTTACGAATGACTAAGCCAAGTCATTCACACTTCCTTTGATGTCATTTTCTACTTTTTATTTCTCCTTAATGACAGTGAAGTACAAATAATGAAACTCTTTGAAAACAGATCTTCACATACCCACTTGACTGGAGAAAAGGACCCCACCTGGGAAAAGCAGGAGACAGAAGTAGTTCTCTGCCACAGATGGTCAGGTCTGAATTCATCTTTAAGATTACCGGAGACAATTTCATTTTATTCATATGGGAGGCAAAATAATGTTCCCCTGAAGATGTCTACATCCTAATCCCCAGAATTTGTGAATAAGATACCTTAAATGGCAAAAGAGACTTTGCAGATATGCTTAAGGGTATGGCCTCGAGATAAAAAGATTTTCCCTCGTTCTTCAGGTGGACCCCAGCTAATCACATTAATCCTTAAAATTAGAAAATTTTTCCTGGCTGTAGTCAGAGACAGACATTGACAACAGGAGGGTTTAGAGAAACACTCTTTCTGGTTTTGAAGACGAAAGAAGGAGAACAGAAGCCAAAATACATGAGGCACATCTAGAAGCTGGTCCAGGCCTCCAGAAAAAAAATGCAGCCCTGGTTTCATTTCAGTTTTAGCCCAGTGAGATCCATGTCAAACGTCAGACCTGTACAGCTGTGAGATCATAGCTTAGCATTGGTTTAAACCACTTAGCCTTTAGTAGTTTTTTATGGCAACAATAGAAAGTGTTATTCACTCAGTCGTGTTTGACTCTTTGTGACCCCATGGATTGTGGCCCTCCAGGCTCCTCTGCTCATGGGATTCTCCAGGCAAGAATACTGGAGTGGGTTGCCATTCCCTTCTCCAGGGAATCTTTTCAACCCAGAAATTGAACCTGGATCTCCTGCATTGCAGGCAGATTCTTTATGGTCTGAACCACCAGGGAAGCTGGATAACAGTAGAACCCATCATTAAGAAGAGTAGAAACCAGAGACTTCCTGGTGGTCCAGTGGTTAAGACTTTGCCTTCCAAAGCAAGAGTCACAGAGCTAAGATCCCACATGCTTCCTAGACAAAAACCTAAAACAGAAAACAGAAACAATATTGTAACAAATTCAACAAAGACTTAAAAAATGGTCTACAGCAAAAAACAAAACAAAACTTAACAAAATACCACACAATGGAGCCTCGGTTATTTTTCCCAATAGTGCCAACCTGAAGCTTAACCCAGACTTTCTCTCACTCGAGTTGTGCTTTCCAATCAGCTATAATGCTCCTAAATTTTTAGTACTTGGAAGAAGAGAATAATCAGCTTTTCCTCCTCCATGTTTAATTATTCTAACTTAAATTGATCTTCAAGGCATAACTTTATACAAAATTTCCTTCTGCAAACAAAAAACTTAATGCATAGTTGCCAAATAATGCATAGTTGCTAAGTTATCCATGGCTTTCTTCATTCTGAACAAATCTGGCTTGGTGCTGGTTATACCACTGTTCTGCTTACTCTGCTCCTTAACACTCTTTTTTTGCATGTTCAATTCTAAGTACCTGTTCTTAGGCTTTCTCTCATTTCCACTCTGCCACGAATTCTCAAAGGAAACATCAACACTGATTTACTTTTCTGTTCCCAAGGTCTGACCTATCAAGCTGCTTAATAAATGTTTTTTTAAATAAATCAGCAAGTATAACACATTATTTAGCCAACACTTATTTCATGGTCCCCCATATGCTGGGCATAGAGTATGTAAAAATAAGTAAGAAATACTCACTATTCATCAAGAGTGCACAGCACAACCCAGTGGGTGGACAGATACTTTATCAGATAATCAAAGTGCAGCATGATTAGGTTGTGAGGATGAGAAAACACAAAGGTGGGAAATGTACAGTTCTTGGGTATTAAGGGTCTCCTTATGATCAGGAACACCTTTGGAATAAGCAGCTAACTTTAAAATACCGTTTCGCCAGCACTGCCCCACAATTATGTGTTTGTTTATTTGATTGCTATTAATTTGGTCAAAGTACTAATTAATATTGATCATGGGAAATTGTTCAAATTGTTTCACAGGGGCTTCACCGTGTTATGGATGGGAACCATCAAAAGAGCCACAGAAAGGCTGATCCATAGTATTGGGACACCTCTTCTAGGTACTTCAAATAGCTGCAGGGAAACTTGTGGGTGTGCTTAGTCACTCAGTCGTGTCTGACTCTTTGCGAGCCCATGGACTAGAGTCCACCAGGCTCCACTGTCCAAGGACTTTTCCAGGCAAGAGTACTGGAGTGGGTTGCCGTTGCCTTCTCCAGGGGTTCTTCCCTTCCCAGTGATCGAACCCACTCCTCCCACATTTCCTGCATCGGCAGGCAGATTCCTGACTTCTGCACCAACTGGGAAACGTGGTGGGACAAAATGCATCTCACTCTTTTTCCAAATGGGAATTTGCTTTTGCTCTGCTTTTTTGGTTTTACCATCTTCCAGTGAACTTAACCTCAAAGAGTGTGGTTCTCAACCAGAGGGGAATTGGACAGAGGCATGGGCAGGGGTGTGTGTGTGTATGTGTGTGTGTAGATTTTGCCCTCCCACCCCCAAGAGACCTCTGGCAGTGTCTAGAGACATTTTTGACTGTCACAACTCAGGGACTGCTACTGGCAGCAGTGGCATCTAGTGGGTAGAGGCCAGAGAAGTCTTCAGATATCCTGCATCCATAAGGCAGCCCCACATAACAAAGAATTATCCTTCCCGAAAGTAGGCAGCACTGAGGCTGAGGAATTCTTTTCTAAGCTTTGCACTCTGCTTGAGAAACAGAATAATAGCATTGCTGGTTATACACATACTTACATAAGGATGTTTATTCACAAAATGAACATTGTACTTTAAAGGAAATTAACTTTCAGCTTAATCCATGGGTTTTTCAACTAGCGACCGAGGCATTAAAATGGCATGTGTTTTACTTTATTTTAATGTCACCTAGCATGGGGGACTCTATGAGGATCCAAAGCTCTCAAGGTGCCCAAGACCAAGTACAGGGCAATTTAGCAACGCGCTCTACAAAGTGGTAATAGATTCCCCACAAGTAAGAGGCTTATTGACTTTAAACCTTAACTCCTCTTCACAATATTCAACTTGCAACATTTTGCCAACTTCTGGAGCTTTGAGGAAAATATTCTGCTAAAGGAAAATTTGTGTTACTAGTTCTGAATGGAGAATTCAGCTAATGAGAGGGGAGAGTGAGGAACGAAGGGTCTCTCTCTTCTTTATGACACATACCTAGTAACGAGGGAGTTTATTCCAGAATAAAATGTCAAACCCAACGTGAAATACTATCTATAATAAATGAGGCTTCTCATGATTATTATGTAGCACATTTTCTCAGGTAATAAAGTCATTGTGTTTTGTGTGGCTTTTATTCTTTTAGGAAGAGGAAAAGGGAGGGGGGAGGTTGTTGGTATGTTGTGCTTAGCTTTTTTTTTTTTTGATGGGTTTCATTCCATTCTTCTTGTGCCAATTGTAATGTTTTATGATTATTCATGACTTAGACAATGGTGCTTTAGGCAGTCAATAGCAATTATGCCTGTTGAGAAGAACATATAATTCAAATTAGACCTATATAGATTTTTCCCCTTTACTTTAATGTTTAGTTACCCAGTTAGATTAAAACTGAGTATACAACATTTAATAAATGATGTTCACTGAAATCTGACATTTAGAGTAATTTGTTTTTTTTTTTTTCAATGCAGAGGAATAAGACAAAATACTGCTTCTTTTGAAAGGTATGCAGTATCAGTTAAAATTAAATACTTCAAGCTTATTCACTGCATAACGTGCTTATACCTGTGAACTGATATTGGCAGCTTTGCACACTTGCCAGTAAGTGTGCAAAAAACAGCAAGTGGCGGGCAATTAAACAATCCATCCTAATGAACAATAAATCCATGTGTAGTTTAGGTTTGCAGCTGCTAAATTCAACACTACACTGAGTGCAAGGCTGAATGCCTATACGTGTGTTCCCTCACTTCAGCTGTGTTTGACGCTTTGTGACTCCATGCACGGTAGCTTGTCTGTCCATGGGATTTTCCCAGCAGGAATATTTGAGTGGGTTGCCATTCCCTCTTCCAGGGGATCTTCCCAACCCAGCGATCGAACTTGTAACTCCTACATCGCCTGCACTGCAGGTGAATTCTTTACTGCTGAGCCACCAGGGAGGCCCACCAGCTTGACTATGCATTATTTATTATTTAGAAATTAAAAACTAAAATAAGTAATATAACAAAGATCAGATGAGAGATTATACTAGGTACTAAGGCTTGAATTGTGTCCCCCCAAATTTATATGTTGAATCCCTAACCCCCAATGTGAGACGGGGCCTTGAAGGAGGCAATTGGTGTTAAATGAGATGATAAGAAGCCCTAATCCTGTAGAACTGGTGTCCTTATAAGAAAAAGGAAGAGGCACCAGAGATCTCTGCATGTGTGCTCACAGAGGAAGGGCCATTCGAGGACACAGAAGGAAGATGGCTGTCCACACCGGAAACCGGCTCTTGGTTTTGAACCTTGAGCCTCCAGAACTGCATTAAATTAAATCTATCTTGTTTAAAGCCACCTAGTCTATCTATGCTATTGTATTTTGGCAACTTGAACAGATTAACAAGCTGGCCATCACTAGGATCAACCAAATTGATCTTTTCACCAAGTTTCAGACTAATTTATTTGTTTTTGGCCTCACAATGCATTTTTTCTCTCAGACGTGTGGCTCAGGTGAGGATGGTCAAGATGATGACACATGGTTGGATTCTGGATTTATTTGGAAAACAAATTCAACAGGCTTTGCAGGCAGACTAGATATGGGATGGGGGGAAAAAAGTGGTTAAGGATGACTGCACACTTTTGGGCCAGAAGAAATAGAAAAGCAAGGTTATCATAAAGTGAGGCTGGAATAGTAAATCTTAAGTATTCTCACATTTAAAAATGGGGGGAGTGGAACTATGTGAGTGACAGATGTGTTCATTTAACTGTGGGAATCATTTCACAAATATGCATATTAAATCATGAAAGAAAGTAAAAATATTAGTCATCAGTCATGCCCAACTCTTTGTGACGCCAAGGATTGTAGCCCACCCGGCTCCTCTGTCCATGGGATTCTCCAGCCAAGAATACCGGAGTGGGTTGCCGTGCCCTTCCCTATGGGATTTTCCTGACCCAGGGATCAAACCTGGGTCTCCCGCATTCCAGGCAGATTCTTTAACATCTGAGCCACCAAGGAACCCCTATCAAATCGTATGCATGTGCCTCTTTAAAAATTACACTGTCCAACATAAATGTGTACAATTTTTATTTGTCAATTATACTTCAATAAAATGGAAAAAAAAAGAACTGAGATGAGAAAGGTTTGGGGAGAAATATCTCTACTTCAGCCTTGAATGTGGTAAGTTAAAATCACATTGTGTAAAAGTTACAAATGATTTGGAATTGCCACAGCTGGTTTTGAACAGCTGGAGAAAGGATAGACTGAGGAGACACGGTTACAAAGCCCCTGGCCCAGGAGTATACAG
This sequence comes from Ovis canadensis, assembly GCF_042477335.2. Classification (NCBI taxonomy): domain Eukaryota; kingdom Metazoa; phylum Chordata; class Mammalia; order Artiodactyla; family Bovidae; genus Ovis; species Ovis canadensis. The sequence continues at coordinate 91,783,010 of NC_091252.1, forward strand.
AGGAACTTGGACATGGCCCGATAGCAATGGTAAAGGAAATAGGTGTTCCTAACAAGGCAGAACAAGCTGCTTAGGGGGTTAGTTTACCCCAGTGTTTTCTCTGAGACCAGACCATTAGCTTCTTGATGGCTTATATGATTTTGGTTATTTTTGTGGTTCTTTGTTTCATTTTGTTTGATAATTTCTAAGGAAGAGATTTGCCCACGGTTTTGACTTGATACTTTCCATAAGAAAATAGATTTACTGGCATTTTTTAAAAATTCCTGGTCAGCCACCCGACTCTACATTTTCTCACTCAAAGTACATCACAAATTATCTCAGAGGGATATGGCAAGAATTACATTTCTCAATTTTATAACTTCATCTAATATTGTGAATGCATTCTTAAATACTAAATGACAGTAATTTCACCAATATATCTGACCTAGTTATAGATTGGAATCATGTGAAACTGTGAGAGAAATTGAAGAGTTATAGGAGTGGGCAATAGGGTTGGGATAAAGAGGATTAAATGGATCAGAACAGGCTAGAGTGCAGACATCTCCTCTCATTTGAGATATATCTGACGAGTTCTAACCCCTCTTGAGATAATGGTGAGAATCCTCAAGATAAATTCTGCTAATATTTTCTTACTCATTTGGAGAGACTCTAATGCATTTAGAATAAATTGAATAATAATAGTTTGTTATTTCAATAAAAGTCATGCTCTTCCTGATCACATGCTTAGATCTGGGTCCTAGATGATATGTCTATTTCTGCTCTGTTGAGAAAACACAGATTTAGAACCATTAATGAGAAATTGAACAGCAGTATATTTATAAATAGAAATAACCAACATTTGCATCCTATAAAGTATTTTTATATATGCACATTATAATGGATAATAAATCAAGGTTATTAGCAATATAGCAATGTATCACAAAATTAAGCATAGGGATTTGAAGAAATTTGAAGAAATAATGAAATTAATGATATTATTTACCCTACAAAATAAAAAAAATTCTGAATTCATCTTTACCTCTTCCCTCTCTTTCTGATCTCTGAGCAGTTAGCAAATTCTTTCCATTCTAATTTATAATTTATCTTCTGTCTATAAAAAATGAATCATAAAATCCTCTCATGTGAGTAAATGTTCCCCAGAGAAAAAGAACCAGTAAGTTAAATATCTATCTACTTATAAATCTATCTATATCTATATGTCTAAAGAGATTTATTTTAAGAAATTGGCTCAGGCAATTGTGGAGACTGACAAGTCCAAAACTTAGAGAGCCGACCAGCAATCTGGAAACTCAGGCAGGATTTCTTTACTGAAGTCTTATTTTTTTCATTTAAGTATAGCTGATTATAATATTATAGTTTTTATCAGGTATATAACATGGTGATCCAATAATTTTATGGATTATGCATACAAAGTTATAATATTATTGACTATATCCTTTGTCTATTACATCACTGTGATTTATTTATTTAATAATTGGTAGTATATATCTTTTAAGTCTTCCCATCCATTTTGCCCATTCTCCCACTGGCAACCACTAATTTGTTCTCTGTATTTATGAACATTTTTATGTTTTGTTGTATCTGTCCATTTGTTTTTTAGATTTCACATACAAGTGAGACAGTCTCTCACATAGAGAGACAGTCTCTCTATGGCTATTTATTTCACTTAACAGAATACCTTCTAGGTCCATCCATGTTGTTGCAAATGTAAAGGCTTAATTCTTCTCTACAGTTGAGTAATATTCTATTATGCATATATGCATATACATATGTGTATGTGTGTATATATACACACACAATGGAGATATTTATATACTACATCTGGTTTATCTATTCATCTGCTGATGGACACTTGGTTGCTTCCATATATTGGCCATTGCAATGCTGCAATAAATATTGGGATGCACATATCTTTTTGAATCAGTGTTTTTGTTTTCTTGAGATAAATACTCAGGAGTAGAATTGCTAGATTATATAGTAGTTCTATTTTTAATTGTTTTGAGGAACTTCCATACTCTTTTCCATAGTGACCTTACCAATTTACAATGGGTAGATTGTAATTTACCCATCACATGGGGCATCAGTCAATCAATGGGGCATGAAGATTCCTTTTCTCCACATCCTCACCAACACTTGTTACATCTTGTCTTTTGGGTGATGTTATTCTGACAGATGCAAGGTGATACCTTATTGTGATTTTGATTTTGATTTCACTGATAATTAGTGATGAGCCTCTTTTCATGTGCCTGTTGGCCATCTCTGTGTCTGCTTTGGAAAAATACCTATTGAGGTCTTCGTTCCATTTTTTATCAGATTGTTTATGTGTTTGGTTTTTTATATTGAGCTGGATGAGTTCCTTGCATGTTTTGGGTATTACCTCTTTATGAGACACGTCATTTAAGTATCTTCTCTCATGTATGTTGCTCTTTTGTTGTTTTTTTTTTTATTTTTTTGGTTTTCTACTGTATTTATTTATTTATTTTTTATTTATTTTTTTTAAATTTTAAAATCTTTAATTCTTACATGCATTCCCAAACATGACCCCCCCTCCCACCTCCCTCCCCACAACATCTCTCTGGGTCATCCCCATGCACCAGCCCCAAGCATGCTGCACCCTACGTCAGACATGGACTGGCGATTCAATTCTTACATGATAGTATACATGTTAGAATTCCCATTCTCCCAAATTATCCCACCCTCTCCCTCTCCCTCTGAGTCCAAAAGTCCATTATACACATCTGTGTCTTTTTTCCTGTCTTGCATACAGGGTCGTCATTGCTATCTTCCTAAATTCCATATATATGTGTTAGTATACTGTATTGGTGTTTTTCTTTCTGGCTTACTTCACTCTGTATAATTGGCTCCAGTTTCATCCATCTCATCAGAACTCTTTTGTTTTGATGGTTTCTTTTACTGCATATATATTTTGGTCACATAGTTTGGTCTCAATAGTTTGATGTGGTCTCATTTGTTTATTTTTCCTTTTATTGACTTTGCTCAAGGAAACAGATCCAAAATATTATTGCTAAAACCAGTTTCCAAAATGTACTGCCTATGCTTCTTCCAGGAGTTGTACAGTTTCAGTAGTACTGGAAGTCCTAGTCATAGCAATCAGATAAGAAAAAGAAATAAAAAGCCTTCAAATTAAAAAGGAAGAATAAAACTGTCATAATTTCCAGATGACATGAAACTATATACATAGAAAACCCTAAAAATGTCACCCCAAATCTATGAAAACTATTAAGTTTGGTAAAATTTCAGGATACAAAATTAATATAGAAAAATCTACTCTCTCCCCAAAGAGAGAATGGATACATGTATATGTATGGCTGAGTCCCTTCACTGTTCACCAGAAACTGTCACATTGTTAATCAGCTATACGCTTATACAAAATGTTTTAGAAGTTAAAAAATAAAAATAAAGTTATAAAAAAGAAAAATCTACTGCATTTCTATACATTAATAATGAACAGTTAGAAAGAGAAATCAGGAAACCAATCCCATTTAAAATTTCATAAAAACAAAAGATCTGGGAATAAACCAATAAGGTGAAATACCTGTATTCTGAAAACTGTAAGACATTGGTGAAAAAATTGAAAATTACAGAAATAAATGGAAAGATATTTAACATATATGGATTAAAAGAATTAATATTGTTAAAACATCCATACTATCCAAAGCAATCTACATATTCAGTGTTTTCAATTCCTTTTTAAAACCCCCATGACATTTTTTTAAAAACTAGAATAAATAATCTTAATGTTAGTATGGAGCCACAAAAGATCCTAAATAAGCAAAGCAATCTTGAGAAAGAACAAATCTAGACATAGCATGCTCCTTGACTTCAAACTATACTACAAAGTTAAAGTAATCAAAACAGTATGGTATCATCCTAAGAACAGACCCATAGATCAATGGAACACAGTAGAGAGCCCAGAGATAAATCCACATACACACAGACAGTTCATCTGTGACACAAGAATATACAATGCGGAAAACACTGGACAGCTTTTCAGGTGAAAGAGTGAAACTAGACTTTTTTCTCACATTGTATAAACAAATAAACTCAAAATGGATTAAAGATAAGCACAACAAATAAAGCACAATATATCTGTGCTGCAGTCTTGACGTAGGATTTCTACTTCGCTATAAAATCTCAATTTTGGCTCTTTAAATTCTCCAACTGATTGAATGAGTTCAACCCACATCATCAAAGATAAGCTCTTTACTTTAAATCAACTAATTATAGATGTTAACCACATCTCCAAAATACCTTCAGAGCAATATGTAGATTACTGTTTATTTAAATCGCTAGTTACTATAACCCAGACTATAAATAAAATTAAACATCACACCTTTACTTCCCATTTATTTAGTTATTCCCATTGATTCTAAAAGTAAATCCACTCTGTAGAATATGTTTTTCAAGGCCTTTCTTAATATAACCAGAAATGTTCTTTCCTGTTTCATGTTCCTGTTTTCTTTCATACATTATTTTCTTATTATCTTATCTGGCCGTCTCTGCCAAGCCCCCAGTCTGGACATCGTATCTAATAATACAACTTGCATTGAACAATGAGATGTGAACAGAAGTTGTGTGGGCCAGAAGCTACAAGACATATTGTATGGTTCCTGGCTCTGTAATTGTATTTTTTTCCATGAGATTAACAAGTCCCAGAGAGAGGCTGCCCTGTCATCTTGGGTCTTGTGGTGAAGAACAAAGCTGCAGCAAAGTGATGAAAGAGAGAGATTGAAAGATGTAATTACAATGAATAAGAAATACATTTATATTTTTTATAAGCCACTAAGGTTTTTGGTGTTGTATGTTACTTCAGAATAATCCAGAATAACTCAGTGAAAGCTGATGATACAAGTGCACACTCACGTATTTGATGAATGAAAACATAAATAAATGGATAAAGTTGAAGTTCACTTCTCCTGAAATGCCCTTTCTTGCCATTTTTCACATATTGAAATTCCGTTCATCCTTCAAGGACTATCTCAATAGCTATCTCCTGTTACTTCCAAGTATGACTGATGTTTTGCTAAATCTCTCTGTTCAAAATCTTTTCTTCATTGAAAGTGTTTTCCTTCCAATAGGTGTTCTGAAGCAAAATTGCGGGTCAAATAGAGGCATTCGTGTTTGTGTCTCTAAATACTTTCTTAATTCCTCTTTGATTTCTAGTGACTTGTTTCTGAGTGACTGAGCACACCACAGCAGTGAACTGCAGAAAAACTTTACAGTTGCACACAAGGGTCAAGATTTGGAGTATGATGGCACAGTGGTAAAGAATCCTCCTGACAGTGCAGGCGATGCAAGAAATGTGGGTTCAATCCCTGGGTTAGGAAGATCCCCTGGAATAGGAAATGGCTGCTGCTGCTGCTGCTGCTAAGTCGCTTCAGTCGTGTCTGACTCTGTGCGACCCCATAGATGGCAGCCTACAAGGCTCCTCCGTCCCTGGGATTTTCCAGGCAAGAACATTGGAGTGGGTTGCCATTTCCTTCTCCAATGCATGAAAGTGAAAAGTGAAAGTGAAGTCACTCAGTCATGTCCAACTCTTAGTGACCTCATGGACTGCAACCTACCAGGCTCCTCCATCCATGGGATTTTCCAGGCAAGAGTACTGGAGTGGGTTGCCATTGCCTTCTCCATAGGAAATGGCAACCCACACCAATATTTTTGCCTAGAATATTTCATGGACAGATGAACTTGGCAGGCTACAGACCATGGGGTTGCAAAGAGCTGGACACGACAGAGTGTGCGCTACTACTAATTCTTCCTTAATGAGGAAGCTTAAACAAATGGCTATCAATTTTCTATTGAACAAATTTGTAGTGCCAAGGACATTGTGTATGGAATGCCTGCCATATTCCAGCATCCCTATTTTTCCATATGACAGAACTGATACTTCAGACAGGTTACTTTTCTGGGGTCCCTCTTCTAGAAAGCAATGGAGTTCAGAATTAATCCCAGGTATACTTCATTCCAGAGCTCAAACTGAAACCACACTGCTTTCCTAAAGAAAATATCTGGAGAGCTCTCTTTGAACTCTAACCTTGCCACACAGTAATTCCACTCAATAGAAAACTTGCCCTAACCCAGGAATTTACCAAAGTATCAGAAGGTGTCTCCCCTGCCTTAATCATTTACTTGAAGGTAGGACACAGAAGGTAGCTCATTAAAGAATAGCTGGGAAAGATTGAGAGCTGAAGGAGAAGAGAGAGTCAGAGGATGAGATGGCTGAATGGCCTCACTGGTACAATGAACATGAACTTGGGCAAACTCCAGGAGATGGTGAGGGACAGAGAGGCCTGGCGTGCTACAGTCCATAGGGACACAAAGAGTCAGACATGACTGGACAACTGAACAACAGCAATAGCATCAAGACACAGAAGACATAGGCCCAGCACCATGTCCAGGAAAAGTAATTCTATTGAGACAGAAAGTAGATTAGCGGTTACCTGGGGCTGGGCATGGGAATGGAGTGTAACTAAATGGGCATGAGGGATCTTTGGGGGGTAATGAAATTGTTACAAAATTGGATTGTGGTGACAGGGCGAAACTCCAGAAACTTACTAAAAATAATTGAACCTTACACATAAAATAGTGAATTGTATTATATGTAAGTAATATCATCATTAAACGGGTCAAAAAAAATACACTTACGCGAATTAGGTGAGATTGTATGTATATGTGTGTATATATACACATCCATAAGCAAAGATCACATGCTTTTCTCCAAATACCATTTGAGCAGCAGCCTTTTGTTTTAATAATAAATATGATAATCACAAATTATTTGCATTCATTTCAAGTTATACCGCCACATGTCTTCCCTGTCCTACTGTGTAGTTAATAAAGCTGACTTTTTCTAAATGTTCTCCCTCAGACTTTTTGCCAGGTCAAACTGAGTTTCTCTAATTTAAGACAATGAATAAGTTTATTTTTCCACATTGAAGAATCATAAATGCTGTTTCAATTATCTATGCTTTTGGAAGGTGCAAGCAAACTGAGCATTTCATACCCAGGCCTAATTTTCCAACTCTCATTTTAGGTAGTAAAAGTGCTGCCCCACAGAGAATGTTCATATAAAGACTCCATTCTACTTTAGCACTGTTCTCAACTGCCTGTTACATACAATATTGATCAAATCTCATGACCAGAAAAATGCTCTGTACTTCACTAGTGGACATGCCACCTATATTTTCTGTGACAATATTAAAACAAAAACAAAAACAAAAACTTTGCATAGCAATGCACTAAAAAACCATACCTGTAACCTGGTCTCTGTAACCAGGGCCAGTATAAGCCATATGGGAGTCATAGGCAAGCAATTAATTGAGTGCTTCTTAAGTGACACTCTTTAAAACTTTTTCAAATTTTATTTTTAAGAAAAGATGAGAGCTATATAGAGAAAATTAAAAGAATAAGGAACTTTGCTTCACCATCATTTTCTTGGCTCTTAGGTCAGACTTACCCCATTCAGTATACAAATATATTTAATATTTTCCTTGTTTTGCAGCTAATCTAACCAGATCCTTGGTTCTTTAAATGCAATCAGCTACTGGCATGGAGTCTGCTCTAGGGGAAGTCACATTCAACCACCAGTGGCTCAAGAATTTCCCACTACTAGTCCCTGAGAGGATTTCTGCTAAATAAGTTTCTAAGGCTTCCTTGTGGCTCACCTGGTAAAGAATCCTCCTGCAATGCTGGAGACCTGGGTTCAGTCCCTGGGTTGGGAAAATCCCCTGGAGAAGGGAAAGGGTACCCACTCCAGTGTTCTGGCCTGGAGAATTCCATGGACTGTTTCAGTCTATGAGGTTGCACAGAGTTGGACACAACTGAGCGACTGACACTTTCACCTTGTTACATTTCTGAGCACAGCACTCCTTGTGAGGGGGAACCACTGCTGGCTGTCCCATGGATATTTGTCTTAGCTTTAAACATTTTTTTCTAATTATTAAATGTTTTCCAGTTTTGTTTAGCTATAACTGACATATAAAATTTTATTAGTTTTAGATGTCCAACAGAATGATTTGCTATATGTATCTATTGTGAAGTGATTTCACAGTAAGCTGAGTTAACATCCATCATAGTTACAAATTTCTTCTTGTGATGAGAACTTTTAAGATCAACTCTCTTAACAATTTTCAAATATTTGATGCAATATTAACTATAATCACAATGATGGAAATTACATCCAGGACTTACTTGGGTTATAACTGGGAATTTGTATCTATTGACCATTTTCACTCATTTCCCTCACTCCCCACCTCCCACGTGGGCAACCATCAATTTGTTCTCTAAGGTCTGATTTCTTTTAGATTTCAATTATGAAATTGTTTAGTACTTATCTTTCTTTGTTTGAGTTATTTCACTTAACGTAATGCACTCCAGGTCCATTCATCTTGTTGCAAATGCTAGGATTTCAGTCTTCTTGTGATTGAATAATATTCCACATATACTAAATCTTATATATGTGTGTATATATATATATATATATACATATTTTATTTGTCCAGTCATCTGTTCATGGACACATAATTCGTTTTTATGTCTCTATACCTATGTGTGTATATATGGCTATAGCAATTCTTCTCTATATATACATACATATATACACATATATTTTATATGTCCATTCATCTGTTTGTGGGCACTCAGGTTGCTTCTGTATCTCCACTATTTTCAATAACGCCACACTGTACATGGAGGCAGATGCCTCTTCCAGTTTTTGGTTTTGTTTCCCTCAGATATAAGCCCAGACTTGAGACTGATGGCTAACACAGTAGTCTATTTTTAATTTTTTGAGGAATTTTCATGCTGTTTTCTATAGTGACTGCATCAATTTACATTCCCATTAGCAGTGTAAAAGTGTTTCCTGTTCTCTAGCACTCCTTGCAGAGAGCTCTCTTGGCTATTACACAGACCAGAACTTTATCTTTGCTTCAGTTCAATTAGATTGTTGTCTTCCTACAAATAAATTTCCATGGACATCAAGTCTAAAGAAGATAGAAATGTACAGTGAAATATAATAATGCTGCTGCTGCTAAGTCGCTTCAGTCGTGTCCGACTCTGTGCGACCCCATAGACGGCAGGCCACCAGGCTCCCCCGTCCCTGGGATTCTCCAGGCAAGAACACTGGAGTGGGTTGCCATTTCCTTCTCCAATGCATGAAAGTGAAAAGTCAAAGTGAAGTCCTCATTCATGCCCGACTCTTAGCGACCCCATGGACTGCAGCCTACCAGGCTCCTCCGTCCATGGGATTTTCTAGGCAATAATGACCTATTGCCAAATTTCAGTAAATCTCGCCTTGATTTCTTATCTCCATGTCTTTGCTGAGCAGTGAAATTGCCAAAAGGAAAGAAAAATCAAAGGACCTGGGAAGATATTCTGTCTGCCAGTGATCGAATTTTCTTTGGATGGTAATATGATGCTTTTCTGCTGCAAATATTTTGTGTTTATACATCTATTGGAATTATGTCATTTCCTATAGGAGGCAGACCAACTGTATGTGCTAAAAACAGGACTACATACCTGACAATTAAGAATGAGAGCGACTTTTGAAAAAAATTGCCAAATAAGGTATTAGATTGTCTGCTACATTTTGATATCTTTATTTTCTCTGTATACAAACATGACATCAGCTGTTTTGTTTTAAATGTTATCCACTTGTGGCAAAATCCAAAAGGTTTTTCACTTTGTAGTCCTTTTCTTTCCTTGCGTTCCTTCGTGTGCCATGTGGAGTTTGATGTTTAATAAGATGTTGTAACAGATGTCAATATGCTCCAGAGCTGAAATGATACTTGGTTCCAAATCATTTCATCTGTCTCTTCAGTTTCAGGTTGACCTAATCGAACAGATTCTGCGGGTCAACTTGACTGCGTCGTAGCCTCTGAAAAGCTGACCCACTTATTTCTGTAAAAGGGAAAGTTTCAAACCTGAGAATGTGAAATACTCTGCCAAGTGAAATTAGAAATAGCTGGTTTTCCAGAATAGTGGATACGTATGAAGTCTTTCCACAGGCTTACATTTTGAGTTGTAATTATGAGTTTTCATGCATCCCTACTGAGAGTTTCAGTCAGCTGCCTATCTACCATTTGGCTAAGTGGAAAAGCTATGTAAAGGATAAACTTTGAGTCATTAAACTTGTTTTACCTCCCCTCTTTTTTATTTTAAGGGAGAATGGGAAGAAAAAACAAATTCTGGAAATAATTTATATATATATATATATAATTTCTTTTTTGGAGGGTAACGTTTATTTGGAGCTTCCCTGGTGGCTCAAATGGTAAAGAATCTGCCTGCAATGTGGAAGACCAGGGTTTAATTTAAAAATATGTTCTTTACTGTTTAACACAATATTTCTGATTCTCTACTTCAGTTCAGTTCAGTCTCTCAGTCGTGTCCTACTCTTTGTGACCCCATGAATCACAGCACGCCAGGCCTCCCTGTTCATCACCAACTCCCGGAGTTCACTCAGATTCACGTCCATCAAGTCCGTGATGCCATCCAGCCATCTCATCCTCTGTCGTCCCCTCCTCCTCCTGCCCCCAATCCCTCTCAGCATCAGTCTTTTCCAATGAGTCAACTCTTCGCATGAGGTGGCCAAAGTACTGGAGTTTCAACTTTAGCATCATTCCTTCCAAAGAAATCCCAGGGTTGATCTCCTTCAGAATGGCCTGGTTGGATCTCCTTGCAGTCCAAGGGACTCTCAAGAGTCTTCTCCAACACTACAGTTCAAAGGCATCAATTCTTCGGCGCTCAGCCTTCTTCACAGTCCAACTCTCACATCCATGCATGACCACAGGAGAAACCATAGCCTTGACTAGACAGACCTTAGTCTGCAAAGTAATATCTCTGCTTTTGAATATGCTGTCTAGGTTGGTCATACTTTTCTTCCAAAGAGTAAGCGTCTTTTAATTTCATGACTGCAATCACCATCTGCACAGATTTTGGAGCCCCCAAAAATAAAGTCTGACACTATTTCCACTCTTCCCCATCTATTTCCCATGAACTGATGGGACCAGATGCTATGATCTTCGTTTTCTGAATGTTGAGCTTTAAGCCAAATTTTTCACTCTCCTCTTTCACTTTCATCTAGAGGCTTTTTAGTTCCTCTTCACTTTCTGCCATAAGGGTGGTGTCATCTGCATATCTGAGGTGATTTATATTTCTCCCGGCAATCTTGATTCCTGCTTGTGCTTCTTCCAGTCCAGCGTTTCTCATGATGTACTCTGCATATAAGTTAAATAAGCAGGGTGACAATATACAGCACTCCTTTTCCTATTTGGAACCAGTCTGTTGTTCCATGTCTAGTTCTAACTGTTGCTTCCTGGCCTGCATACAGATTTCTCAAGAGGCAGGTCAGGTGGTCTGGTATTCCCATCTCTTTCAGAATTTTCCACAGTTTCTTGTGACCCACACAATCAAAGGCTTTGGCATAGTCAATCAAGCAGAAATAGATGTTTTTCTGGAACTCTCTTGCTTTTTCGATGATCCAGCAGATGTTGGCAATTTGATCTCTGGTTCCTCTGCCTTTTCTAAAACCAGCTTGAACATCAGGAAGTTCACAGTTCATGTATTGCTGAAGCCTGGCTTGGAGAATTTTGAGCACTAGCATGTGAGATGAGTGCAATTGTGCAGTAGTTTGATTATTCTTTGGCATTGCCTTTCTTTGGGATTGGAATGAAAACTGACCTTTTCCAGTCTTGTGGCATTTCTCTACTTCAAATTTCTACCAAAACAGTGAGAATCAATGTGCAACAACTTTCCTCTGGGTCAACCACATTTTAAAGCATATAGTTTCATAATAAAATTTCTGTTAGTTTCAATAAAATTGGAAATGCCATTTTTAAGAAAAGATCATGATTTTAAAAATCTAGTAATCCATATTTAGGAAAATGCAATTAATAGAATAAAGAAGGAAACTCAGTGCCACAGTTAATAAGAGCTATCCACTTAAACATTTTGATAAACACACCTGTTCATGTATTTTTCAACTTATAAAACTCTGAACTTTTTCAGCAACATAATGGGAGAAAGGCAGGAAGTATATATTAGGATTCCTAGGTCTTTTAAACATGCAATTTAAAGCATTTCATTCTAGCAATCATTTTCTTTAATTGCCTGCTGAGACTCACTTTGCTTAGATACCGTTTTTATGTTTTTAGATAACAGAGATCTCTTTTCTCAGGGTATTTTAGAATCCCCTAAATAGGCTTGTATAATTTCAAGCACTTCTTATGTATTTGACTCAGAGAAGGGATTGGATGCTGATATTTTTGAAACACAGGTCAACTCAGTATCTAAAGGAAAACATTTTCCAAGAAAAAAAGACATTTCTGTAGCACTGACAAATGGTGGAGTGAAATTAGAGAATTCAGAGGAGTCAGCATTGTCTCCATTACTTAGTGCTAACGTAAAATGATAAACAGATTTCCTTTTAAAAATTGAATATCACATTCTAATATTCTCCAAAGAGCTGATGATACACCGAAAACTCCAACAGTAGAATGAAATACTAAATGGGGCTCACATCACACAAAAAATTAAATTAAATTTAAAAGAAATTCATAAATAAACTCAAAACAGGGAGGAATATTTACAAAATATATTATTTCTCACTAGCCAAGTATTCCTTTCACTTTTTCAATTGCTTCAAGATTTCTATAATAAATTTTTAATAATGAATGTATAAAATAAATAATGTACAAATGTATCATAAACCAATAAAACCCAAGTATTACAAGAGAAAAAATGTCAATAAAAGGCATGGAAAGATAATTCCAGAGGATAAGAAATTGAAATAATCATGCTTTGTCCATAGCATTATCCAGGCAAGAATACTAGAGTGGGTAGCCATTCCTTTCTCCAGGGGATCACCTAGAACCAGGGATTGAACCCAGGTCTCCTGTATGGCAGGCAGATTCTTTATTGTCTGAGACACCCAGAAAGCTGAATTAATAAACATATAAAAATACTAAGCCTCACTGGAAATCAAAATAACATAAATTACATATATTATTTTCTCTTGATTGGCAAATCAAAAAAATAAAATATACATAATATGTATTGTTACACATGTGGGAAAATACAAATTTGCATGCATTACTAGAGAAATACAAACCTGAAATTTGTTTCAGAGGAATTTTAAAATACTTATCAAACAGATTTCTGTTTATTTCTTTTATCAAAACAACTTGTCTTCTCGTTATTTATTCGAAGAACAGTTGTTCAAGTGTGCAAATATATGAAGAAGTGTGTTCATCAAAACTTTTTTACACTAAAGATAAGTCACAACAATCTAAATATCCTGCAATGTTACATAAAGTTTTAATAAAAATGTTTATTTCTTGATTTGAAAGACTATGACAAATTAGAGGTGAGAGTACCAGGTTATAGCACTATATGTAGAGTATTACTATATTTCTCTAACATATGTGTGTACATATTAGATACTGTACACATACTGTGGAAAATTCTTAAAGAGATGGGAATACCAGACCACCTGACCTGCCTCCTGAGAAGCCTGTATGCAGGTCAATAATCTGTATGCAGGTCAAGAATCAACAGAACTGAACAGGGAACAACAGACAGGTTCAAAATTGGGAAAAGAGTACATCAAGGCTGTATATTGTCACCCTGCTTGTTTAACTTTTATGCAAAGTACATCATGCAAAATGCCAGGCTGGATGAAGCATAAGCTGGAATCAAGATTGCTGGGAGAAATATCAATAACCTCAGATATGCAGATGACATCACCCTTCTATCAGAAAGTGAATAGGAACTAAAAAGCCTCTTGATGAAGGTGAAAGAGGATAGTGAAAAAGCTGGCTTAAAATTCAACATTCAAAAAACTAAGATCAGGGCATCCAGTCTGATGACTTCATGGCATATGGATGGGGAAACAATGGAAATAGTGACAGACTATTTTCTTGGGCTCCAAAATCACTGCACATGGTGACTACAGCCATGAAATTAAAAGACATTTGTTCCTGCAGAGAAAAGCTATGACCAACCTAGACAGTGTAATATTAATTTGCTGCCAAAGTCCATATATTCAAAGCTATGGTTTTTCCAGTAGTCATGTATGGATGTGAGAGTTGGACTGTGAAGAAAGCTGAGTGCCGAAGAATTGATGCTTTTGGACTGTGGTGTTGGAGAAGACTCTAGAGAGTCCCTGGGACTGCAAGGAGATCCAATCAGTCAATCCCAAAGGAAATCAATCCTGAATATTCATTGGAAGGACTGATGCTGAAGTTGAAGCTCCAATACTTTGGCCACCTGACATGAAGAGCTGACTCATTGGAAAAGACCTGATGCTGGGAAAAACGGAAAACAGAAGGAGATGGGGGCAATAGAGAATGGGATGGTTGGATGGCATCTCCAACTCAGTGGAGATGAGTTTGAGCAAGCTCTGGGAGTTGGTGATGGACAGGGAAGCCTGGCTTGCAGGGGCTTACAGTCCATGGGGTTGCAAAGAGTCAGACACGACTGAGGGACTGGAAAACAGCAACAACACCTACATATATGTGTATATGTGTGTGTCTCTGTGTGGACAGAGAGGAAGAGATGTGGATAAATGGTAATGATGGATGGATATCTCAGGCTAGTTGATTTGTGGTTCTTATTCACATTTTCAAATAATCCTACAATAGGCCATATTACATACGTAACAAATTACAATAATGAATAAAATTGAAAGTTTCTTATATGCCAAATTTGATGATCTACTCTAAGAATTCTGATGGCCCACTGTGACATCTCTAACATACCCTGAAGCATTTTGTAGTGTGGCAGACACAAGAAAACACAAGAAGTAGGTACCAGTTGCCTACTTCTAAGCAAAGCAATACATAAAGGGTTGAATTTATTCTCTGACTTTAGAACATATATATATTTTTTCAACCTAATAGGGTTGGTATTTATCTTTATGTGACCTGCACGTTATTTCCAATTCTACTCGTGGTTTAAGAGGTCACACTAGATTTTCTCCATTTAAGGTTACTAGCAATAACAAACAGTGTTGGAATATTCATTTTAATGTATGGCTGAATGGTACAAACTCATAGGAAATAATTGTCTTGAACCAGTGAGAAAAAAAAAAAGCAAACAACTATTCAACTGTTCACTGGTTTCTTCTATTAAGATTCCTACAGGGAAAGAATATGTTTTCCTCAGATCCTTATGTTGAAGTCTTAACCTCCAATGTAATGGTATTTGGAGATGAAGCCTAAGGGAAGAAATTAGCCTTAGATGAGGTCTTGGAGGGGGTGGGGCTGTTCTGTTGGGAATAATGTCCTTATGAGAAGAAACACCAGAGACCCAGAGAGCTTTCTCCCCCCAGGCCTCTACAATATATGCCAGGCACCACTGGATTCACATGGGCACACAGTGAGGTAGCAGCAGCCTGGCAACCGAGAGAAGGGGCCTCAGAATGAAACCTTCTTTGCCAGCACCTTGATCTTGGACTTTGCACCCTCCAAAACTCTGAGAAACAAATTGCTGTTGTTGAAGCCACCAGCCTGTGGTCCTTTGTGATGATAGTCTGAGCTAAGACAGAGGCCAACTCACCTTCAGAAAGTGGGGTGAGAGAGCAGGAACTGTGAAAACTGCGGGGCAGAGCCAGGGAGAAGGATACCAACCTTGTTTTCTTCCCCCTCCCCAAAGGAGACAGCTGTCCATGATGTAGTTCGTTTTCTGACCTGAAGAAGCAACAGAAAAGAAAGTTGCCTTATCATGTTGCTCCTTTGTAAGACCTGACCCAACGTCTGAGTTCCTTCTAATTTTCACAGGAGTGTGACTCAGCAAGAGGGAAAATATCTGTCAAAGCAAGACATTAAGATTTAAGCAAATACATTCCAAAACAAACTTGGCCTGACCATCTAGTAGAGAGACTGTCGCAAGGTGTCAGACAGGCTACATGTTTATATATTTGATTTGTAAACTTGAATCTAATGACAGTTTCTTGTGGTTTGCAGAGCAGGACCACACTTACAAATATTGTAGATACTCGTTCACAAAGTTTCTTCAGGGTATAATCTAAACAGTATGGTACTGGCACAAAGACAGACATATAGATCAATGGAACAAAATAGAAAGCCCAGAGATAAATCCACACACATATGGACACCTTATCTTTGACAAAGGAGGCAAGAATATACAATGGAGTAAAGACAATCTCTTTAACAAGTGGTGCTGGGAAAACTGGTCAACCACTTGTAAAAGAATGAAACTAGATCACTTTCCAACACCACACACAAAAATAAACTCAAAATGGATTAAAGATCTAAATGTAAGATCAGAAACTATAAAACTCCTAGAGGAGAACATAGGCAAAACACTCTCAGACATAAATCACAGCAGGATCCTCTATGATCCACCTCCCAGAATTCTGGAAATAAAAGCAAAAATAAACAAATGGGATCTAATTAAAATTAAAAGCTTCTGCACAACAAAGGAAAATACAAGCAAGGTGAAAAGACAGCCTTCTGAATGGGAGAAAATAATAGCAAATGAAGCAACTGACAAACAACTAATCTCAAAAATATACAAGCAACTTATGCAGCTCAACTCCAGAAAAATAAACGACCCAATCAAAAAATGGGCCAAAGAACTAAATAGACATTTCTCCAAAGAAGACATACGGATGGCTAACAAACACATGAAAAGATGCTCAACATCACTCATTATTAGAGAAATGCAAATCAAAACCACAATGAGGTACCACTTCACACCAGTCAGAATGGCTGCGATCCAAAAATCTGCAAGCAATAAATGCTGGAGAGGGTGTGGAGAAAAGGGAACCCTCCTACACTGTTGGTGGGAATGCAAACTAGTACAGCCACTATGGAGAACAGTGTGGAGATTCCTTAAAAAATTGCAAATAGAACTACCTTATGACCCAGCAATCGCACTTCTGGGCATACACACCGAGGAAACCAGAATTGAAAGAGACACATGTACCCCAATGTTCATCGCAGCACTGTTTATAATAGCCAGGACATGGAAACAACCTAGATGTCCATCAGCAGATGAATGGATAAGAAAGCTGTGGTACATATACACAATGGAGTATTACTCAGCCGTTAAAAAGAATTCATTTGAATCAGTTCTGTTGAGATGGATGAAACTGGAGCCGATTATACAGAGTGAAGTAAGCCAGAAAGAAAAACACCAATACAGTATACTAACACATATATATGGAATTTAGGAAGATGGCAATGACGACCCTGTATGCAAGACAGGGAAAGAGACACAGATGTGTATAACGGACTTTTGGACTCAGAGGGAGAGGGAGAGGGTGGGATGA
Organism: Ovis canadensis; assembly: GCF_042477335.2. Lineage (NCBI taxonomy): Eukaryota > Metazoa > Chordata > Mammalia > Artiodactyla > Bovidae > Ovis > Ovis canadensis. The sequence goes on from NC_091252.1 coordinate 91,800,321, forward strand.
TTTGGGAGAATGCCATTCTAACATGTATACTATCATGTGAATTGAATCGCCAGTCTATGTCTGACGCAGGATGCAGCATGCTTGGGGCTGGTGCATGGGGATGACCCAGAAAGATGTTATGGGGAGGGAGGTGGGAGGGGGGTTCATGTTTGGGAATGCATGTAAGAATTAAAGATTTTAAAATTTAAAAAATAAATAAATAAAATAAAATGTTAATACTCATAAAGAAAAAAAATAAACAAATACTAATAGAAAAAAAAATAAAAAAATAAAAAAATAAAAAAAAATGAACTAAAAAGTTAATGAAAAGACTACAGTTGTGAGGACTTTAGTAGAAATATAGGGAACGTATGATAAACACACTGGGGTTTACAGATAAGACTTGAGATCTGTAGCTAAGTGTTGGTGCTGTATCCAGTCTGCTTGCTGCTGCAAACAAAGTTACTTTAGTCTGTGTTTCGGGGTGTGCTTTGATTCTTAAGACTTGCTTGACTCTGCTTCCCAGCATTTCTCCAGCATCCTGCATCTGATTAACTGTTACAAACTATATGTGTTAACTGCCATCTTTGCATCTATCCATCAGCAGCCAATGAAAGACTGAAGAGGTGATAACATGCTAAAGAGAGTGAGGGGGCAGATGATGCCCCCATGCTTAAAATAGCCTGTTGAGAGGATACAGCAGAAGGGTGAACTAGCGTGCTTATCTCTTGGAGCAGCCCTTTGCAAGTTTCTCTTTGTGCTTCCAGGTTGGCCGCTATCAAGACTTTACCTAAAACGTCTCCATCCTTTCCAGTCTATCCTGGGAGGGGGCGGGCAGGGAATTTTGTCTATGTCTCTTTGTTTCCTTTCTCCCTTTCTGGTCAAACTGCTGCAGAGGACACAAGTTCTCATGCTGCCCATTTCAACCGATTAATACTTCTCAATGGAAGGGCAGCAACCTAGCTCTCCTGATTGCATGAACCAGTTTTAGTTTATTCTTAAAATGATTACTTTTTGCCACTAGTAGATGGGATTAAATGCCAAAAACATGCATTTACTCCAGTAACACTTAATCAAGTGCCTTAGATACTGACAAAATACTTCCACTAGAATTAAGCAATTTTTGAACCCTCATTAAATAATAGCGAGCATTTTTTCATGGCATGAAATGCTTGACTGATATTACTCAAGACTGGATTTATCTATTCCTCTTCAGAAATGGCAGTGGCAAGAAAACAAAAAGAACTCGTTTGCCTGCGGGTCTGCTGTCTAGATAGTATGTGTTTTATATATTCTGTTTTTTAAAAATATTGATACAAATGTTTAGAAGACATAGCTGATTTTGTTGCATCTTGGTTCTTATATACTTATGGAAAATATTCAGAACAGCAGTTGATCAGGAATTAAGTGATCTTTAAACTGACCTGGATACAGAAGATGCTCTTAATAACATTTCCATTTTGAAGTTTCAAATACCAGATTTCCCTAAAGGCTTTTAGTTTGTACTCTAGCCATTCAAAGGGTGACTATAAGACTTGGTTTAAATCTGATATAATCTATGTTATTATATTATCATGTTGTTAAAATCTTATATAATCTATGTAAATATATAAACTTGGTCTTCTCCAACTTTTTCAGAGCAGGAACCATGTGCTTCAATTCTATGTATCATCCATAATGTCTAATTCAGACACACATATAGAAATGTGCAAAATGTCCAAATGTCCAAACGTTCACTACAGTGTGTAGCTTACTTTTCGCCTCTATTTTTGCACCCTTCCTCAAAATCAGTAACTGATTTTTTTTTTTTAAAGAGGCTTTCATTTTCAGCCAAGTTTTTATACTAGGTTACAAAAATAGAATGAAATGTATATATTCATGGTAGGGATAAAGGCTGAGGAAGTAAACTCCTACTTTCTCCTCTATAGTAATGATTTATTTATTTATTTTTTTATGTTCCAGTTTAAATTCTTTCCTTTCCAGGATTAATCCCATTCTTTCTCTTTGTTCTTGATCTATTTATGATCAGCTGAGTCTCTAGCCCTGAGCTGTGTCTTCCAGAGCTTCCATCCATAAAACAAAACATTTTCTCCTGAGAGACACAACTGCCCACCTGGGACATGGGTGAAGCAGAAAGAAAGTGAGCCCCATGGCGTTGACTACACCCATCCTTCAGCTAAATTACCTACTATGGAAAAAATGTGTGCAACTCCTCCAATCTGGACATGCTTCAAACGACCCATAGAGAGGTAGGTGGGGAAGCAGGAAGTTTGCTCAAAAGGAATTAGTGCATAAACAATGTAACGATAATGACGACTTTCCCTGCTTTTTTTGCACAAATCACCCAAAGGGAGAAATGACAAAGTAGATGGCATGGAGTATGGCCTCACAATCAGATGCCCATTGTCTGTACCTGAGTTGAATCATAACTGCTGCCTTTTGCTCCAGAGTTATGAGGTTAATTTCAAAACCTTCAGTCACTGACCAAATCACCTTTGCATTCCAAGATAAGAAAAATGTAAGAATACGGCATGTTCCTTTGAAAATGCATGTCTTTCTCCTTAAGAAAAAGTGGGAGGACGATATACAGAATTACAAAAATGACTATAAAGGAAACCAGTGATTTAAAGCAGTGGGCTGGGAAATACTTAGATTTCATTCTTACCTTAGAATGCTGCTTTTGGCAAATCCCCTAAATCTTCTGCCTCCGTTTTCTCATTTTAAACATGAAGATAATGATTATTCTTGCAAGGTGATAGACACTTTATCCAGTCTTAACAAGTATTAGTCAAGGACTTCATGGCAAAGAAGTTATTACTATTTAAGAGTAAATTGTACTCAAAGTTGCTGAAATTCGTTGGAAATATTTTACTGGAATCTATAGGTATTCAACCAAATATTATTTAAGGCCCATAGAACAAGTATACAACTTTTAGTTCGTAACCTCACTAAAGATGGCAAACATTAATATTTTAAGCTAAAACTTAGCACACACTGGAAACTTCAGATTAAATCAGGAGCCAGAGAGGAAGGACCACTGATTTCCATAACGAAGCTTTGTGTATAAAATTTGTGTATGATATTCTCCAGGCCAGAATACTGGAGTGGTAATCTTCCCCTTCTCTAGGAGATCTTCCCAACCCACAGATTAAACCCAGGTCTCCTGTGTTGCAGGAAGATTCTTTACCAGCTAAGCCACAAGGGAACCCATATACAATTTAAATGACCTAAAAATAGCATGAAAGGTGAGTATTTTGGCCTTCAGGCCATCCACTGCTTTCACTTAGATATAGTTTACTCTGCTATCCTTTAAAAAAGACAGCAAAGAATAAAGAGAAGGGTGTACAAATCTCATCTAATCCCTGATATTTCCTTTTATAAGTGTCAAGTTAACTTTTCCCAAAGAAGATTCTACTGTGGTCTGAATGTTTTTGTCCCCCCAAAATGTATATGTTGAAATCTATATGCCCAGTGTGATGGTATTAGGAGGTGGGGCCTTTGGAAATCACTTATATCATGAAGGTGGAGCCCTCATGAATGGGATTAGTGTCCTTATAAAAGGGTCCCTGGAGAGGTCCTTAGTCCCTTCTGCCATGTGAGGACACAGATGGAAGTTGGGAGTCTGTAACCCGGAAAAGATCCCTCACCTGACTTCTGGCACCCTGATCTGTGACTTCCAGCTCCAGAACAATGATAAATGTATTTCGGTGGTTTATATACTACTCATTCTCTGGCATTTTGTTATAGCAGCTTGAATGAACCAAGACAGGTATGAATATGAAACAGGACATTTCAAAGTAAATCAATTGTTGATAATCTCTCCTGATGTATAGATTAGCAACTTTGACAATAGCTGTAACCACTTAGCTTAGCTAGACAAGAACCAGTGAATAATCTTTACTTTTACATTTCTCTCTGGGCCAGAATCCTTTCTTAAGAAAAGCCATTTTATGGTTTTAGGCAGCTATGATGGCAGTTCTCATATATGATCATAGAGTGTAGTTTTTTCATTGATATAACTTCTGGAGCATGAAACTGTTATCACACAGCTCAGAAATATACCAGCAACAAACACCGAAGCATCTACCAGCCCATGCTGTGTCATTTTAAAAAAGTCTCAAACCATGAAAAACAATCATATTTAACAATTCCTTTGAGAGTCTGTTGAAGAGGTGGTGGATAACTAGAAAGAACATCTTGTGTGGGATTCCAAATATGCCTGCAGCTGTATCACTATGGGAATTTCTTTTTTATAGTCCTCTCTCTAAAATCTCAAAGGAGAAAGCTAATTCTTGTTATCAATTATAACTTTAAAAAGCCCATGGCATTTTTTATTTTATTATCAGAATTTTTGTAACTTTGGTAATACGCAAATTGAGTCAAACCTTTATTATTTTTCAGCGCTCTAATCTGCAAAGTAACAGGTACAAAATAATAAATTGGCATAGAAGAATAAAATGAGAATTTCTGTTCATATTTGTTCTGTATCATTTTTTAAAAACTCTATCTTTTGTGTTTATTATGTCTAGAATGTAATAATATAATTGCTTTTAATGTATAGGACACATTGTTTGAAAAATATAGGTATATGACTGAATATAAACATTCAGATGCTATAGATTATTTTAAATGGGGCTGTTTCTGCCTCAGTTTGGGCTGACATTTCAAAATATTTTATAAACAGAAATAAACATACACAAACAAACAAAAACATAGAGGGCAACTGCTCTCACATTCACAAATGAAGACTTGCCAAATGGTTATTCAGTCCTTAGGTCAAGGCTATCACAGGGTGGAAGATAAGACAAGAGGGAAAGTTTTCCAGCTTCTTTGTTATTATTTTTTTCCCCCTACCTCCATGGGGGAGAAATAGGACTTCTCACTTAAAGCTGAATGAGAGAGGTTTCAAGGAGATCAGTTTGCAGGCTGGAATTTTATCCACTGTAGATTGTACCCAGAGTGGATTGGTGTCTGAATCATGCTTGCAAAAAATATTTAAGACTTTAAGACTTTGATATTTGACTGATATGATGGACCAAGTATTCTGAAACTCTAAAAATGCTCAGTAATGTCTTATGAAAGAATGTGTGTGATAGATGGAAAAAGACGTGATCTATCCCAGGGAGCTTCTGAGCTTCTAGTTCTCAGGTGCCTCCATACACCAGGCTCATAAGATCTGTTTTAAGGGATCCTGTTGGGCTTCCCTGCTATGCTTTTACTTCCCTAGCTTCCCACAATGGTAAGAGATGGACCTTTCAGTCCGATGCAGGATATATCTATCAGACTGAAACAAGCACTTCTTCCTTGTGTCTGTCATGCATTTTCTAAAGTTCTCAGATTTTCCCAGAGAACTCTACAATCCTTGCCTCTAAACTAGATTTTCCTTATCACATGACCTCTTTGTCCAAGTTTGGAAATTTCTAGAATTTCTAGGCAGCTCAAGCAGAAATCACACAAAAGCCAGAAACAATGAGAGGCAGCCTAAGGGGATTTTGAATTTCCATTGGAATGTACACCATTGTTTATAAAGTTGTGCTGATGCAAGGGGGGCAATGACTGCTGATACTCAGTGACAGTAATAGCGACTATAGATGCCTGTGAAACTGTTAGGGACACTAAGAAAAGAAACTGTTAGAATGAAAAAACATATAATCATTAAAAATTAAAATCCAAAGGAAAGTTTTAACTGAAGATTGCATACAGCTGAAGAGAGAGTTAATAAATTATATTACACATGTGAAAAAATTATCCAGAATGCAGCAGAGAGACTGAGAGATGGAAAGCATGAAAAAAGAGTTTAAGAGAGCTGGAAGATAAAAATGTCCAAAAGTCACCTAACAGATATTTCAAAGGAAAAAAAAAAAAGTCAAAGAATGGGAGAGAGAAATAGTGTTAAAATGCATCACAGTCAATAGTTTTCCAAATTGTTCAAAGATAAATCCTCAATTTCAGGAAACTGAATGAATTTCAAACAGCATAAGTGAAAATAAAGACCACCAAAGACAAAGAGATGATACTGAAAGCCGCTAGAGGTTTTGAAAATTCACATTTACTATTGCAACTATTAAAATGAAAAATAGGTGACTTCTCAACTCACTGGACGCTAATAGAGTAAATCAATATCTTCAAAGTACAGACAGACAATAACTATCGATCTAGAATTTTATATTCAGGAAAACCTTTAAGAGCAAGGATGAAATGCATTTTCAGATGAACAAGAACAGAGAATTTACCACAAAAACACCTTTATCAAAGAAACTTTTAAAGGACATACTTCAAGAAGAAGCAAAATGAAAGCAGAGAGCACACCTGAGATATCAGATGGCTGCTGTTGAATGAAATGAGTGAAAACATACCTATAAATCTAAACAATGATGCCATGAGACAAAAAATAGTAACTTAAATAAGTGCAGTTTAAAAGTCACACAGAATATAGTATTAAAATGCCAAACAATTTCATATGCATATTCAGAACAAGATGAATTATAAACATTCTAAGAACTGTTCATTTCTAGAGAATGAGAATATTGTGCAGTTTTATCTGAATATTTAATTAACTAGAGAGGGGAATACCAGACCACCTGACCTGCCTCTTGAGAAACCTATATGCAGGTCAGGAAGCAACAGTTAGAACTGGACATGGAACAACAGACTGGTTCCAAATAGGAAAAGGAGTATGTCAAGGCTGTATATTGTTACCCTGCTTATTTAACTTATATGCAGAGTATATCATGAGAAATGTTGGGCTGGAGGAAGTAGAAGTTGGAATTAAGATTGGCAGGAGAAATATCAATAACCTCAGATATGCAGATGATACCACCCTTATGGCAGAAAGTGAAGAAGAACTAAAGAGCCTCTTGATGAAAGTGAAAGAGGAGAGTGAAAAAGTTGGCTTAAAACTCAACATTCAGAAAACTAAGATCATGGCATCTGGTCCCATCAGTTCAGTTCAGTTCAGTTCAATTCAGTCACTCAGTCATGTCTGATTCTTTGCAACCCCATGAATCACAACACGCCAGGCCTCCCTGTCCATCACCAATTCCCATAGTTCACTCAGACTCACATCCATCAAGTCGGTGATACCATCCAGCCATCTCATCCTCTGTCGACACCTTCTCCTCCTGCCCCCAGTCCCTCCCAGCATCAGAGTCTTTTCCAATGAGTCAGCTCTTTGCATGAGGTGCCCAATGGAGTTTCAGCTTCAGCTTCATTCCCCTGGTCCCATCACTTCATTGCAAATAGATGGGGAAACAGTGGAAACAGTGTCAGACTTTATTGGGAGGGGGCTCCAAAATCATTGCAGATCGTGATTGCAGCCATGAAATTTAAAGACATTTACTCCTTGGAAGGCAAGTTCTGACCAACCTAGACAGCATATTAAAAAGCAGAGACATTACTTTGCCAACAAAGGTCCATCTAGTCAAGACTATGGATTTTCCAGTAGTCATGTATGGATGTGAGAGTTGGACTGTGAAGAAAGCTGAGCACTGAAGAATTGATGCTTTTGAGCTGTGGTGTTGGAGAAAAGTCTTGAGAGCCCCTGGGACTGTGAGGAGATCCAACCAGTCCATCCTAAAGGAGATGAGTCCTGGGTGTTCATTGGTAAGACTGATGTTGAAGCTGAAACTCCAAAACTTTGGCCACCTGATGAGAAGAGCTGACTCATTTGAAAAGACCTTGATGCTGGGAAAGATTGAGGGCAGGAGGAGAAGGGGATGACAGAGGATAAGATGGCTGGATGGTATCACCAACTCAATGGACATGGGTTTGGGTGGACTCTGGGAGTTGGTGATGGACAGGGAGGCCTGGTGTGCTGCAGTTCATGGGGTTGTAAAGAGTCGGACACGACTAAGCAAGTGAACTGAACTGAACTGAAGTATATATAGGCTTATGAGTATTAGCTAATTTACATAGTGTAAATATTTCCATCATGGTTGATACAACCTACTAAGATGATGTCATTGGATGCACAGTCAGGAATTCATGTGTCACAGCCATTCTAAACCTTTTCCAGATAAACATTGCTTTTCATCTGTGAACATGACATTTCTTTTCATTTATTCAGTTCTGTAATTTCTCTAAAAAATACTTTGTACTTTTCATTATACCTGTTTTGCAAGTCTTTCATTGATTTTTTTCTTAAGCAATTGATATGCTATGCTACTATAAATGGCATTATTATTAATAACATTCATTTTGTTTTCCTTTTATGTTGGTTGGTATACAGAAATAAAGATAATTTTTTAAAATGCTGAGGATATGGAGCAATTAGAACTTTTGTATATTGTTCCTGGTTGTGTACAAAGACATAACTGCTTTGGAGAACAATGACAATTTCTTATACACTACCCCACAAAAGAGCAATTCTATTTTAAATATTATCCAAGAAAAATTAGACCATATTTTCCACAAGAAATACTTTCACAAAACTATTTGTAATTTTTGCCATAAGAGCCAAACTGGATACTATCTAAATATCCATCAATAAGAAAATGGAAAAACAATTAATGTTTTATCCAGCCAATGGAATTCTTCCAAACAGTGAAAGAACTATTGATACCCTAAACAATGTGACTCCATCTTGAAAACAAAGGACACAAGAGGTACTACTTGGATTTATTTATTTTCAATCCCCAAATAAGAAAAATTAGCAATATTGATAGTAATCAGAAGTGTTTGCCTTTGTATAGTGGGTTGGAGTTGACTGGTAACAGGAAAATAAGAATTTTCTCTATCAGAAATAGTCTATATCTTATTTTCTGTGTAGATTGCATAGATGTATACATTTGTTAAAACTAATCAAGTGGAACCTTTTTTCTGTGCAATTTTATTCTATCTAAACTACACGTCAACAGAGCAATACTGGATAACTTATTTTTTTAAGTAGTTTCTTAAATGAAGAACTGGGATGTAAATGGTGAATATACAAATAAACCTCAAAAGCAGTTGTGATGTTAACTTTAAATATCAACTTTGCAAGGCCAGGGTACCCATATATTTGGTGAAGGATTATTCTAGATTTTTCTATGAAGGTATTTTTTAGATGAGATCAACATTTTAAAAAGTAAACTTTGAGTGAAGCAGATTACTCTTCATAATGTCAGTGGGCCTCATCCAATCAGTTGAAGGGCTTAACAGAAAAAGACTGATCTCCCCAGAGGAACAGATAATGCTGCTAACAGAAAGCTATTGGACTGGAAAAGCAATTCTTTAGTGGGTCTCCAGCCTGATGTCTTGCCCTGCAGACTTTGGACTCAGCAGACCTATCTAATCATGTGAGTCAATTCCCAAAAGTGAATCTCACTCCCTATATATACACATTCTACTGGTTCTGTTTCTCTGGAGAACCCTGACCAACATATGCATGCATGCTCAGTTGCTTCAGTCATGTCCAACTCTTTGCAACCCTATGGACTACAGCCCACTAGGCTCCTCTGTCCATGGGATTGCCCAGACCAGACTACTTGAGTGAGTTGCCCATTTCGTCTTCTAGGGGATCTTCCCAACCCAGGGATCCAACCTGTGTCTCTTACATTTCTTGCATTGGCAGGCGGATTCTTTACCACTGAGCCACCTGGGAAGTCCCCCTGACCAACATACCAAATGATAGCAAGAGCCAAGAAAGGTACACGGAATACTAAATCCAGCTTTTTTAGTTTTGCTTGTTTTAGAGTATTAGCTGAAGGAGCTCTGTTTATATGGTCTCTTTGGTTTATATGGTTTATATGGCTCAGGAAAGAACAGACATGTCCAGGACCTCCTTAAAATGAGGTGTCTATTAGGAGTCTCCCAATATAAAGCTGGGCCTCCAAAAGTCTGTATCCTTGATGTTAAATACATAAGAAATAAAATGACCTCCATATCAGTGGAACTTTCAGGAAAATTGCCTCTAACAGGGAATCTGTAAACAGCTAGCCCTGTGGGAGTTTGCAACCTGAATTTGTAATACTTGGATGATCTGAATGAAACCCTCAAGCTAAGAATTTAGTATAAAGTGATTCCAGGTTAGTAGGATTCCCAGGTTGTCTGGCAAAATAATAAATCATTTTGCAGGAACTTGCTTCAACACAAACTTCAATGAAATTACATTATTAAAGTCCAAGAGATTTGGGCACAAAGTAAAGAGCTAGAATGAGTAACAAAAACCAAAGCAAATAATCACACTAAGTAAGGCATCAAAAGAGAAAATCAGGAAAAACAGACATAAGAATCAAACACAAAAATACTAAGATAATGGAATTATCAAACATGGAACATAATGTGGACATGTTGAGTGTTCTTAAGAAACTGAAATGGTGAGTAAAGCAGAGGGGAATATAAAAATATCAGATTGAAGAATAAACTTATAGAAACAAAAACTGTAATATTTTAAACTTAAGATATTAAAGAAAAAGGAGTAAAGGTGGGGAGTTGATATACGTTATGGACAAAGTCTGTGTCTCCCCCAAATGCATATGTTGAAACCCTCTTCCTTCCAAGTGCTGGTATTAGGAGGTGGAGCTTTGGGGAAGTGATTAGGATTAGACAAGGGTATGAGGGTAGAACCCCTATGAATGGGATTTATGCCCTTACAAGGGTCTGGAGAGAGCTTGCTTACTCTCTGCTCTCTGCCACAGGAGGACAGAGAAAACAGCCATCTGCAGTGAGTTTTTATTTACCACATCTTTATTTTTTTAGTTTATTAATGAAATGTTTAAAATATTCTCATGAGTGCACATAATATTAAATAAACATTCTGAAATTCTGATCTTCTGAATTTGTAAAATCCTGTGGCTTCCCTGCTGGCTCAATAGGTAAAGAATCCCCTGCAATACAGGAGACCACCTGCAATGCAGGCCTTGAGGGTTCAATCCCTAGGTCAGGAAGATTCCCTAGAGAAGAAAATGACAACCCACTCCAGGATTCTTGCCTGGGAAATCCAATAATCAGAGGAGCCCGGCGGACTACAGTTCATGGGGTCACAAAGAGTCAGGCAGGACTTAAGAGTAAACCACCACCACCAGCCTTTCTTTAAGAAATTTACATTCAAATAGATTTCCTTCCGTTATGGTGGGTAACTTCCTCATTAAAGTTATAAAGCTTCAGATTCTCAGGACAAACCTATGATTTTATATATATATATATGTATAAATACATATTTGTATGTACGTATATGTATATTTATATGTGTGTGTGTATCAGACACTCAAGTTTGGAGCCTTATATCCTGTTAATCCTTTTCTTCCTCAGTCTAAATATCTTAATTATGTGGAAAAATTGCGAAATGAAGCAATAATGACAATAAATGACATTAGCATTTTATTAGAGACATTCTTCTAATGATTAGACTTTTACAAGTGTCTTCATGCCCCAAATCAGTAAAAGGTTTTATCTGAAAAAAACTAGTGCACGATAGTTCATAGTTAAAGATCACAGAATGCCTCAATCTTACAGTCACTTCTTTTACCACCCTATAGAAATTATCAATACATACAATACTTTGAACCAATGAAGCATAAGAAATGGAAAGGTGCCATTATTAAATTTACCATTATAGGTTCATTGTCAACATGCTATATAACTTGGCACAACACTAATCCAGAAAATTATAAAAGCAAAATGGCTTTATTGCAGATGGATGAATCTGCAGACATTATTAAGTGTGCTGAGTTAATAGCACTAATTAGAAGTCCTCAAGAGAAATGCTTTATAGAACATTATTAGTTCTGCAAAGACATACCAAAACAAGCTACTGAGTGTGAAATAGTGAAAACGATAAATGAATGCTTAGAAACAAGGTATTAAATACTGTGTATATTTTGTATTGTGGGTACAGCTGAAAAACAGGAAAACACAAAGGTTTTGTTTCAAAATACTTTGGGAACCCTGAGAGCTAATGTTTTGTCACTGACTATTTCAACCTGTAAAGATTAGTGTTATCAAAATGGTGAATTGATAAATTCATAAACTCCAGACTACTTTAGCTCCATATTAAACAAAATTGAATTGCAAGTTTCTGATGTCCTTTGAAGAATGCTTGGTGTTGTCTAGCAGACATGTTTGGGTTGGTCTGAATCTATGGGAATCTTTTACAATTCTGTAGAGATAAAACTTACCTTGTAGAGCTGATGGTGATGAAGGTGTTTCTGTTTCAAGGTAATGCAAATGGTCTTATTCATAGAGATGTAAATGAGCTTTGTTTCTTGGAGTGTGACTGATTTCCTCCCACATAGAGGAGATGATTCCAAACATTACATGTTATTATCCTGAGGTTCTTGGATCAGTTTGCTTCTATTAGTAAATTCATTTCAGCTGTCTTGACTGCCTATGTATGAGCCTATTCTTTGTATTCTCCTTTCAACTTGTTTTAACATCTTACTGAATCTCTTATTAATTAGTAAACTGAATAAAATCTTTGACACGTATTCATTTTACAGTTTCATGGGAGTCACAATTTTAAGTTTTATAAAATAAATTTCTTTAACAATGTGAATATGCTTCAGTTTCTCATTCATATTTAAAAAATTATTTTATATGTATTCTGTTTAAGCAAACAAGGAGGCCGTAAGACAAGTGGTTTTAATGCCTTAGCTGCCTATGTAAGCAACCAAACATAAGCCTGTAAATACCTCAAGGTTAAGAAATTAAAACCTAAAGACAATTACAAATGGCCACGCAGATTTTCCCAAATAATGCAACTACTTAAGCTACAGCCAATCAAATAATTGCTTTGCTTTGCTTCCCCTTCTTCTCTTTAAAAGTCTTCCCCTGGGGGTTCATGTTTGGGAACGCATGTAAGAATTAAAGATATTAAAATTTAAAAATAAAAAATAAAAATAAAACCAAAAATAAAAAAATAAAAAAAAATAAAAGTCTTCCCCTGGCCCCTTTGGGTAGAGTTCCAAGGCACTTCTTATTTGATGCTACCTGATTGGAAGTGAATTTTTCCCAAATAAACTCTTAACTTTTAAAAATATGTCTGTCTTTTAACAGTTCGACATCTATTATTTAAAAGTTTCCATAATATTTGTATTTTATCTTTATCATGTTTATAAGGTAAAATGAATGTACAGTTTGTTTCACTAACCTTCATAAACAAAGGGTGACCATATTAACTTTTGTTCAAATTACAATATTTTGAAAGTACAGCTGGCACTGTTAATAATCACGCTGGCACAGCAGATTGAACAAGGAGAGTCCAGAAAAACCACTATTTCCCTGGACAAATCAGGACTCATGGTCATACAAGTGACCCTAAATCCCCTCTAGGTCATACCAGCATGTCATATAGATGCTATTTTCTATGTGTGCCTTAATGTGTAACATGTTGGGAAGTATTACCATATAACTCTATAGTTTTTTAACATGCTACAGTTCATTTATTTTTCTGTTGATGAATATATAAGCTGTTCTCAAATTTTTACATTACAAATAATTCTGCTAGGAGCATCTTTGTCCACGCTTCCTTGTAGGCACATGGGATACTCACCCTAGGAAATAGATCCAACGGTATTACCATATTCTACTTTTCAAGAAGTCTCCTATTTATTTTCCAAAGTGGTTATCTTCATTTACATCCACTCATCAGTGCTCTTTTCTCCATATCTTTGCCAACACCCATTAATATTAAACATATTAATCTTTGCTAATTTGATAAATTTGAAATTGCATTTCAAGGTTTTCCTTTGCTTTTCTGTAACCACAGTAAGTTTAAACATTTTTCAAATATATTTTGCCATTTATGAACATGACAGATTGTTCCATTTATTTTGGCATATTTATTATATATTTTTTAAAATGCTATCTTTCCTCCAAATAGGTTATGCATGCATTTTATAGGATTAGTTCCGAGTTATTGTCTATTCTTTATACCATTGTAAATGCTATTGGTTTTGTAAAATTACACATTCTAATTCTCATTGCTATTGTTAGAATTACAACTGACCTTTGTATGTTGATCATATGTCTAGTTATCTTGCTGAACTCTTATTAATTAAGTCCAAAGGCAAGAAAGAAAAAAATGTATTTTCTCCACGGTAGCCAAGACCCTGGAAATGATGTGTACACATTAGACTTAAATTAAAATGGGGAATCAATATCATTGTCATTTCAACTGATAAACAGCTATGAAGACATTAGGCTTTTCTGCAGCAGCTACCACTGAAGTTCTAGGTGTGAACCCTGGCTTAAGAGGTTGTAGAAAGGCTTTTTGCTTATGTAGACCACGGTAAAAATAGAATGGTTCTAAAACCAGCAGAAGTCGGTGCATCTCTTAGACTTGGCATGTGACTTCCTGATTACTAAAAAAATATTACTCATCAAACCTGTATCAAGAAGAAAATACTATGCATCCAATGCTTTTTCTGCTGGTAAAAAGCAACAAACAGAATTGATAAAGCTTTCAGGGTATCCATGGCTTTCAAATTCACTTAACAGTTTGTGCTTATGGCCCTTGAGGATTTCATTAAAAAAAAAAAAAAAATCCTGTTTCCTAAGCTCTGCTCAGAACCAATTAATTACCTTGGAGTAGGCCCAGCATCCATAAAGTTTAAAACCTCACCAGGGCATTTTAATACGCAGCCAGAGTTGAGGGTAGACTGTACACTTAGAGGTAACAAATGCCAGGAGAAGCGTTGCTTCTCTGCACACCACAACATCAAAAACAGGAACCAAACAGAAGCTGATAAAGCTGGTGTTTTAGCAATAAACAAACAAATAAATAAAAGTTTAGCTATGTGGAGGAAGTATGAGTCAAATGACCACATCATCCTAGAATTTATAATGGTCACGAATAAAAACAAAACCCAGGGCCTCTTTCCAAAGCAACCGAATCAGAACATGGCAGAGTGGGAGTTATTTATTGAAACCGTCTCAGATGACTGTAATGTGCAACACAGAGTTAGCAAAGGCAACTGAAGAATATGGTGGATGGGATCTTTCAAGTGTATTTCAAACAATAGACTCAAAACCCTCTTAGATATAGAGTCCCTAGAACATGGGGCTTTCCCTTAAGGGGAAGGAGTGTAGCTACACTCAATGAACATTGGAATGAGTTCATCCAGAACAAAAAATGATGATTTAAGGGGGCAAGTGTTAGTCGCTCAGTTGTATCTAACTCTTTGTGATCCTATGGACTGTAGCTTGCCAGGTTCCTCTGTCCATGGGATTTCCTAGGCAAGAATACTGGAATGGGTTGCCATTCCCTTCTCCAGGGGATCTTCCTGACTCAGGGATCGAACCCAGGTCTCCTGCATTGCAGGCAGACTCTTTACTGTCTGAGCCACGAGGGAACCATGAGAGTTGACCTCAACTCCAAGGCATGGAAATGCCTGAGCATTGTGACCCAGGGAATGAAGTGGTAGGAGAACAACATCGCAGGAAATCCTGCAGCTAGACTTGAGCTGTGGGTTCTGAACACATCCTGCATGGCACGAAAAATACTCACACTCTCTTCTTCCCATCTCTTATCCCAAGAAAAGGGTTTCAATCCGGACCATTCACCTGCTTTTACCTAGAGACAATCATAAATCATCTTAGCTTGCCTTCGATCATGGTTTACTTTCTTACCCTGAGGCCACTGCCAAAAAGTAAATAGGAGTGAGTGGCCAAGAACAAATGCAACCCTTGCCCTGCCATACGACTGATTTCTGAATTAACCTGCCTTCAACATACTCCACAGTCCATGGGGTCGCAAAAGAGTCAGACAGGACGTAGCAACTAAACAACAGCAAACAACACTCTCCATTCTGACCGTAACTTTTCCATGTTCCTTCTCCAAACACGTGAACACATTTTCCCATTTCAGTTCCCCCCGCCCCCCCCCCACCCCGCTTCCCTTTCTTTTATGCTCAAATGGGCCAAAGAAAAAACAGGCCTCGTGGTGAGTTCAACGGGACAAAGTTTGCTGGTGGTGAAGCTGGATGTGAGTTCATTCAAATACAGTTTGAAGTTTACTTTGGCTTTTATGCCTTTTCAAAACTAAATATATTTGATTCAATAAATTTGGAAATATGAATTTTCCACAGCACCCTGACAAAGGCAGGTCAGGCCGGGTCAGGTCTATTTGGAGGTCAATAACTGGGGCTAATTCTGGCTTGGCTCAGCACAACTATGGCCCCAGAGTGTTCAGAAATGCTCCGCGTTTCTATTTAGGGGTCAGATTTAAAAGAAAACATGTGCCCAGCTTGAACTCTGCATTTTATAATCACAATGTCACAACAACCAGGCTATCAACTGTATATCTCTATGGAAAAAGAGAGGTAGGGGTAGGGGGTAGAGAGAGATTAAATTTGAAAAGCAGTTTAAAAGAGGTTGAGATCTAAGATTAGCTTTGCATTAAAAAGAAGCCGAGTTGTTTAAGATCACTACTCAAAATTTGGTATTTTTGCATCTATATTTTTAGGAATTAATCATTTTTAGCATGCCACTAGAGTAAGTTTGGTTGGTTTATTTGTTTCATTTATTTATGTACTCTTTCACTCTTATGAAGTACCTACTATGCAGTAGGGGCTTCCCTGGTTGCAAAGTGGTAAAGAATTTACCTGCAAATGCAGATGACTCAGGAGACACAGGCTCAAGCTGGGTTGGGAAGATCCCCTGGAGGAGGAAGTGGAAACCTACTCCGTATTCTTACTGGGATAACCCCATGGATAGAGAAGCGTGGCAAGCTACAGTCCATGGGGTCACAAAGAGTTGGACACGACAGAGCACTCACACACACACACACACACACACACACACTATGTAGCAGGAAGGGGGACCCCTTACAGGGCCCAAAACTGGGCTCTTGTCTAACACTCAGAAATGAATTGTCCAAGGAGACACATGTGCTGACAAAGCAAGAGATTTTACTGGGAAAGGGCACCTGGGTGGAGAGCAGTAGGGTAAGGGAACCCAGGAGAACTGCTCTGCCACATGGCTCAGTATTTATGGTGATGGGATTAGTTTCTGGGTTGTCTTTAGCCAACCATTCTGACTCAGAGTCCTTCCTGGTGGCACACGCCTTGTTCAGGCAAGATGGTTGCCAGAGAGAAGGATTCTGGGAGGTGGTCGGACATGTGGTGTCTCCTTTTGACCTTTCCCAAACTCTTCTGGTTGGTGGAGGCTTATTAGTTCTGTGTTCCTTACCAGAACCTCCTGTCAAAAAACAACTCATGCAAATGGTTACTCTGGTGCCTGGCCAGGGTGGGCGATTTCAATCAGCGTGCATCCCCTAACAATACTGTAATAGTCATTCCAAAAGCTAGTAACTTTGTCTTGTATCTCAGTGGCCAACCATTCCCTACACAAGTCAAGCCTGAAATGCTCATGAGAGTCTTCTTAAACCTGGTTCTTTCCTCTCAATTTCTGGCTACCTTTGAATCTAAACTTGAGGCAGTTCTCAAATATCAGCCTCATCTAGATGCTGACTTCAGCAGGGGCTTGGTGCTTTTCTTTCTGGCCTTCTCACTCTCCCTAACTAATTAAGTTCCCTAATGATAACGAAGCATCATTACAATAATATTGATACCTGCTGTAATCACTGGCATTCTGGCTTTTCAATTTCCAGTATTTGCCTTGGATCAAGTAGCTCAGTGCTAATGCAACAGAAGGTCACCCGATGAAGGGGCTGATAGCGAAGAGGACAGCTCTACTTAGCATGCACAGAGGATTATGCTTTTCTGGCTTGTAGAGCTAATCTTTCAAGTTGTCCTTTTTTGACTTTCTCAGTTTAATCAGTTTAATCTCATCTTCCCTCTTTTCTGATTGCAAGGATTTTCTGCAGAAACCTTGCCTCCACAATAAAGACCATGTGGCAATTTATTCTCATATTGATTTCAACATTTCTGTTCCTCTACCAATGAGCCAGGAATCAGGGGAGGGAGAGGAAGGGTTATGAGGAGGTTGGAGGAAGAAGAGCCAGGAGAAGGATGGGAGAGGAATAGAAGCTGAAAGCCCTGGATCCTTTCATTAGTCAGAAAGCCACACACTCCAGTTATGTGGGAAAACTAAGTACATCTTAAATGCACTGGAAGCAGAAATGACAGCCAAATGGGAACGTCTCTATAATGATTAAACTTAAAGACAGCTATACCAAGGGATTCTTTCCATTTCCACACTAAAGAAATAGAAAGACACACCAGAAAGATACACACAACAGACAGACACACACACCAGACAGAAAGACAACACACACACACACACACACGCACACACACACCCCTTCTGCAACCAGAGATATTACACGTGTCTAAGAATCACACAGTGACAATCTCCCTCACAGACTGAGTGGATTTCGCTTTTATTCTTCTTCTGTCTGCACAAAAGGGTGGACAGTGTCTTCCTAAAAGCAGACAAAAGCCATTTGCCAAGAGAGGGGAAAGACAAAAAATGGGATTGGATGGTGGTGAGTTCACTTTTGCCTGTGTCTTTGAACTGTTACTAGACAGCCTGGTGGGTGTGTTCTGGACTGCAGCAGAGCAGACCAGGGTGGAAAACTCTGAAACAGAAGAGAGTTTGGTGAGTAGATACATTTAAAAAGCAGTCGTGCTCTTGAGATAAACAAGTGTCGCATGTCAAACTAATACGATGGACTGTGTAATTTTTAAAGATTTTGGAACCTGAACAACTTGAGGGTTTGGTCAACCCCATCATGCCCACTGGAAAACATCACAAAACAGAAACAGAAAAAAATTTTTCCCACTTTTCTTTCGTAAGAAAGAACCGCATGTCTTTTTTAGGCATCAAATTTCTTTGTTGTCCAATCAAATTATCAAAAAAATTAAAAAGAAGAAAGAGGGAAAAGAAATTTTTCACAGGCACTCAGGAGGACTGAAATGAATTGTCCCTTTTTAAATGCTCAATGTCTTTCGATTTGTTCTATATGAACTACAACCATTAAATGTTTAATGAGTGCCAAAACCAGTTTTACTTTGCAGTGATTACACTGAGTTCTAAAAATCGCAAGATTTAAAATGGGCCAAATCACTGCCCCAGATATCTGTCTCCTAAAACAGGGTGAGAGCGGGTGGAGGGTAGGGAGCCAAGTATTTTGCACAGTGAATACCCTGCATTTCCACGATCCCTGGTGAATCTTTGTACTTTCTCTTCAGGGTTCCTGGAGATAATGATATACTATAGCCAGCTGAAAAGAACATCTGTTTTAAGAACTGTGAACTTACAGAAGCCATTTGTCTGTCTGATCCATTCCCATCACTTCCCTTCCCATTTTGCACCTTTGTATTTCTGCACTGATCAAATCTATGCAAAATAAAGGGACTGAGAAAAACACTAAACAGCCATAATTTCTTCTCCTTTCAAAAGGTTACCCGCCACCTTTCCTGTTAAATAATTCTGCTTGATATAAACACCCAACTTTTTTTTGTAAGCATGTGTTTCCCTTCCCCTTTAAATGGAAGTCTTTGGTTCACTAGGGCTTACCGCTTAATGACAATGTGGTGAAGTTAGCCCAGGAGAACAATGCATCCATTAATCTGCCTCATGCTTAATTGGGAACTACTGTATGGGCTGGCATTTCAAACACAGATTGCAAATGTACTTGAATTAGTTACTGTTTAATTGATACAACTGGCACTCGGCCTAGAACCAACATGCAGCTACTGTAAAAAGAGCAAGGCTTGAAAGGAGGGAGAAAAAATACAAGGTATGATTGTGATTCATCCTTTATATCAATTATTTGTGGAATATAATTACATAGTTTTTCATATTGCTTCAACAAGCAATAGACCAAAACAGGCTGCTAAAAAATGCCTGTAAAGCTTGCTGACACAAAGAATAACAGCAGTGACTCCCAACTCCCTCTTTTTCTTGATTCTACCCTTATGCCTGCAAGAATCGTTATGTGTGTACAACTGAGTTTGGGAAATGCGATATTTACAAAGGAATGAAATGCCTAAGAGAATAATTTCAGCAATGCCTCCAGAATGGCAGGAGTTCAAGGAAATAGAATGCTATCATGGCAATAATTCAACTTTATTACCATTCACACTAATGTTACTATGAACGTATTTTCAATAGAGAAAAAATAATATCTTGAGATTAATCCCCAAATAATTCCTCTTAGGCACATGATGAAGGAACAATTAGGCTCTCCCCAACTTGTCTTTGACTAGAGAACATTTTAATTCCAGAAATATGGGAATGATGCTGATGATGATCGTGTCTTGAGCACCTTCTACACACCCAGAATCACACGAGGTGATCCAGTATAAAATGTTTTGTGTATCTTCCAAACTTCATGCTTCTCTCCCCAGTTTGAATCTTCATTTCATTGTTTAAATCGATGTAAAATAATTGGTCTGAGAAAAGAATTGAACCAAACTTTTTTACCCTTTTAAAAAAGTTAACCCACTTTTAGGCTTAAATGACTTTGCTTGATGTAAAACACCCAACTGCCAGCTTAATTTTATAGGTATATGCTAATCATATGAGAGCTTGTATCTTTTTCATACACAGAATTCCTGTAAAACACCCCAAATTCTTTGCCAACCTGCTGCAAAATTCCCCTCATTGGTTTAGTGAGCAGTTATTAAAAATCCACTGTTCATCCAGTTTGGTGTTTGCATTGAGTGAGATATTACATAAAACTGATCTTGATGATACTATCAATGAGCTTCTAATTGCCAAAATCAAAGAGACAGTTTATATTCTATTTTTAAAACATATTTGTCATTGACCATTTTTTTTTTTAATACGTGACTTTTCTTTGGTTGAATTTTTGTGATAGTTAACAATGTTGTCCTTGGTTTCTCTGAAATAAAGCCCTCCTGATTTTCTTCCTGCCTCTCTGACTGCTTTGAGGGATATCTCTCTTCATCCAACATTTAAATATGGGAGGCATTAATATCTCAGGTCTCTTTCACTCTATACACTTTCTCTGTGCAGTTTCATCTTATACTACTGACTCTACTTGCATACCACAGGGCCCTAAACAAACATCACAATTACAGAGATTTTTTTTCTGCAAAATAATATATGCAAGTTTTTTTTTTAATCACTAGAAGTAATCTCTTATAAAAATTCCTCTCTTCTTACACTGCAGATCACTCTATGGTAATCCAGTCCCAGACACACAAAACTAATTGGCTGTTTCTACTAGAAAGTCTAATACTAGCTTGTAAATCTGTTCAACAATGGGCTTCCTTTGCAAACTCACCATTTCTGCCTCTTATCCTTTCTTGTAAAGTGGTGTCCCTCATACTTAGTCACCCAAGTGGCCAGCCTGAGTCTTGACTTTTCCCCATCCTTCGTTGCTCACCTACCCCCTCTACCAACCCAACTGGATCACGAGTGCTGCAGGTTAACGTCCATTTACTGGTTTTCACGAATGTTTTTGCCTCCCTGTCCTCAATGCCTCCACGGTGTTTAGACCCTTCTTACTTCTCACCTGAACGTTCACAATCCCCTGCGAGCCAGTTTTTCTGCCCCTCCAGTCCTTTCCATAGAGATGACTCCAAAGCAAGAACAGGGACCCTTTCTTGCTGAAGATGCTCAAGAACTGCCATAGGCTTCAGGAAAAGGCTTGGTTTGTGTTCTATTGCCTGCCTATTTCTCTTGTTTTTTCTTCTCCCATTTTTCCAGATATTCCCAGCCTTCTCCTCCTGGTTCATTCCCACTTTCTCTTCAAGGCTCGGTTTAATGGCCACTCATCCATGAGGCTGTCCCTGGTCTTTCTTAGCTAAGTTAGGTGTTCCTCTCCATACTTCCTTAGTTCCCCGTGTATCCTTCTGTTACAGACTTGACCGTATTGCATTACAACCACAAGCTACTCCTGTGGCTTCCTTGTTAGACTTTAATCACATTCTGTTTTTGCTGAAAAAGAGTAAAAATCAAATTTTCATTTTAAACTATTGATTTGCCCTACTTATGAAAAAAAATTAATCTTGTTTCTTGGTATATTAGAAGAGATACAAAACATAATGTTGGAGAGGGGAGGGATAAATTAGGAGTTTGAGATGAACAAATACATACTACTGAGTACAAAATAAAATAGAGAAACAACAAGGACCCACTGCATGGCACAGAGAACTATATCTAATATCTTGCAATAACCTGTAATGGAAAAGAATCTGGAAAAGAATATATATACATGTATGTATAATAGAATCACTTTATTGTACACTTGAAACTATACAGCATGCAAAACATAACATTGTTAATCAAAAATACTCAAATTTTAATAAAAAACATAATATTGGACTCAGTCTTATATACTGACTATATAAATAATGTTTGCTCTCTATTTTCTTTTCTTTGCCACTAACCAGCTGAAAACACAAAGCAAACCGTTTAGCATCTAGAAGCATCATCATCTACAATATTATCTCTTTGATCTTTGTAACACTAATCTTCACACCCATGTGTTATTTTTTTCCCCCATGTTATGTTGTATAGTTAATCACTTAATAAAGGTATTAATGGTTTAATATTGTTGAATGAAAATAACCTCAAAGGTTTTGGTTCAACGTATTTTTAGATGTTGATATTTGTCCCTACACTCAATATAGAATTGTAGGAATGCTTATTTATATCTATCATGATTATACAAAAGACTTGAGCTGGTTTACAACAAAACTCTATCCTTCAAATGATAAAAAAAAAAAAAAAAGGAGGAGAGGGAGTGGATGAAGAAGAAAGAAGAGGGCTTGAAGGAGGGAGAGAAGACTGAGGATGGAGAATTGTGTCCAAGAGAAAAGTAAATAAAGGGAGTAGTCAAAACTAGAAGCAAGTGAAAACAGATGCCTCCACCAATACAGTTATACATAGTTGTACTAGATCATTTTCTAATTTGATCTAAGCTTCCTGGCATCTAAAATGAAAAAGCATCAGTCTCAGAAACAAAAATTATCATAGGAGAAGTAAAGCTTTTCCAGAAAAAAATTTCTAAATTGAAGTTTTTCCACAATGAGCTCCAGGTACCAGACACCAAATAGTATACTAGAAAATGCCTCAGTGAAATTCCTAAATAAAATATAAGTAGAGACTGAACTTGTAACACCCTTTAAGAAAGGCAAAACCATGATCTTGGCCACGAGTGGTTATGGTATGTTGCAATTGTGTGGCCTTCTACACAGATCAAATCTGATTAAAAGCCAAAATCCAGGATAACTAAACAGATGGCAAAATAAAAGATCCCTTAAATAATCTTCCCCAAATATCATATTTTCCCAGATGCTGCTGGGTTCACCACAGTATATTATGAATAAAATTCTACTCCAGGAAGTGGCAGTTGATCCCTCCTTCAGATGTTGTGAGCATTTTCTGTTAACACTATTCCCCTGGCTTATCCTGGCTCCCTCATTAACAAACTGTGTGAACTTGAGTAAGTGACTCAAACTCTGTCATTTGGTTTCCTCATCTGTAACATGGGAATGACAAAAACACAGTTCATTGGGTTGTTACAATGATAAAATGTAATAGAGCATGTAAAATACTTTTAACAAAGCCCAGCATATAGAAAGTGCGATTATATTATGTTATATTGCCTCGTGCATTTATGTTATATGACCTTATTGATCAGCATCAACATCAAAATTTTTTTTTTCTTTCTGCAAGCATGATGGGTCACACATTTGCAGATTGTTTAAGCTATCAGTAAACTGTTCTTTTGGTTACTTTGGTGATAAAATTCTTTACTTCTTTAGAGACATAGAAACTGTTTTTAAAATTTATATACAGCTACATTCATTCATGGCCAATGATTATCATTTTTAAACAGTTGTTGTCTTGCAAGATATAATAATCTACATTAATAGTGAAAAATGGAACCTGAGCCTGGAACCATGGATTTAGTCTAGCTTAGTGATGTCCATGTCTCAACCTCCTTATCTATAATGTGAGAACACCAGAATAGCAGCTAAATGTTCATTCTACTTTCAGATTTTGATTTTAAATATTCCATTTTATTTGAAGCTAAATATCCTTTTAAATAAAGGAAAACAAATGAGTTAAAAAAATCTATATGTAAAGTATTTCTTCTCTCTGATGTATAGTTCTTATTTCCCTAAATTTCTTAATGCTAAGGAGAACTGATGTTTTCCCAGTTAACTTTCAGTTTTCTTTGATGTTCCAGAAAATTTCAGGCTAATCAATCCCCCAATGACTCTGTTTCGAGTGTTACCCTTTTGCAGCAAGGAGCATCTCTCTGAGCTTTAGACCTAGTTTCGCTGAGTATTTTCACCTTATTTAAGGGGAGAACAAAGCTCTCTCTTCACTGGCCAGTACCTCTGATGACATCCTTATCTCTCAGAGAAATAACCAGCACTGGCCTCCAGAAGAAGCTCATTGAGCATCTCCGCTTTTTTCTCTATACCACTAGTCACCCCACCCCAGGAAAGACTCAGGGTTATACACCCTAACCCCCGGGGAGAAGGAGCTGCGATCTGAATGGCTGAAACCCTTTGTACTGGCAAAACAATTGAAGAGATGACGGTGGCAGCACTTGAATGTGGAGTTTCCCTCTCTGATCTCTTGTTTCTTCCATGGAAGACAGAAGGCTAATGAGGATGAGAGCCGTTTCCCCTCAGAGGAAACCCAACCATCTCTCTTTTATCTTTAGGTCTCTCTCTCTCCGACTTTGGGATTCCCTGCTGGCTCAGCGGTAAAGAATCCAACTGCAATGCAGGAGAGACTTGGGTTTGAACCCAGAGGAGCCTGGAGGGCTATAGTCCATGGGGTCGCAAGAGTCGGACATGACTTAATGACTAAACCACCACCACCACCACCACCTCTCCCACTCTGGACTTTCCCCTGACTCAAAGGACCGCCCTGGATCTGGGGTGCAAGGGCCCAGATTTGGTAAAGCTTGAACCAGGAGACTTTGTGTTGAGGCAAACACCTTCCCTCTTCCCTCTGTTTCTCTCTACTTCTCTTATATTTCCTCCCAGCTTGGGAGGTCTACTTTAGCTCCACCAACATGATTGGTAGCATTAAAGAATCAGGATTGGGTTCAGAGAATCAACCATATGGCTTGGGGAGAAAAAGGTTCTGAGAACAACTGACTTGCTGGAGGTTTATGTTAAGGAGGAAGATCAGAGCAAAAAAGATGGGCAGTTTTGTCAGTCTTGGTTAGTCTTTCTCTCCTGACTGCATTTCCCTAGAAAACTTACCCCAAGTGCTATCAATGTCAAGACAGAACTCAGTTATTTCTGAGTTCCTTTGCCAAATGGGCTTCCCTGATGGCTCAGACAGTAAAAAATCCACCTGCAATGCAGGGGACTCGAGTTCCATCCCTGAGTCAGGAAAATCCCCTAGAGAAGGGAATGGCAACCCACTCCAATACTCCTGCCTGGAGAAGTCCATGGACAGAGGAACCTGACCAGCTACAGTCCGTGAGGTCTCAAAGAGTTGGACAGAATTGAGCCACTAATGCTTTCACTTTCTTTGCCAAATAACACCCCATAACATCACTTTAGTTGTGACTCACTGGACATAGCTACTGTGTGGTATAGCTGATTTAACTCATTCCATTACTTTCAGCAGAAATTAGACAGGCTGTAGCTAGCTCCTTTCTGAACCATTCCCTTTTTATGGTCGGTAGGACTGGAAGAATTTCTCTCTTAAAATCTCTGTTTCTTAATTTTAAAAACTCTGCTTCTTACTCAGTCACTATGCAGCTACAGCAGAATCAGTTAGGAAACAGAGGATGTCTTTTTTAAAGCTGTGTACCTAACCCTTGCTGATTTAGGACTTTATGCGGATGCTGTCCGTGCACGCATGCTAAGTCACTTCGGCCATTTCTCTTTGCGGCCCATGGACTGTAGCCCTCCAGGTATCCCAGTCAATTATCATGGACTGTTGCTGAAAGACAAAAATCTTTCTGGGAACCAATATGGCAATATGTATTAATAATCTTCAGAATTTATATTGTCAAAGAATAATGTTGTGGGATAAATCTTGATAAAATTAGATGATACTAATTTTATCATTATTCAACAAATATCAAAGGTCCACCATGTGCCAGCTATGCTTCAAGTGAGTAAAGCCCTTTTCTTCAAGAAACTTAAATGGAAAACAAAGTCAGGTAGTGATATGTGCTGTGAATAGTATGACCATATGCCTTTTTACCTGGGACAATCACAGTTTAAGACTTTCACCCCAATATAAATATTAGGAGGAGAATACTACATTTACAGTGATGGGGAGGATGTTATTTTAGGCAGGTAGTCAAGGGAACTCTCAGGGGAATGTAAGAAGGAGTAAGCCCTGAATAATGGGACATCATTCAGGCAGAGAGCAGAGCAGCTCTGAAGAACAGCAAGAGATGAAAGCAGGTGTCATGCCTGCGAGTAAGGGGGAAAAGATAAAGGCTCAGGTGAGACTGAGTTACTCCATGTGCAAACCTTACTTAAATATTCATCCCAATATTCTGGAAATGTTGGAACACCTTTAAGGTGGGCTCAACTTTTCTTTTTTTCTGGCAAAGTTGTTAGTAATACTCCATGGTTGGGAGCATTTGTTACCATAATTAAATAGAGAAGGCCATGGTCAGATCACCTTCTGCTGAAAAGGAGATGCTGTGTCCTTTTGTACAAATAGGAAAGTTGGATCTTCACAAGTGTGCAAGTGTCTGTGAGCCACAAGTGAACCGAACTGTCCGGTTAATATCCAGCATCAAAGCCTTTCTCTCTGGCACAACCTCATTTATTTTTGTTCTAGTTACTCTATTTGAAAACATTTAAAAGTTAATGTGAGCTTCCAACATAGAGATTAATTGGCCAAAGTTGTTATTTATAGTCAGAAAAATGATAAATTTTCAATGGAATTTATTTTCATTATTTAAATTAAACCCATAGAAGCATAACAGCCATGAGGAGGTGAAAACTGGGCCATCACTTTTGTTCTCTTCATCATGACCAGTGGACCAAACTCTTTACTAGAGAAAATTAGCCAAGAATTACATTCCATTTTTACCGACTTGAAAAGACAACATCAGTGGTTTACACCTTCTATTAACTATTGCTTTAGATTAAATCCATTTCACATTATCTCGAGCCTTTGACTGTGTGGATCACAACAAAGTGTGGAAAATTCCTAAAGAGATGGGAATACCAGACCACCTTACCTGCCTTCTGAGAAACCTGAATGCAGGTCAAGAAGCAACAGTTAGAAATAGACATGGGACAACAGATTACTTCCAAATTGGGAAAGAATTATGTCAAGGCTGTATATTGTCACCTGCTTATTTAACTTGTATGCATAGTACATCATGCGAAATGCTGGGCTGGATGAAGCACAAGCTGGAATCAAGATTGCTGGGAGAAATATCAATCACCTCAGATATGCAGATGACACCACCCTTATGGCAAAAAGCAAAGAGGAATTAAAGGGCCTCTTGATGAAAGTGAAAGAGGAGAGTGAAAATGCTGGCTTAAAACTGAACATTTAAAAAACTAAGATCATGGCACCTGGTCCCATCACTTCATGGCAAATAGATGGGAAAATATGGAAACAGTGACAGACTTTATTTTCTTGGGCTCCAAAATCACTGCAGGTGGTCACTGCAGCCATGAAATTAGATGTTTGCTCCTTGGAAGAAAAGCTATGACCAACCTAGACAGCATATTGAAAAGCAAAGCCACTACTTTGCCAGCAAAATTCCATCAAGTCAAAGCTATGATTTTTCTAGTAGTCATGTATGGATGTGAGAGTTGGACTATAAAGACAGCTGAACACCAAAGAATTGATGCTTTTGAACTGTGGTGTTGGCAAAGACTCTTGAGAGTCCCTTGGGCTGCAAGGAGGTCAAGGAGTCCATCCCAAAGGAATTTTAATCCTGAATATACATTGGACAGACTGATGCTGAAGCTGAAGCTCCAATACTTCGGCCACCTGATGTGAAGAGCAGACTCATTGGAAAAGACCCTGATGCTAGTAAAGATAGAAGGCAGGAGGAGAAGGGGACGACAGAGGATGGGATGGTTGGATGGCATCACCTACTCAATGGAAACGAATATGAGCAAGTTCCAGGAGAAGGTGATGGACAGGGAGGTCTGTCCTTCTGCAGTCCATGGGGTCTCAAAGAGTCAGATATGACTGAGCAACAGAACAACTGCAACATCTATTGTGTACCAGTGAAGTGCAAGGCACTCTGTCTTATAAGGCAAATTATTTCTTACTACATCTGATCATGTCTCCCCAAAGAATTTTAAAAATATTGTTATAGTCTCACACATTTTTTGGGGTAAGTATGTAAATTTTTATCACAAATCCAAATTGTTAAAAGGGTTTAATTTCTGATAATTGTAACTATTCACATTTTAAAATAAAATTATTATAGTTTTTTGAAATTTGAATCAAGTTGCATATCAATATAGAGCATTTCTCTATGGTCAATTAATCTGTGACAAAGGAGGCAAGAATATACAATGGATAAAAGACAGTCTCTTCAGTATGGGGTGCTGGGGAAACTGGACAGCTACACATGAAAGAATTGAAATTAGAACATTCTCTAACACCATACACAAAAAATAAGCTCAAAATGGATTAAAGACCTAAATAAGGCTGAATACTATAAAACTCTTAGAGGAAAACATAGGCAGAACACTCTTTGACATAAACTACAGCAAGATCTTTTCAATCCATCCATTATTTCCAAATAATGAAAATAAAAACAAAAAATTAACAATATGATCTAATTAAACTTAAAAGCTTTTGCACAGCAAAGGAAACCATAAACAAAATGAAAAGACAACTGACAGAATGAGGAGAAAATATTTGCAAAAGATACTACTGACAATGGATTAATCTCCAAAATATACAACAGTTCATGCAGTTCAATACCATCAAAACTAACAACCCAATTTTAAAAAATGGCAAAAGGTCTAAATAGACATTTCTCCAAAAAAGACATACAAATGGCCAAGAGGCACATGAAACCTGCTCAACATCACTAATTATTAGAGAAATGCAAATCAAAACTGCAATGAGATTTCACTTCACCCCTGGTCAGAATGGCCATCACCAAAAGGTCTACAAAAAATAAATGCTAGAGAAGGTTGGAGAAAAGGAAACCTTTCTACACTATTGGTGGGAAAGTAAATTGGTACTCTCCACTGTGGAGAATAGTACAGATGTTCCATGTACAACTACAAATAGAGCTGCCATATTATCTAGCAACCTCACCCTTGGGCATATATCCAGGGAAAACCACATTTTGAAAAGATACATGTACCCCAGTGTTCATTGCAGTACTATTGCACTATTTACAATAGCCAGAAAAGGAAGCAACCTAAATGTCCACCAACAGAAGGATGGATAAACATGTGGTACGTAATGCAATGGAATGTGACTCACTCACTCATAAAAAAAAGAAAGAGTTGACATTTGCAACAACATAGATGGACCAAGAGATTACCGTACTAAGTGACATTAAGTCAGACAAAGAAAGACAAACATCGTATGATATCACTTGTATGATGAATCTAAAAAATGATACAAATAAACTTATTTACAAAATGAAAGAAATACTTACAGACACAGACTTAGAAGACTAGTTTATGGTTACCAAAGGAGATATTTCAGGGCAAGGTATAAATTATGAGGTTGGGATTAACATATACACTAGTACATAAAAAGAGGTAAGTGGCAAGGACCTACTATTAGTATAGGGAAATCTGCTCAATACTCATAACCTATTTGAGAAGATAATCTGAAAAATAAGAAATAAATGAATAAATATATACTAGAGCAATTTTTTATCCACTATTATTAATTAAAAAATATTAACGAGCTCTTCAAGATTCAGTAATTTTGTATTTTACTTCTTGACTGATATTTTCATTATACTTAATCATTCACCTCTGCTACTAAAATAGGTACATAAATTAAAATGCATTTACTCATTTATCATTCTACTTGGCCATCAAGATCTATTATTGTACTTAAACATTCTTCTGCATTGACTCATTATTATCATTATGAATCTTGATGAGTCCTTATTAAAATATAAAAGTTAAATTTTATAAATGCTTAACTATTGCTGGAATTATATATTATTAGTATTAAATCCATTTTCAATGTCATTTTCACAGTTGTGGTGCTGAAAATATTTGTTGACATAAATAAGCAGGTGAGAATGAAAATCTTGCTATAGCATTGTCACTCAAATCCACAAATTCTAGATTATATGCAAATGCAACTAAAGATCTATGATCAAACAGTTTCGTGTTGAGCTGAAAACTTGTTGAGGATCTCCTTCAATTTTACAGAAAACAAAATATCAAAAAACACATGACTTGCAAAGATTTTCCATTTGCTTGTTTTTACCTGTACCCAGATACTGAACATATTCTTTTTCAGATTCCAAGGAAAAAACTTAAAATCTTCACCAAGACTTTTCAAATGACCATTAATTATGTCAGTTACTCTTTCACTTGGAGGCATGTTGTACTAAATTTGCTAATATCTTATACACAACATGCTAAGAAAGATTTATTTTAAAGTGGTGCTTCATTTCAAAGTCCTTTGCGAGTGCAATAAAATATTTTAGTCAACATTCAAAGATTCAGGCTTAACTCATTGAATTTATGAGAATGTCCACCATATAAACTAAATAGCAAATAATTCCTCTTTGTCAAAGCTACAAATCCAGTTGGACTCCCCTTCTGCCTGAAAATGTATGATTTTCCTTTTCGGTTCAAAGGGATGGATTAATATGTATTCCATGGCAACCCTCTCCCTATTGTATTCTAACTGTAAAACAGAGAAAGATAAAACCATTGATAGATATAAAGACAAAGCAAAAAGTCTAGCTAAGAATTTGTCACTTATAGAAAATAAGAAGCCACTGCTTTCATGGAACTTTGTGAGAAGGATGGGAAAAAAAAATGATGTGATTGCATGAAAAAATTCAAACTGTTGTTTACCATGGTGCCCAGCAGACATATATATCTTAGGGCAATGCTTGCTTGTTCAGTAAAGTGGGAGAAGATGATTAGGAAAGGAAAGATGTGAGGGGAGCGCCAGAACAACACCCCAGTCCCAAACCTGCATTCTCAGTTTGCAGAGTGAGTACACGTGCAAGGTGGGGATCTGAACTTTGATTCCTTGCAAGTTCTCATGCTTAGGAGAACAGTTCAGTTCAGTTCAGTCTCTCAGGCATGTCCGACTCTTTGGGACCCCAGGAATCGCAGTACACCAGGCCTCCCTGTCCATCACCATCTCCTGGAGTTTACTCAAACTCATGTCCATCGAGTTGGTGATGCCATCCAGCTGTCTCATCCTCTGTCGTCCCCCTTTCCTCCTGCCCCCTATCCCTCTCAGCATCAGAGTCTTTTCCAATGAGTCAACTCTTCACATGAGGTGGCCAAAGTACTGGACTGTCAGCTTTAGCATCATTCCTTCCAAAGAACACCCAGGGCTGATCTCCTTTAGGATGGACTGGTTGGATCTCCTTGCAGTCCAAGGGACTCTCAAGAGTCTTCTCCAACACCACAGTTCAAAAGCATCAATTCTTGGGCCCTCAGCTTTCTTCACGGTCCAACGCTCACATCCATACATGACCACTGGAAAAACCATAGCCTTGACTAGACGGACTTTTGTTGGCAAAGTAATGTCTCTGCTTTTGAATATGCTATCTAGGTTGGTCATAACTTTCCTTCCAAGGAGTAAGCGTCTCTTAATTTCATGGCTGCAGTCACCATCTGCAGTGATCTTGGAGCCCCCAAAAATAAAGTCTGACACTGTTTCCACTGTTTCCCTATCTATTTCCCATGAAGTGATGGGACCAGATGCACAGTACCCCTCTGTAAATACTGATGTAGAAGATACAGTGAAGAACAAGATCCCTTCTTCTCAAGGAATATAAACTCTAGAGAGAGTTGCCTGCATTTCTTCATTTGTTCAGTGAGCGCTCCTTTGGCAGTACGGAAAACACTAAGGAATCTGCCTTCAAAGATCATGCAGTCTGGTCATGGGAGGAAGAGATGCAGAGGTGCTGTGAGAGTTCAAAGACAGGAGAACGTGTGAGTTCAGAGATAAGAAAGATGATTTCCTGCTGGGCCCCTGCAAAGGAGGTTACATAGGTTTTAGCCATGACAAGATGAAGCAAGGATGTCCCATGTGACAGATACAATATTAAGAAATTCAGGAGCAGATAAAACAAACAGAACTAGATAATAGATGTTGAGTGGACAGACTTATGGGAAATAGGGCTGGAAAAGGAAGTATGGGTAGTACACTAAAGGGTCTGATGTTTATTCTAAAGAAATTGGTATTTTAAAAATTGTAGAGTTACAGTAGAAATAATACACATCCATTGTAGAAAACAAAAAAACATATTTTACCACTTAAAAACCTTCACTATTATTAATATTTTGTGGATATTTTTCTAAGCTTTCTATACATACTCATACTTCCAGCACCTAGAATAATACCCTGGTACAGAATAGGTATTCAATAAATAGTTTCTGAGTAAATATTTCTGAAATTAAGAAATTTTTATAGGCCATTAAAAATTTTTTTGCATAGTATATATTATAAAATATTTTCATATCAATAAATGCATTTGTACACAATCTTTTGAGTGGGTGTGTAGTATTTTATTGTAGTGACATGTGTTCTGTATTGTCACAGAATTGTTATCAAATCTTAGTTATCATAAAAATGATGTAATAAGGAATTAATATAGCTTATTAGAATTCAGTCGATTGAAACTATACATGTGTGATTTGAGTATTTCTGAAAAATCATACCAAATTACTCTAAAACCATTGCTCCTAAAATGTGTGTTTTTTAGTCCTAAATTGAATTACATTGGGTATTTTTTTAAACTTTATCAATAGGGTGAAAAAACAGATAACTCTAAGATAGTTTTTCTTTGCTTTCTAGTAAGGTTAAGTATTTTTCACATGTTTAACAGCCATTTTTTGTTTCTTTTTTGAGAATACCTGTTCTTTTGTAGACAAAGGTTTTCTGTGAGGGAGGAAAGTAAAACAGTAAGGACTGTTTTTGCAGAAGAAGTAGTTAGTGGGGGAATTTCAGAAAAAGCAATCAAGAATTGGAGAAAGCAACCAAGCCAAGAGAAGTCTTAGCTGCAGAAATAGCAACATGTGGATGAACCTAGAGTCTGTCATACAGAGTGAAGTACATCACAAAGAGAAAAACAAGTCTGGTATAATAGCACATAGACATGGAATCTAGAAAAATGGCACAGATCAATCGATTTGTAGGGCAGAAATAAAGACGCAGATATAAGGAACAGACTGATGGATACACCAAAGGGAGGAGAGGTAGGGCAAATCGAGAGAGTAGCACTGACGTAGCTGGTTCATGTTTTTGTACAGCAGAAACTAACAATACTGTAAGGCAATTACCTTCCAATTAAAACAAATAAGTATATCTGGAAAAAAAAAAAAAGAAAAGGCAAAGAAACATCTCCTTAGAGGACCATGGCCCTGAGGTCCTGAGCAGGAGGGAAAATTAAGGCAACATTGCCCTCTTGACTTTTCATAACATTCACCTGGAACGGAAGGCGATGGGAAATTGTGATAGCATTGGAGACACCTTGGCATGTTTGCAAGCTGAAGATATGAGTTCCACTGAGAAGAAGTAAAGGAAAGGGGACCTGCATGATCAAGTAATTTCTCAGAGGAGATGAGAAAGACCAGTTTTGGAGGCATACGTAGTGGGTTAATTCTCAAAATCAGGAGGAAGAGAATCATAGGGGGAAATCTAGAGAAGACCAGTCATGATGCATATGTTAAATAGATTCGAGTTGTATGTGTGATAATGTAAAACAAGGCAGCATATGATAAGTTTAATAAATAGAATGAACAATGCTTTGGGAGCCAGCCTGGCAAGCTCTCTGACGGGTGGAGAGCATAGGTGATGGATCTAAGAATGTTGCAGTGTTGCGGCCAGGTCTTGATGAGTGAATTCCTGAGGATGAGATATTCTGGCACCAGAAAAAAATTGTCAATAAAGCCCTTGAGACAGTTAAGCAGGGCAGGGACGACCCAAAGAATGGAAAATACAGGGCTCTGGAAGGCGGAGTGGGCACCAGGAGGTAGAGGAGATGCTCCAAGACTTTCATCAGTTCAGCTCAGCTGCTCAGTCATGTCCAACTCTTTGCGACCCCATGGTCTGCTGCACACCAGGCTTCCTTGTCCTTCACTGTCCCCTGGAGTTGACTCAAATTTATGTCCATTGAGTTGGTGATGCCATCCAACCATCTCATCTTCTTTTTCCACCTTCTCTTCCTGCCCTCAATCTTTCCCAGCATCAGGGTCTTTTCCAGTGTGTGGGCTCTTCACATCAGGTGGCCAAAGTACTGGAGCTTCAGCTTCAGCATCAGTCCCTCCAATGAATATCAGGGTTGTTTTCGTTTAGGACTTCAGTTCAGTTCAGTCGCTCAGTTGTGTCTGACTCTATGCAACCCCATGAATTGCAGCGCACCAGGCCTCTCTGTCCATCACCAACTCCCGGAGTTTACCCAAACTCATGTCCATCAAGTCGGTGATGCCATCCAGCCATCTCATCCTCGGTCATCTCCTTCTCCTCCTGCCCACAATCCCTCCCAGCACCAGGGTCTTTTCCAATGAGTCAACTCTTCGCATGAGGTGGCCAAAGTATTGGAGTTTCAGCTTTAGCATCAGTCCTTCCAAAGAACACCCAGGACTGATTTCCTTTAGAATGGACTGGCTGGATCTCCTGCCGTTCAAGGGACTCTTCTCCAAAACCATAGTTCAAAAGCATCAGTTCTTCGGTGCTCAGCTTTCTTCACAGTCCAACTCATATCCATACATGGCTACTGGAAACACCATAGCCTTGACTAGACGGATCTTTGTTGGCAAAGTAATATCTCTGCTTTTTAATATACTATCTAGGTTGGTCATAACTTTCCTTCCAAGGAGTAAGTGTCTTTTAATTTCATGGCTGCAATCACCATCTGCAGTGATTTTGGAGCCCCCCAAAATAAAGTCTGACACTGTTTCCCCATCTAATTCCCATGAAGTGATGGGACCAGATGACATGATCTTCGTTTTCTGAATGTTGAGCTTTAAACCAACTTTTTCACTCTTTCACTGTCATCAAGAGGCTTTTTAGTTCCTCTTCACTTTCTGCCATAAGGGTGGTGTCATCTGCATATCTCAGGTGATTGATATTTCTCCTGGCAGTCTTGATACCAGCTTGTGCTTCTTCCAGCCCAGCGTTTCTCATGATGTACTCTGCATATAAGTTAAATAAGCAGGGTAACAATATACAGCCTTGACTTAGGACTCTCAAATGCATTTTCTCAAGCACTGTGGCCTTTGAACCTCTTTCTGATCCTGTGATTATTATTCCTACTAACAGATGAGGACACTGAGGCTGGGAAGGTTGCACGTCTTATCCAAGATCACCGAAGGTAAAGGCGGAAACCAGAGCATGGGTCTTCTGACTCCCGGCACAGGATTTTGTTTCTTTTCCAGCTCATCCTACTCTAATGTCTTTTATTTGACTCTGAGACAGTGAGAATCCTCTGAAGATTTCAGGGTAGCATGATCAGAGCTTGCAGATGATATTATAAAGCCAAACATACTAGTCACTTTCAGTCCTTTGAAAGTTCTCGAAGAATAGAGTAGAACTTTGCCATGACTGGCATATTTTTATCTAGTTCAAAGGTTCGTCAAAGTCCGTTACAGATTAATGAGTTAGCGTTTGCTTGCGACTGTGTAGGTAAACGGAGCAACCTAATTATGTCCTCGGCATATCAAATACTGCAGCTCACTTTGCCTAAATCTAATTTAGATATTTATACACTTTCTAAAAATAGAAAATTGAGAATTATCCATTATCCAGAACTAGTCATTCAATTAACAGGGAGATAAATACTAAAGAGCTTGATGGCAATCATCAGAAAATGAGGGCACCCTGAGATCAAGGACAGGAAAGCCATGTACTGTCATGGCACACCTTTGCAGGAAGGGACTCTGCTCTCCTGGGGTATCTGGCATTTTTTTCACTATGATCTCTGTGCCAGGCTGTTAAACTCTTAGTCTTGGCCCATTCTCTGGGGGCATTACCATTGTCCTTTTATAGACAGAAAGCAGATCCATAATCTGCACAAAGAGCTCAGGATGTGCCTCTAACCCAGAATTCTCCCAACACTACGTGCATATTCATTGCACTCGAGGACTCATCTCAGTTCCCTTAAAAGAGAAGAAGTGTTCCATTTAGTATGGCAAGACCCTGGTCCATATTACTGGAGGACATATCAGAAGCATTGCCTATTTCTACCTGTTTAACTGTTGACTAACACAGACAAAATGACAGTTTTGGTAC
Source organism: Ovis canadensis (assembly GCF_042477335.2). Lineage (NCBI taxonomy): Eukaryota > Metazoa > Chordata > Mammalia > Artiodactyla > Bovidae > Ovis > Ovis canadensis. Next base: position 91,836,540 of record NC_091252.1, read on the forward strand.
CCACAGAATGTAAATATATAGCACCCACAGAATTCAAGGTAAGAAATCTATGACTGTCTTTTTTTGAGAAATTGGGTGGATTCTTTTACACCTTGCTCTCTTCTTAGGTGTTTTCTGTAGTTGCCACCTGATTGGGTAGAGGCTGGAATTGACTGGTGGGGAAATGTAAATGTAATCAGTCGCTATGTAAATGTGATACTTACATAAGTGCATTCTAACACCTTCTGATTTCTCCCCAGGGCTCTGCTGACTTGGAGCCTGAGGAGTCCTAACACCAAATGTTTCAACTGAGGGCTGAGAATTTCCAGTGCGGGCATGAGTCAAGATTCTACTTATTTAGCTGATTTACTGAAACTGAAGACTTATATCAAGTTAATCCAACTTTGGGGGGAATGTAGAAGCAATAAGATGTATACGAAAGAAATGAAGGTGGATTCTGGATCCAGACAAAACTGGATTCCAATGCCAGCTCTGCTAAGTACTAAGTTGCATAATTTGAGGTCTAATATTGAAGTGGTCTGAGGCTCAATTTTTTTGTCAGCAAAATGGACAGTATATCTGCTTCACACAGAAATGGTAGAATTTACTTGGAGTAATTTATAAAAGCACTTAGTTCACTGCCTGACATAGTAAAGACATAAAGGTGGATATCTCTTTGGATAAATCCAAAATCAATCCTTGGAGAAATCAAGTTAGAAACTGAATTTCAGCAGATTTATAGTAACTCTGAAAATATTCTTACATGTCACAGCAGAGGGGAATAATGTGGTTTCTTGCTGATATAATCCATGTTAATAACATATAATACAAAGAAAACATGTAAGTAGTTTTACTGTCAAATAACTCATAAAGTTTCAGTCCTAGATGATGTTGGAATCAGTAAGATAAGCACAGTGGTTTATTTGAAAAATTTACTATTTTGTATTCCAAATTGATTTGAAAGTACAGTATTTTATAATAGTTTAGTTCCTTTCAAGTGTAACTATTCTCAGCAGCTACCATTTCCTCACCTAACAAAATCTTCAGTTTCAGTAAATAGTTCCCATTACATGTTAAATTTTGCCTCCTACTGAAAAAGCAATGATGTTCGTTGACTTTCATCACCTATAATAGAAGAAGATCAGAAAATATTCTGGAAAGGCATGAAGACCTAATTTTCCATTTCCTGTTTCTCAGTTTAGAGCCACAGTGACAGCATCAATTGGAAACAGATCTAGAAATCAATAGTATAACAGAAAGATGAAATGTGGGCTATAATCCTGAATTAAGGTAAGATATATTGTATATTGTATATTCTGTATACATATATATATATATGTAGGACATTATAACATAATAATATACACATACATTCAAATTATTAGTTATAAGGAACCTTATAAAAGGTGATAACAGGTTTTTCAAAATTCTCTGTCGTATTTTAAAATTTCTTACATTAAATTGGAATATCATTACCTGTATCCTTTCAGTAGAAAATAAGTTATTGTTTTTCTTTTGAACCTAATATTTTAATAAAGGATAGCTTGTTAAGAAGACACAGATTTCTGAAGTTTCTCTTTCTTACCCTTTATAAGAAACTTAGATCAAGATTCCTAAGGACTAACAAAGGAAAAGAATAAAAATATCATCACTGTATATGCATAAGACTGAAGTCCCCGATAAATCACATTGGAATTAATCTAGTTGAGTCAACCCATTTTAGTGATAGCAAAAGATATATTGTATATTCTGTATGCTTATATATATATTTGTAGGATATTATAATAATATACACATACATTCAAATTTATAGCATATATAAGGGACATGAGTTTGAGCAAACTCTGGAAGATAGTGAAGGACAGGGAAGCCTGGCGTGCTGCAGTCCATGAGGTTGCAGTCGGACATGACTGAGCAACTGAATACAACATATATTCTACATACAGGATGAGGGAAAAAATTGAAGTGACAGAACTAGGTGTTTTTTAAATTATTCTTTTATCCCTTTAGTATCATATCAAACTTTAAGGTAAATGCACTATTGAGGGGCCCCGCTGCATAAATTTAAGAAATGACTCATCCTATTTATTCTTCGGACTTAGCAATCGAAGTAGAAAAAATCAAAATGCGTTAGTACAGCAATTAAGGTGCTATTTTTCTACAAAGAGTAAATTTGTATGTAGATGTGTTCAATGCAGTTCAAGAGTAACACTTGTGAGAAAAGAATATAAATTTATTCTGTAGACACTAATTTTGTAAACTTATTGACTCTTTGTTTAAAAGGAAGAATAAGGCTTGGAATGTATCATGAATAAAGTGTGTGATCTCTCCAATGAGAGACCATGAATGACTCTTCCAACATATAGGAAACAACACAAAACCTTGACCCCAGACTGGACCCACTGATGTTCTTGTTCTTTTAGGCAAGATTGGGAGAAGGTTCACAGACCTGGAATCAGATTTCTGCCACTTAGCAGTCGGGTGGCCTGGGAAAAGTAAGTCACTTACTCCTGGTCTCAGTGTCCTCATATGTAAAAATGAACGCAATGATTCCTAAGTGCTAAAGGTCATGATGCAGGTTCAGCATAATATATTAAGTAAATATGTGTTATAAACTGTAAAACACTCTAACAGTTTCTTTTTTGAATACTAGTTATAGCTAAGCCCCACTAGACATCATCTAGTCAGCATCTTGGTGATGTTAATACAAAAGAAGGATTAACAACATGAAGCAAACGTAAATCTTATTTCAGATTGAATAATTATTTAATACCACTGCATCTAACAGAGACACATAGGGCTTCAAAGTTATCAGTTCTGCCTGACTCTGATTTCTCCCCAAACTTTTTTTGTACCGTACTGTTTTGTTTTGTCTACTCAATAATCCCTTCTTGTGGGTTCTAAACCTATCATGGTAGTGGTTCTTTTGTTTCTGTTTACTTTTTTGACTAATTTTATGACATAAAGATATCAAAATAATCAGTCTTTTTAAAAATGCTACATAATGTAAAAACCTATCAATAATTAACTCTAATATTTTATGTATGCATGCTAAGTCACTTCGGTTGTGTCTGACTCTTAGCAACCCCATGGTCTGTAGCCCACCAGTCTCCCCTGCCCATGGAATTATCCAGGCAAGACTACTGGTGTGGGTTGCCATTCCCTTCTCCAGTGGATCTTCCCCACCGAGGGTCCCCTGCATTGCAGGCAGATTCTTTACCATCTGAGCCACTAGGGAAGCCCACTAATATGTTTTTTTAAAAAAAGTTTCCTGAGTTTATCGTCCTACAGGGGAAGTCACAAGTCTCCATTCTTTCATTCTTCACATTAATGATTTAAAAGTCAATCCCAGTCAGAGGAAGAGCAGAATACATAGCTAGTAAATAGCCAGGGGTGAATGTGTAAAGAAAAACAAAAAGTCTGGAAGAAAATGGGCCAACATGTTAGTGTTGTAAGAGGAATTATTTCTGAGAAGCTAAACAGCTTTGCCACTTGGTTTTTCTGTGCTTGAGTTTTCTGTAATGGGTATATTTTTCTTTCATGAGAAGAAAAACAATATCTACAAACATCGTAAAGTGACTTAGGAGGGGCAGCCCAAGTGTGAGTGTTGTTCTGCAGACTGCACGTGGCGCAATTCTTGAAGGCACCCCTCACATCTGAGTCTACCTGAGGGGCCCACTCTAGCTGTAAAGGGCACACATGGCAACCCAGCTTAGAGAGACATTGTGAGAAGGTGGCATGGCGCCTGCCTCAGCACATTCGACAGAATAAAGTTCTCTGTTTCAGGAAGCGGTCTGCAGATGTCTGCAGCACTCCTTCTAAAAGTCCTCCTAGTAGCTAGTTCTCAAAGAGTCGGACATGACTGAGCAACTGAACTGAACTGAACTGAACTGAACCTGCCTTAACAGCAGATGTCGATAAGGTACTTGCTCTTCACCAAGCTCTTGCTATGGAGAGAAGGGTTGTCCTGGGAAATGAATGTGCGCTAGTTCATGGAATGTTCCTGCGTCTGTGAAGCAGATACTGCCCTTTATCTTATGTGTGTGGATCTCAGCTGATGTGGTTGGGGAACTGGCCAAGGATGGGGAGAAGGCTTGAAGGAATGCCAGCACCTTCCTGAGGGCAGAAAGCAGACCAGCCCCGGCAGAACTTCATTTCTCTCGTGAGAACCCTTTCTTCTCTGCCTTCTCTTCTGAGATATTTTTCTATATACCTAGCCTCTGGATTTTTACCCTCTGGATTTACTGAGACTCTCTATCTTATATGGGCTTCCCTGGTGGCTCAGCTGGTAAAGAATCCGCCTGCAGTGCAGGAGATCTGGGTTCCATCCCTGGGTTGGGAAGATCCCCTGGAGAAGGGAAAGGTTACCCACTCCAGTATTCTGGCCTGGAGAATCCCATGGACTGTATAGTCCTTGGGGTCACAAAGAGTCGGACATGACTGAGCGACTTTCACTCTATCTTTATCAACGTATTTGTTGTTGTTGTTCAGTCACTGTGTCCGATTCTTTGCAACCCCGTGGACTGTAGCCTGCCAGGCTCCTCTGTCCCCACTGTCTCCTGGAGTTTGCTTAAATTCATATCCATCTTATAAGTATGTTGTTGTTTTCGTTGTTGCCAAGTCATGTCCAACTCGTCGCAACCCCATGGACTGCAGCACGCCAGGTTTCCCTGTCCCTTACTACCTCCAGGAGTTTGCCCAGGTTCATGTTCACTGAATCAGTGATGCCATCCAACCATCTCATCCTATGTTGTGCTCTTCTCCGTCTCCCTTCAATCTTTCCCAGCATCAGGGTCTTTTCCAGTGAGTCAGTTATTTGCATCAGGTGGTGATGGCAAACTACTCCAGTATACTTGCCATGAGAGCCTCATGAACTGGATAAAAAGACAAAAAGATATGGCGCCAAAAGATGAGCCACCAGGTTGAAAGGTGTCCAGTATGCTACTGAGGAAGAGCAAAGGACAACTTACATGTATAATTTCTCTAAAATTATCCTTCAGAAAAGCATCACTTTATATTTGAATCCAAACAAAATCAATCATATGAAGAGGTCCCTCGTGACTTTGCTCTGGACAGAAAAGTCATTTAAACAACTGCCTAATGCAGCCCAAATATTTATTTCTTCCTTCTTGTCTATGCACCATTCGTCTTACCTTGGGCTAAAAATTGGCCATCAAACCTATAGAGTCCCTTTAATGGAGGCAGCATGAGGCCCATGCTACAAATCCAACTGGAAACCTGTACAAGTACACAAAACTTACTTTGCACAGCTTTCTGAAATGCATCCAGGTTCCCTAGGGCTCAAAGTGTATGAATTTTTTTGGTGTGTGTCCAACTGCATAGAAACTGCCTGCTTCTGGACTATATCTGCTCCTTAGAAATGCTGTTTTGGTTACTTAATTAGTTCTACCCTCCCCTTCCGGTGAACTTGACAGCCTGCTGCCAGAGTTAATAATTAACAAGGTGTCACAATACCTCTAACAGTCGCTCAATTCTTTGCTCACCTGCCTCCCTGTCTCTTCCTGCTGCTTCTGAAATGCTTAAACTCCCCTGGGATACAAGCTCCCCATAATAAATCACGGCACAAAGGCACAGAATTTCGTGGCTCTAACTGAAATTCACAATTGGGCAAGCCCAGGAGGTAGTCACCTGGCTATTGCCCTAACCCATGTGCATCCTCGATGCTGCTTAAGCACAGGTGAGCATGAAGTTTTAATGAGGTCTTAGCTGCAAATGCATTGTGCAATTACTGTTAAGATGGGTGAACATTTGGCCCAGAAAGAATTGCATTTTAAGCAATAGGGTTTCCCTATTAGCTGTTCCCAGCTATTAATTCAACCAGTTTGTTTATACATTTTGACAATTGTTCATGTGAAAGAGACCTGGGGATTTTATTTGACCACAATTTCATTATAAGCTAACAGTATGATATGGCTGCTAATAAAAGTTAATGCAAGTTTAGGCTACATTAAGTGAATAGTCCAAATTTTAAAAAAGGGAATATCCCACTATACATTACTCTTGTAGGTACATGGATCTTACTTTCCCAAACCAAAATTTGGCAACTACAGTTGTGCATGCAAAGACTCTGGTATAGAACATTTGAAAACATAACTATCCTTAAAAATCCAGGATATGTGGGTTTCACTAGTCACTAGTGAAGTCACTCAGTCGTGTCTGACTCTTTGCAACCCCATGGACTGTAGCCTACCGAGCTCTGTCGATGGGATTTTCCAGGCAATAGTACTGGAGTGGATCACCATTTCCTTCTCCAGGGCATCTTCCTGACCCAGGGATCGAACCCAGGTCTCCCGCATTGTAGACAGACGCTTTACCATCTGAGCCACCAGGGAAGTCTGTATGCGGGTTTGGTATATATGAAAAACAGTGATTTATTCATTCAATTGTTTGTTTGTTTCTTTGCTGGAGCAAATATCTGTTCAATACACACTCTGCTAGGCTTTGTTCTAAGTTCAAGTGTAAGGAAAACTCACTCTGATTCTAGGCATTTTTGTTCTCTTATGAGCTGCAAACAATGAGGCACTTAGGACACTGTGAAATAAGAATTGGCTTTGAGAGTCACTGTGGATGAAGTTCCTAAATGGAGCATCTACAGATGGAGCCTTGCAGAGTCAGGAAAGGCTGTCCAGAGAAAGTGATGTCTAAGGGGGAAACTAGTAGTTGAATAGAGGAGTGAGAAATGGAATTGTAGGTAAAGAATGAGTGGGAGAGTGACCCAGGCAGAGTGTAGGGGGTTCAAGGTAACTACAGCAACCAGAGTATGAGAGCAAAAGTAAGGCCAGAGAGGTAAGTGGGGGCCAGATCATTCAATCTTTGTGGTCAATTGGAAACACAAATTGATAGACAAATATTGAACCTAAAAACACATACAAACAATCACATCAAGGACAACAGGGAAGATGCAAGTGCTATGTGCTATAGCAACATAGAGGAGTCAGAGGCTAACTACCTGGAAAATATCATAAAGGAGGTTATATCTAAATCAAGTTTTAGAGGGTGAGGACCTGATCACATAGGAAAGAGGTAGATGGTCCTTCTTGCAGAGGACACAGACTGTGCAATGGAACAAAGAAAGAAAGATGGAAGATGAGATTGCAAATCGGGTTATGTCCTGATTTGAAAGGCTGACAAGACATGGTGCCCACATAGAATTGGTCAAAGCAGGTCACAGGACTAACCCCAGAGCCAATACAGGTCATGCCTCCGCAAGGGCATAAAGACCAGGAGACATACTCGTCGCAGAGCAACCAGTATGAGTGTCTCCTACAAATGTGAGAAAGACATTTTCCCAAGGAATAGAGGATGGTATAAAAGAGTAAAAAAAGAACATAATTTAAAGCTAGTATTATATTCCAGTAAGATGATAAAGAGGAACGATACTCAAGAATAAAGAATAAAATTAAGACATGAACCACCACTAGAGTAGAACATATACAACCTGGTGATGTGAGAGGTTGGGAGGGGGAGAAAGATACTGAGAATAAACAGTTTCAGTCAGTTCCGTCGTGTCCTACTCTTTGCGACCCCATGGACTACAGCATGCCAGGCTTCCCTGTCCCTCCCCAACTCCTGGAGCTTGTTTAAACTCATGTCCATTGAGTTAGTGATGCCATCCAACCATCTCATCCTCTGTCGTGCCCCTCTCCTTCTGCCTTCAACCTTTCCCAGCATCAGGGTCTTTTCAAATGAGTCAGTTCTTCGCATCAGGTGGCCAAAGGATTGGAGTTTCAGCTTCAGCATCAGTCCTTAAAATGAATATTCAGAACTGATTTCTTTTAGGATTGACTGGTTGGATCTCCTTGCAGTCCAAGGGACTCTCAAGAGTCTTCTCCAACACCACAGTTCAAAATCATCAATTCTTTTCCAAGCCTGTGTTCGGCTTTCTTTATATTCCAACTCTCACATCCATACATGACTACTGGAAAAACTGTAGCCTTGACTAGACAGACCTTAGTCGGCAAAGTAATGTCTCTGCTTTTGAATATGCTATCTAGGTTGGTCATAACTTTTCTTCCAAGGAGTAAGTGTCTGCCACTGTTTTCATTGTGTCCCCATCTATTTGCCATGAAGTGATGGGACCGGATACCATGATCTTCATTTTATGAATGTTGAGTTTTAAGACAGCTTTTTCACTCTCCTCTTTCACTTTCATCGAGAGGCTCTTTAGTTCCTCTTTGCTTTCTGCCAGAAGGGTGGTGTCACCTGCGTATATGAGGTTATTGATATTTCTCCCAGAAATCTTGATTCTAGCTAGTGCGTCATTTATCCCAGTGTTTCTCATGATGTACTCTGCACATAAGTTAAATAAGCAGGCTGACAATATACAGCCTTAACGTACTCCTTTCCCAATTTGGAACCAGTCTGTTGTCCCATGTTTGGTCCTAACTGTTGCTTCTTGACCTGTATACAGATTTCTCAGGAGACAGGTCAGGTGGTCTGGTATTCCCATCTCTTTCAGAATTTTCCAGTTTGTTGTGATTACACTCAAGGCTTTGGTGTAATCAATAAAGTATAAATAGATGTTTTTCTGGAATTCTCTTGCTTTTTCTGTGATCCAACAGATGTTAGCAATTTGATCTCTGGTTCCCTCTACCTTTTCTAAACCCAGCTTGAAAACCTCAAAGTTCATGGTTCACATACTGTTGAAGACTGACTTGGAGAATTTTGAGCATTACTTTGCTAGCATGTGAGATGAGTGCAATTATTCAGTAGTTTGAACATTCTTTGGCATTGCCCTTCTTTGGGATTGGAATGAAACCTGACCTTTTCCAGGCCTGTGGCCACTGTTGAGTTTTCCAAATTTGCTGGCATACTGAGTGCAGCATTTGCACAGCATCATCTTTTAGGATTTGAATCAGCTCTACTGGAATTCCATCACCTCCACTAGCTGTTCATAGTGATGTTTCCTAAGGCCCACTGGACTTTGCATTCCATGATGTCTGAGTCTAGATGAGTGATCACACCACTGTGGTTATCTGGGTCATGAAGAGTTTTTTGTGTACTGCTGCTAAGTCACTTCAGTCCTGTCCGACTCTGTGCGACCTCACAGATGGCAGCCCATCAGGCTCCTCCGTCCCTGGGATTCTCCAGGCAAGAATGCTGGAGTGGGTTGCCATTTCCTTCTCCAGTGCATGAAAATGAAAGTGAAGTCGCTCAGTCGTGTCTGACTCCTAGGGACCCCATGGACTGCAGCCTACCAGGCTCCTCCGTCCATGGGATTTCCTAGGCAAGAGTACTGGAGTGGGTTGCCATTGCCTTCTCCCACAATAAACCATAATTGTGTAAAATAACCTAATTTGTATACTTTTCCTAAGTAAAGTCTACATCTCACTTTTTTCCTCCTAAGCAGCCTGACCCCTACCCCAAATGCGGGTGTCAGCTTCCTAAAAAGTCTGGAGGAAAGCTATGAAAAAAATCAGGAGGCATGAAGGTTTATAGTTCTTCTGTATATTGTTTCCACCCCTTCTTAATATCCTCTGCTTCTGTTAGGTCCGTGTCATTTCTTTCCTTTATTGTGCCCATCTTTGCATGAAATGTTCCCTTAGGATCTCTAATTTTCTTGAAGAGATATCTAGTCTTTCCCATTCTATTGTTTTCCTCTATTTCTTTGCGTTGATCATAGCAAAGTGATCAATAAATCAAATAAATAATTTAGTTGTTGACATTAGTAGAGAGTAATATGTATCAGTCTGGGGACATTTTAAAAAATATTTATAGTGTTTTAGGCATGACAGCTAAAGCCCAGGAATTATATCAGATCTTAAAAAAAAAAATGGAGAAGAAACCAGTAAAAAGAGATTAAGGTAAATGATCAGAAACATTAAGGCCAGTAAACAATAGTGTCATTGTGGAACTCAGGAAAACAATCAAGAAAGAGAGAGATCAGTGTTGTCAAACTTGAGGTAAAGTAAAATAAAGATGAAAATTTGTCATTGTTTTTGGTAATCAGGAGGCCAACAATACCCTTTGGAATTGGTGATTTGAGTACTTGGGGCACAGGAACAAATGGGTTATATAAAGAAGTGGAGACAAAAATTTAGTGTAAATTTTTTCTAAAATCCTTGACCTCTACATTCTCTAGTGGCTAAGCTAGTCTTGCCCTTGTGGCTCTGTGAACATCTAGAGAGCCCTACCCACCTGTTCACTCACCAGATGTCAAGATGCTTGGGATGTAGCATAAAGGTCATGTGCCCAAGGATAGCATAGCTGTAGGACTAAGTTTTCACAATTGTTATATCCCTGTATTCACAAGATACTACTGGGTATAATCTAAGCAACTGTAGATTATGAGAGAGAGGAGGGAAAGAGATAGTGACAGAGAAGGTTCTCAAAGAGAAAAGCAAGGACAACCACAAAGACAAGGTGGAGGCATTATTTAAATTTACTGATGGACTGATAGGCTTGTCAATTACAGCTGAAATTCAAGATGGCCTTTCTATATAGCAATCAGTTTAGAAACCTGTTAAACGTCAGGTTGAGGGCTTTTGGAAGCCATATTGGTGGGTACCAGGATCTTTTATAAAACAGAATTCCAATTACCTAAAAAGTCATTTCAAATGTGACCAAAATTATGCTCATGAGGCCATGGTTAAGAAAGAATCTTTCTTTATCCCATGTTTTATGTTAAATGTTGCAAAGACCCAATCAAAATGTATTTATCAGATATCACCTGGGCCTCCCTGACCTTTCATTTCCAGATGTTTTTGGTTCATGGTCCATCCCTGTCCCTGGCACATTGTACTTGGTTTTATGGCCTAAGATCTTCCCTTATTCTCTAAAAATTCCCAAGCCAGGAGAGAGAGAAGGTAACCTCTGTTCCTGGATTCCTCTACCTTCTGGCCTCTGCTATTTCAGGTCTGTTCCTTCTCTGTTCTGTGGTGATTGATACTAGTGCTCCATGCAGCCACTTTGAAGTTTTTCCAATATCTCAGGCCACATGCAGTGTGTAAGAACATAGACCTTATTACAATTCCCAGGGCAATGCAAGATGGAGGATGGATTTTTACACAGCAGGAGTCTCAGAATCCCTTATCTTTTTAGCTTCTCTATCTTCTTCCCTTATTCTGATGGCTAGTCATCACATTTTCCTCTCTGAGATGTAAAATTCATCTGCATCTTCTCTGTTCTCATGCAGGGAGCCACCTCTGATGTCTCCATTCATTCTCACTTCCCCAAGCAGGTTTCATCAAGGTAGTTTCCCAATAAAGCTTCTCTCTAACAGGAAGTCTGATGCCAGCTACTAGCATATCAGTCGACCCCCAGTGCTCAAAAGCGCTCAGTCACTTCAGTCGTGTCCAACTCTCTGTGACCCCATGGACTGTAGCCCACCAGGCTCCTCTGTCCATGGGATTCTCCAGGCAAAAATAGTGGAGTGGGTTGCCATGCCCTACTCCAGGGGATCTTCTGGACCCAGGGATCAAACCCACGTCTCCTGCTTTGCAGGCAGATTCTTTACTGCTAAGCCACCAGGGAAGCCCATGTTTCCCCAACCCTATTACCTAATGAATCATATCCGTTCAAAGTCTAGTGGTCATATGCTTGAGATTTTTTTCAGAATAATTTGAAATTTCATGCAGCCTTATTTTCAATAAAGGATCCATTCTATGTATGAAAAAAATAATGGTTACACCCCTAACATTCTATAATTAAAAATATATTACATAAATTTTAAAACTTGAAAAATAATTTATCAGATCGTGTGTTTAGTTATTATTTGAAAAACATGATCATTGAATTGATGGTAACCATGGCTAGAAAAGATGGGGAAAATCGACTGGAAGTCTATTCCATTACTTATATATATGTCAATTTTTGCAGAAAGAAACTAGCAAGATCTGGATATGGTGTTTCTGCAGCTCGAAACCATCAACTGCCTCTTGCCTAAGTACCTACCCATCTAGGAGCTACTAAGCTAGAGGCATTTCACATGCTCACTTGAACTTCACAATTTTTAAGTCAACATTAGTGTACTTGTTCCACAGGTGAGTGTACAGAATCTCAGAAAAATTTTCAAAGGCTATTCTCATTTGCAACAATTTCCATAAATATGGTAGAGTACACAGGCTTGGAGGGGAAAAATAAAGGCTTGAATTTGGACTCCAGCATTCATATATTAGCTGTCTATTTTGGGCAAATTACTTACCTTCCCTGGGGCCCAGTGTAGGTGTCTGGGGTTCAATAACAGCGTTTACCTCCTAGGCTCATTGTGTTAAATGAGTTAATATATGTGATGCATGAAGTTCTTGGAAGAACACCTGATATAATCAGTAGTTTCTAAAATCCAGCTATTTTACTTACTTTCAGATTAAAAGTAAGGGGACAAGGTAACACCTAAAAATATTTTTTGGGGGTCTCACAGTAGACGTTTAGATAAGTTTCCGCATAGTAACTTAAATGTGATTATTTTGTATCACTCCATTGATGTTTCATTTATTATTTACTGCCAACAACACAAGAGGTTGCAAGATTCTTAATTTCCTTGTCTCTACATGGCCCTTGAGGTCCCTTCTCTGACCTGGCAATTCCCTTCTCAGACTCTCTCATCCCACAGAGGGCCAATCACCTGCTTCCTCAGAACTGGGTCCCCTGTGCAAGGAACACTGATCGCATGATCACCTGAGGTTAAGTCAGGTTGGAGGATTTTGCTGAAATTTCTGCTTGGAGCTTCAGAATTTGAATTCATTTGACAAGTGTCACCTCAGAGCAAATCTCTAGCAGCTCCCCCACCACCTCATCAGACCAACAAAACACCATAATTCAGAATAAACCAGTCCTCTACTGACTTTTAAAAACAGATAACTGATATAGTCCAATAAAATGAATTCTACTTTCCCAAGCTTTTGCACTAGCATACCCTGTGGTTGGAATTATAGTTTCTCTGTAGTATTGTTTTTAATTCATTTCACATAGTACTTGGTATTCATTATAAAATATAACTTACCATATTCAGCAAAAGTTCAAAAAGATAAAAAATGACCAAACCACTGGGAGATAATCACAAAGTTTGGTGTAAATGTCCGGACTTCATTCTTGCACCATACATACTCAGAAATATATACTTTCACTTACTGCATAATTATATAAAATATGATTTTGTATTAGATTTTTGCATTGGACCCATGCAATGCACATAAACTTGGGCAAACTCTGGGAGATGGTGAGGGACAGGGAAGCCTGGTGTGCTATAGTCCATGGGGTCACAAAGACTCAGACACAACTTGGCGGCTGAACAACAACAACATGATTTTGCAACTGGATTTTTTACTTACCATCTTTCCTTGCTCACAAACGGTGTTCTACATTGTTTTTTGCTACATATTCTAATTTATAAAAGAAAGCCCTAACTACTATATATCTAAATTTAATAGGTTATAAAAACTGCTAATCTGTTTCCATAAGTTTAGCTACCAAAAATAAACATAGGGGAAGAAAAGAACACACAAAGGAAAAGACTGGAAAATAACGGGGTTCATGTTGTGTTTAGGTTGGCCCCCAAAATTAAAATATGTGGGTGTCTATCGCTGTAAGTGTGAATTTACCCTGGAGTCAGAAGTGGGATCCTCATTAAGTCACACATTTTTATTTAAGCCTGCAGTACTCATCAAGCCCTTAAGCTCTGTAAACTCTGTAGTTAAGCTCTTCCTTTTGAGAATTTAATAATTTAGCATTTGGGAAGTTTCACTGAAGTCTATAGTTACTGTCTCCATGACTCCTTCACCAAAATGTTAAAGCATTTTCAGTAATAAATTTTGGCTTTAAATCAGACCACCTGAAAGGCGCCCAGCTCAGGAACCACCCCCCAATACCCCCATTTCACTGGCCCCATCAACATGGGAGACTATTAATCAATAACAAACAGCAGTGATCCAATAGGTCACCTGGGACATTTATGAAGAAAAAAATGTTGTCTGTGAAAAAAAGGCTTATTTTTAGCTCTGCCATGATATGCATATATCAGAAACTTCTAACAGTTCTAAACTTCCAGCAATCTTCCCCTCCCTTTTGCTAATTGTTTGTTGGGAGCTTTAACTAAAACTGATCAAAGCCTAGAACAACAATTTCTTTTTCGGAGACTCAACTAATAATAGCTCATGCTTACTGCAGCAGTTTGCCCCAGAAGGATCCCCAAGCACTCAGCAGAATACATACATAGAATTAGCATCACTCACGCAGCAGAGGGAGGCGTGCAGAATCCAATAGCCATTCTTCACCTGCCATGCTACAGAGCCCAGCGCGGTAGGATTTAAGAGCATGATCAAAGAGTAACTTTTCTAACCGAATCTCCAGGGGAATATAGGGTGACAGTATAATTACCCCAGTTAGAATTTAGCCAGCCACAGAATTAATACTACCACTACTCTTGTAGGAAACAAAGAGACAGGCGCGGACTCAAAGGTCTTTAATGGCCAGAAGAGGTCAAGCCCTGAGTGTTCTATCTCACCCCAGAGACACATGAGATATTTCCCCCCCGACCAGAATGCCATCCAAGGCTGTCCCTTCTATTTTTTAACTAGACTGAAGAAAATAGTCATTATTTTAATAGTGCATTGCACTTATGTTGCCAAGGATACCTAGGGACCCCAAGGCCTACAGCCTCTGCAGGTAGTCACGGTGGAAAAGACAGCTTGGTCTCTTTTGCTGCGGTCATGGATAAAGAAATGACTTTGTCTGCAGGGAAGGGCATTCGTGTTTGAAGGAAGAAGACACAGGGACAAAAGAGAGCCCTTTAAAGGTAAAGACTTTAGTTGTCTGTCTGTATTGACATCAATTAAAAACCCTTGGCAATGAGAGTCTTGTGTGTGCAGGCTCAGTTGTGTCTGATTCTTTGCGACCCCATGGACTGTAGCCAGCCCAGCTCCTCTGTCCATGGAATTTTCCAGACAAGAATACTGGAATGAATTACAGTGTCCTCCTTCAGGGTATCTTCCCAACCCAGGGATTGAACCTGTGTCTCTTGCATCTCCTGAATTGACAGGCAGATTCTTTACCCCTGGACCATATATATATGGCTTTGGCACATTACAAAACAGAAGGGTCTCCAAGATTTTCCTTATCACCTCCAACAGCAGCAGTAACCTGAGGCTGGGCCAGAAACTTCTCTTTCCTCCTCGCACATTCATCTTTTATGTGCACCCCCAACCCAGGGTTCCCCAAGGTCAGTGTGAAGGTCTGAAGGCCCAAGGGGCTGTGGAGGCAAACCAATGCTTTCCCTAGAATGGTAGCTCCGTGCTCACCCACAGTTTTTCTAGAAGTCTTTTGTAGGCTGTCTTATGAAAGTTGATCAAAAGTTTTCAAGTGTTCACATACCCTTAATTAGCAGCATCTTGGATACTTCCACCAAGACACAGGAGGCACCCATGCCCTCAAGAAAAGCGGGCTAGATCTGGGCATTTTCTTCCTTTATACTAGGAAGGTTTTGAAGAATAATTTTACAATTAGATAACATTAAGCATGATGAAAGCTAGAGAGCGGAAAGCAGCCAGAATTAATTACTTACTTGAGGGTCTGCTCAGGCCTCTTCGGCAGTGCTCATGCTGACTTTATTAGGGGGAATTAACCCTTGGTGTTCGAGTCGAGGCGACTCAGTACAGCCACAGATTGTGGGGCCTCTGTCTCTCACCACCCCTCCTCCTCCTCTCCAGGTCTGGCTCCCCATTGAGCAGCTTCCTCTCATTCTTTTTTTTTTCATTAATTTCATCACTATGTGGACATTGATATTTCTAGAAATAAAACTACATTTGGAGAACGAGATGGGTGCGCCTTTTGGCATTCTCTCTTCAGCTCCCTAAAGCCAGTTCACAGATGTCTAGATGTCTACCCTAGAATGGAAGGATAAGCCTCTGAATAAGCAAATGACTGGTGTACAGAGGTTAGTAGTTATTGCTGCTCCTTTATCTAATGCTTGTTTAACAAATGTTTATAAATACTTTATACTTTATGTACAGGAAGTTCTTTTTGGGTTATGAGAAATAGAAAGATGTTTAAGACAAGGTTCCTGACACCAAAATCTTATCTACAAGGAGAGCTACGAATTCAAAAAGAAAAAACTGTATGTACTCTGTTTAGAAAAATATTATCATACTTTCGTCACATAGCCTAAAACTACACAAAATATTGAGAAATGCTGCTCTAAACATAAGTAATTGTGTACATTCAAGATAAAATGTAAGTATTTAGAGAAATAGAGGAAAATAATTACTTGAGTGCCTGTGTTTTGCATAAAGGCCGTTTGGACTATATTAGTCTAAGAAGACCAAAAACAATGTCAGGGCAGTAATGAAATTTCTAGCATCCCCTTGTGTCGGATCAGAGATGGTATTATTCATATTCAAATGCGAAGAAAGTGAGATAGTGAGATGCTTTCAAAAGAAATTTGGAGTGGATTAATTAAAGCTTGTACACAATACAAACCATAAACCCTCAATAGAAAAATAGATCATGTGATCACTTGATCACATACATCAAAGACCTCGAATAATATAATATCCACAATTAAGCATTAAATTCAGCACTGAAATTCCTCTGTTCAAAGCAAAACTGAAAATATTATGAGAATATGATTCCCATTTCATGTTGAAAAAGCTCACACTAGTTATGTGAAAGAGGTAAGTTTTCCTTATACAGGAAATCACATTTGAAGAATGTAAGAAATACACTTTCAAGAGCAATTTCATGAAATGCGTGGGGATGTTTTTCATGTAATTGTTTTTACAGTGAATCTTAATAAACATTGAGAATACGAAGAAACCAACTCAATAAAAATGGGCAAAAGAGATGAGCAGACATTTAATCAAACATACATATAAAATAGTCAGTAAGCACATGAAGAGATGCTCAACATCATTAGTCATGAAGGAAATGCAAATCAAAATCACAATGAAATACTGGTACAGATCCATTATAATGGTTAAAATGAAGAAGTCTGAGGTTCTAAGGGTTGGCAAGGATGTGGACCAACTTGAACTCTTATACATGGCTCATGGGTTTGCAAAATAGTAGCATACCTTTGAAAAGCACTTTGGTAGTTTCTTAAAAATTTAGATACTCTTACCACATGAGAAAATAATTTCTTTCTTGGGTATTTACCCAAGAGAAATATAAACATGTATCTACACAAAGACCTGGATATGTGTTTCTAGCAGTTTTCTATAAGAATCCTATACTAGATAAACTCAAGTATCTGTCAAATGTTGAATGGACGAATAGTGGTAATATATTCATACAATGGAAAAAGACTCATAAATAGCTGGCAAAATGGTGTCCTACCCCCACGGAGTTTCTACTCTCATAAGGGAAATAAATTTGTAAGCCAGTAAATATATATGAAGAATAACCTGTAGTAAAAGGTATTAGAAAGAAAAAATGGAGATGACTATAGAATGGAAAGCAGATAAGAGTTGCTATTTTCCAGCATATTAGTGCAGATGGTCAGGAAAAACCAGCTGAGTAAGCACTATTTGCAGAAATAGGAAGGAAAGGAGTAAGCTGTGAAAATATCTGGGTGTATCTGGGCAGAGGAAACAGAAAATTTAAAGACACCAGGAGGGTGAAGCAAAATCAGAAAGACATTGCTTGTGCGGGGACCATAAGAAGCCACAGCGAGACAGCACCATGTGGACAGACACAAAGTCATTTTTCATTTAGTGTGCTACAAATCTTGTCTTCTCAACCTTGGATTGATGGCACTGGAACTTACAGCAGCAATTTACATTTGCCGTACTGTTCTCTGTAAACGACCCAGAGCTCTTTAGCTTTTCCCCAAAGGGACAAAGTTCAAAAGTAGTTTTAGTATTATATGCATAGTTGGATACTGGGGCTTCCCTGGTGGCTCAATCTGTGGTCTGCCCGCAATGCAGGAGACCCAGGTTTGATCTCTGGGCTTGGAAGATCCCCTGGAGAATGGAATGGCTACCCACTCCAGTACTCTTGCCTGGAGAATTCCGTGGACAGAGGAGCCTGGCGGGCTATAGTCCATGGTGTTGCAAGGAATTACGTACAACTGAGTGACTAACACGTTCAACAACAAATTTGTTATTAACTCTAAGCAGTCGGTTAAGCAAAATTAGCAGGCAGCATGTGTTTTCGAATCCCTAAGAAAACTTATAAACTGGCTACCACATCTGTAGCAAGTTGGAGATTTTACATAAGATGTACCGTTGCTGTGGCAACATTTACACCACTCCCTCTAGCAACTGTAAGAGCAAGGTGTCGACATAACATGCTTTAGCAATTTTAT
This sequence comes from Ovis canadensis, assembly GCF_042477335.2. Classification (NCBI taxonomy): domain Eukaryota; kingdom Metazoa; phylum Chordata; class Mammalia; order Artiodactyla; family Bovidae; genus Ovis; species Ovis canadensis. The sequence goes on from NC_091252.1 coordinate 91,854,775, forward strand.
CATCTTCGGATGTAGGGAGGAATCCAGGAAGATGTTATCTCAAGTAATTGTCACTTATTCTTGGGGAAACATCCTCAGAGGAATTGCAGCTCCTAAATCTGTCCTTCATTTGCTCTTAAGGAGCTCTATGAGATTTGCAAGTTCCTGCCTGAGATCTGTGACCTTTCTTTTTTGCCTCCTTCCTTTCTTCCAATGATTCATTTCATCATTATTTCTTGACCACCTACCACGTGTTAGACACTCTTTTAAATGCTGGAGATATCATGGTAGTTGACATAGACAAAATCCCTGTAAAGCTAGAAGCACGCGGGGTGAAAGGAAGGTTTTATCATCCTTCAGCAATCAAGTAGGAGCCACGGAAAAGCAAAAGAATGAACGTAGCTGTTTCTCGGGTATAGGAAGGGAAGAGGAAGAAAAAGTCAAGGGTGTTTCTGACCATGCAATAGAGAAACACTGGTGTCAGTATAGCAAAAAAAAAAAAAAAAAACCTATTAATATATTATACCGTGCAGAAATAAATGAGAGGTGTTTCCCTCACTCCCATACCAGCAGTTAGTATGTATTCTAAGTCTGGCCTCTCTGAATTCAGGAGGTGGTGAACAACTTTTTGTCATGGAGATGAAAATAGAAATTGAAAATACCGTCAAACAATTTCCTACTCATGCTGTGATTTCCGGCGCGCATGTCCGACCTCTGTCCATGGGATTTCCCAGGCAAGAATGCTGGAGTGGGTTGCCATTTCCTTCTCCCGGGGCTCTCCCCAACCCAGGGATCAGAACCTGAGTCTCTCGTGTCTCCTGCATTGGCAGGAAGATTTTCTGCCACTGAGCCACCTGGGAAGCCTTGTGATTTGGGGAGTTTGGATCTATTAAGGAAAGGTTGGGATGGATTAGGAGGGAATAGACTGCCAAGGGGAGATGAGAGAAGGGGCTCCTCTCCCCGGGACCGGCAAGGTGCCCATAGAGCCAATGCTTATGATTCTAGGGGAGAAGGATACCTGTATTCTCCTCCCAGAGCACAAAATCTGAAAAGTTTTCTTTGGGGTTGACAGAAAACTGCTGCAGTGGGAACTGCTAAAACCAGCAGGTGGGATGTGAGCAGAAAGAGGTGAGGCTGAAGGCGGGACAGAGCGCTGAGGAGCCACGGGGCACAGGGAGCGCAGATGGCAGGGCGCAGGGAATGCGCTTGTCCAATCCACGGCTCCCATGGGAACCCCGGACTGGGCTGGAGGCAGGTCCCATCCTTTTTGGCAGCTGCAGAGTCCCAGGCATCAGCATCTCTGTCCAGCCCCAAGCAGAGAGGGCTCACATCCCAGAAAGACTTGCCTGTTTATTTCATTTACTATAACGATGGAGAAACCACCTTCTGCAATCAACTTAAGGTGCTTGGAAAAACCGTTTTGTCTCCCCCATTGTCTAGGAGTCCAGGAGTCTAACAAAATGGAGCTCTGCCTTTTAAAGTTTGGGTGATTTCTCACCTCCAGGAAAGCGGAGAAATTAACCATTCTAGCCTCTCGCCTTGTGACCCCCTCCAAACTTTAAAGAGGACAAGTGTGAATGGCCGCAGGACTTTATGCGCCTGCAGGTTAGATCTGCTTCAAGCAGCTAAAATGGACCCATGTTAGGGACTCTAGATTTAAAATGTCATTTTAAGGTTTCATGGTCAGACCATAAAACAAAACAGATTTATGATATAAATAAAATACAGTTCCTTTTTTTAGAACTTGGTCACAAAAACTCTCTCTCTCTCTCTTTTTTTTTCCCCCTTATTTTGGGTACTATACTCTTTGGGGCTGTGCCCTCTGTCTGAAAGGAAGACTTGTCCACATCCTACCCTATGGGAGAAGAACAGTAGCCTGCCTGCCAGCTCCTCTTTTTTCCTGCTGGGGTCATCTTAATTGGTCCCAAGCTGATCTGGAGAGAAAAAGGCTGGGATTCTCACCTGGAGCACTGACTTCCATTGTGATTGAAGAGCTGGGAAATGCTTTGGGAAGGGGATACGCCTCCCCTCACAGCAGGGGAAGGGCCCTCCTTTCACAGTCTGGCCCCGTCCAAGTGACACCTGCTGGAGCAAAACGGTTCTCCTGCAAATCAAAGAATAAAAGCTGCTACCAGCTGCCCCTTCACTTTGCTCCATCCGTTTTTGGTTAACTAATTGAATCTCTCTTTTTCCTTCCTCGCGTCAGGCTGGCAGACAGCAGTGCCATTGGCGGCACAGTTCCATGTATGAATTGGCTGCCAGACTTGCTGTAGTCAACTCCTTCTTGAACTCTCTGCGTGCTAGTTCAGAGAGCACTGTTCTCCCATCATCCCACCATGGCACTTCCAAATAGCTGGATATAATTGGGTTCAGAGGAGTTCAAAGCCATGCTCCAGCATCCTTGTATCAAAGCTCATTGAACAACAGGGGAACCGTGCACTCAAATGCAGGCATGGGGTGAGGAGAGTTATTAGTGGAATACATTCAAATCTGTCACGCTAGATTCCTGGGTACACAACTGGATTTTGGTTCAGCTTTTAAGACTTCAGGTGTGGTCCCCAGGAGATGGCTCCTATAATCGCTGTAAAAATATCTCATTTGTACTAATGCACTTTGCCTGTTTCATAGCAGATCCTTGTGAGACTAATTTCCTTTTTTTTTTTTTAAATGTCAAGGCTTTCGCCAGAGATTGTTCATTCATTTTATTTATTTTCTTGGACATGATTTTAACAAACCTTCCCCTGAAGAGCTTGTGGCTATTAACTTTACGGAAGGGTTGCTCAAGAGACAGTTAAAAGCAAATGGTTTAAGGGGAAGGATTGGGCCACAGCCCCTCGTGGGTATTCATCTGCCCCCAAACTCATTTCACTGAGTCTTCCTTCACAGGCCACAAGCAAGAGGAGCAAGAGGAAAAGTCTTCTATCATTCGACAAGATGGTGGGTTCCAACCACTGCTAAAGGCTAAATCCTGCTATGTTCTGATCTTTGTGGGCCGTACGTTGGGACGCCAAGAACAGAAACCATGTCAAGAGAGGGATATGGAGGGATTCAGGAAACGAATTCATAGGGGTGGTATGAATTGCATGGGAGTCAGATGGCTGTCTGATGTCCCTCATTTAATTAGAGTATCGTCTCACCCTGCCATGGAAAGGTCCCCAGACACAGTCTTGGGAAATTTCACACTTTCCAGAGTACATATTGCCCATCTCTCACATTTAGGATCAGGGACTGGTATCATTAAAGTGTTATCATTAAATGTCTCCTGAAAAACTTCCTATTCAATGGAGGGATTTTTGTCCAGGACACAGGAGTCAGAGGCCATCCATTCTCCATTTGAATACTTTCAGTGCCTGGAATTTCACCTTCTGCTAAGGCAACTATGTCTTCTGTTTATCTATCTGAATTACTGTAAAATTATCTTTTCATAGGACTGCATCTAGTCCCACGATTATCATTGTTTCAGTGTATCTTTTAGAGCAACAGGCAACTATTTACTCCTATTCTCACAAAAATACTTTTTCCACTTTAAAAAAAAATACATTTTCATTGCTATTCACTATTCATGCATTCCACAGTACTTGGTCACCAGCAGTAGATCGGATCTGGGCTGGGGGCTGGAGATAGGACGTCACCCCTGTTTTCACAGGACTCAACATCCAGTGAGAATTACATTTATGCTAAGTGCCGTCTTTCCCTGAACTTACCTCTCTCTCTGCTTGAAACGTTTCACATTACTCATTTCTTTCAACATAGAGACAGCATCCACCACGCACCCCGAGTACCTCTTATCACGATGCTATTGACACGTGCTACCTAGAAATCAGCACAGATCCTCACGTTCTGCCCCCACTGTTGTTTGCTCTGGTTCTTCAGCCTCATCCAGCATTCACAGGACACACCAGTGTCTCGGATTTGGTTTATGTTAACAAAAACCTAGTCTATCTTGTTCTGAAACAGAAAGGGAGGAGGGGTTGGAACAGGGCTGTGGGATGGCTATTCTTAATTGATACAATCAATCTTAGTGAAGGGAGTCTAAATTCAGAGGCCAAACCATTTTGGTGAAAGTCCTTTCAGAATATTGCTCCCAGCACGCCTCAGACACAGCCCCGTCTCATCTCCCAGGCAATGCTGAGGGCACCTGGATATCATGACAGTTGTGGTTTTTTCCCCATACGCTACTGAGAACACGCTTGTATTCATAATTGATGGCACTTACCTACGTGAATTCGAAGCAGGCTTAGCAAGATGGAAATAAAGCAAGTCACAGAATTGTATGGCATTCTCCTTCTGCTCCTCCGTCTCCTGGGCTCACTGTCTCTGAGCCACTCAGTTAGTTTGTTTTTTATTTTTAGTTTTTTATTTTTTACATTTTAAAATCTTTAATTCTTACATGCATTCCCAAACATGCACTCAGTTAGTTTGTAAAGTCAGGTTCTCCATTGCTTGATGTTTTTCAGGATTTGTTCATTGTCACTTTAGAGTGACCTTCCCTGACCCCTTCATTTAAAACAGTGTGTACCATCAACACCAAGTCCTTTCTCTTGCTTTTTTTTTTCTACCACATAACAAATTAACATTATACTATTTCTTATTTCCTTGTCTATTTTTTCATCGCCTCCAAACCAGGATGAGCTTCAGGAGGCCAAAAACTTGGTTTTGTTCACCACTAAATCCTCAGTACCTAAGACAATGTCTTGCACTGAACATTAGGTACTGCAGAGATTGCCGAATGACTTGAATGAATGAGTGGGTGAACACGCTAAGCAGAGGAAGAAATGACTGCAGTGTCTCATCCCAGGATGCAAGGCACTTGGCCTGATGACCTCTTGATGTTTGGCCCAGCTCTGTGGTTTTGGTTTTTTTTTAATTGGAGGATAACTGTTTTACAATATTGTGTTGGTTTCTGCCATGCATCAATATGAATCAGCCATAGGTATACACATGTCCCCTCCCTCCTGAACCTCCCTCCCCCTTCCCACCTCCATCCCACTCCTCTAGGTTGTCACGCAGTACAAGGTTTGAGCTCCCTGTGTTATTCAGCAAATCCCACTGGCTATCTGTTTTACACGTGGTGATGTGTATGTTTCAGTGTTACTCTTTCAATTCGTCCCTCTTTCTCCTCCGCCCACCATGCCCACAAGTCTGTTCTTGATGTCTGTGTTTCCACTGCTGTCCTGCAGATAGTTCATCAGTACCATCTCTCTAGATTCCATATATATGTGTTAACATATGATATTTGTTTTTCTCTTTCTAACTTACTTCCCAGCTCTAAGTGTTATATGTAATTGCAGTACTATTTTGTGACTGCTGTGCCTCATATGATCAGGGAAAATTGCACAGATTTCACTCTAAATTTGTGGAGAAAATAAAACCCATCTGAAGATTCCACAGATTCCCAACCCATCTCTAGCCTGTGCTCCTTTTGCACTGAATTGGAGTCATCCAAAGAAGATCACAGCCTTGGAATTCAATTTTCCCAAACTTTCCCAGAAAACTACACACAGGCGACACTGTGGGCAGGGCAGGGCGGGGGAAGCCTTTGGGAAGGCAGCAGATTAAAAAAAAAAAAACCCTCAGATGTAATACAAAATATATGAATTTTTATCATTTTTATCAAGAATATAAATCTTTATCATTTTTAAGAATCTACACATAAGCAATATCATATGATATTTGTCTTTCTCTGTTTAACTTACTTCACTTAATACAATAATCTCTAGGTCCATCCATGTTGCTGCAAATGGCATAATTTCATTCTTTTTTATGGCAGAGTAATATGGAAAACATCTATTTCTGCTTTCTTGACTATGCCAAAGCCTTTGACTGTGTGGATCACAATAAACTGTGGAAAATTCTGAAAGAGATGGGAATACCAGACCACCTGACCTGCCTCTTGAGAAATCTATATGCAGATCAGAAAGAAACAGTTAGAATGGGGCATGGAACAACAGACTGGTTCCAAATAGGAAAAAGAGTATGTCAAGGCTGTATATTATCACCCTGCTTATTTAACTTCTATGCAGAATACATCACGAGAAACGCTGGACTGGAAGAAGCACAAGCTGGAATCAAGATTGCCGGGAGAAATATCAATAACTTCAGATATGCAGATGACACCACTCTTATGGCAGAAAGTGAAGAGGAACTAAAAAGCCTCTTGATGAAAGTGAAAGAGGAGAGTGAAAAAGTTGGCTTAATGCTCAACATTCAGAAAACTAAGATCATGGCATCTGGTCCTATCACTTCATGGGAATTAGATGGGAAAACAGTAGAAACAGTGTCAGACTTTATTTTTTTGGGCTCCAAAATCAGTGCAGATGGTGACTGCAGCCATGAAATTAAAAGACGCTTACTCACGGAAGAAAAGTTATGACCAACCTAGATAACATATTAAAAAGCACAGACATTACTTTGCTAACAAAGTCCGTCTAGTCAAGGCTATGGTTTTTCCTGTGGTCATGTATGGATGTGAGAGTTGAACTGTGAAGAAGGCTGAGCACCAAAGAACTGATGCTTTTGAACTGTGGTGTTGGAGAAGACTCTTGAGAGTCCCTTGAACTGCAAGGAGATCCAACCAGTCCATCCTAAAGGAGCTCAGTCTTGGGTGTCCATTGGAAGGACTGATGTTGAAGCTGAAACTCCAATACTTTGGCCAACTCATGCGAAGAGTTGACTCACTGGAAAAGACCCTGATGCTGGGAGGGATTGGGGGCAGGAGGAGAAGGGGACGACAGAGGATGAGATGGCTGGATGGCATCACCGACTCGATGGACATGAGTTTGGGTAAACTCCGGCAGTTGGTGATGGACAGGGAGGCCTGGCGTGCTGTGATTCATGGGGTCACAAAGAATTGGACCAGAGAAGGCAATGGCAACCCACTCCAGTACTCTTGCCTGGAAAATCCCATGGACAGAGGAGCCTGATGGGCTGCAGTCCATGGGGTCGCTGAGGGTCGGACATGACTGAATGACTTCACTTTCACTTTTCACTTTCATGCATTGGAGAAGGAAATGGCAACCCACTCCAGTGTTCTTGCCTGGAGAATCCCAGGGACGGGGGAGTCTGATGGGCTGCCGTCTATGGGGTCGCGCAGAGTCGGACATGACTGAAGCGACTTAGCAGCAGCAGCAGCACCCAGGAGTTCAGACTGAGCAAGTGAAGTGAGCTGAACTGAACTGAATTGAATATGAATGAGGGCTTCCCAGGTGGTGCTAGTGGTAAAGAACCCACTTGACAATGCAGGAGACATAAGAGACAGGGGTTCAATCTCTAAGTCAGGAAGATCCCCTGGAGGAGAGCATAGCAACCCACTCCAGTATTCTTGCCTAGAGAATCCTGCCGACAGAGGAGCCTGGTGGATTATAGTCCAAAGGGTCACAAAGAGCCAGACTCGACTGAAATGACAACACACACATACACACACAATGTGAATGAACTTATTAAGAAAACAGAAATAGACTCACAGACATGGAAAACAAACTTACGGCTACCAAAGAGCAGAGTAGGCAAGAGTGGGGGGAGAGGAGTTTAGCATTAACAGATACATACTACTACATAGAAAATGGATAATCAACAAGGTCCTACTGTACAGCCCAGAGAAGTACACTCAGTATCTTGCAATAATTTATAATGGAGAAGGATCTGAAAAATATATATATATTATATAACAATATAACACCTGAAACTAACACAACATTGTAAATTAACTACACTTCAATTAAAAACAGTTATAATAATAATAATAAAGACAAATAATGAAGACAAGTACAAAGCTTAGCAAAAAAAGATTATCATATGAAATAGCCTTTTTTTTTAAAATTTTGTATTGGGGTATAGCCAATTAATGATGTTGCAATAGTTTCTGGTGAACAGCCATACGTATACATGTATCCATGTTCCCTCAAACTCCCCTCCCACCCAGGCTGCCAAATAACATTGAGAAGAGTTCCATGTGCTACACAGTAGGTCCTTGTTGGTTATCCATTTTATTTTTAAAATTAATTTATATATTTTAATTGGAGGCTAATTACTTTACAATATTGTGGTGGCTTTTGCCATACATTGACATGAATCAGCCATGGGTGTACATGTGTCCCCCATCCTGAACCTCCCTCCCACCTCCCTCCTCATCCCCTCCCTCTGGGTGGTCCCAGGGCACCGGCTTTGAGTGCCCTGTTTCATGCATCGAACTTGGACTGGTGATCTATTTCACATATGGTAATACACATGTTTCAGTGCTATTCTCTCAAATCATCCCACCCTCGTCTTCTCCCACAGAGTCCAAAAGTCTGCTCTTTGTATCTGCGTCTCTTTTGCTGTCTAGCATATAGTGTCATCATGACCATCTTTCTAAATTCCATATATATGCATTAATATACTGTATTGATATTTTTCTTTCTGACTTACTTCACCCTGTATAATAAGCTCCAGTTTCATCTGCCTCACTAGAACTGATTCAAATGTGTTCTTTTTAACAGCTGAGTAATATTCCGTTGTGTATATGTACCACAAATTTCTTATCTATTCGTCTGCTGATGGACATTTAGGTTGCTTCCATCCTGTGTCCTAGCTATTGTAAAAAAGTGTTGTGATGAACATTGGGGTACACATGTCTACTTCAATTCTGGTTTCCTTGGTGTGGGATTGCTGGGTCGTACGGCAGTTCTGTTTTCAGTTTTTTAAGGAATCTCCGCACTGTTCTCCATAGTGGCTGTACTGGTTTGCATTCCTGCCAACGGTATAAGAGGGTCCCCTTTTCTCCTCACCCTCTCCAGCATTTATTGTTTCTAGACTTTTTGATAGCAGGCATTCTGACCGGAAATACCCTGATCCTTAAACTCATCAATTTCACTGCCATGTGCCTTAGCTCCTCTCTCTCCTCTCCATCCAGACCTCATTTAACAACTCTCCTCTGCCCTCTCAGGAGTGAAGAAATGAACTCTGCTTTCTGATACAGAGCTGTTAGGCAGTTTCTACCATCTGCCTCCAAACTGAGCTTTAGCCCTCTCCTTGCATAAACAAAGACTGGTCAAAAGTTTGAGTGGTCAATTGACATCACCCCCAGAGATATCAGGGAAGATGGAATTCTAAAGATAACCTTCCTAAGCTTCCTGTCCTCCGGTTTTCCAATCAAGCATGGATCGAGGTACTGCTGGGAAGAGATATTGCAGATAGTTGAAGCTCTTGGTCAGTTGACCTTAAAATACAGAGACAGTCTGGGTAGACCTGACCCAATCAGGTGAACCCTTTAAAAGCAGAGTATTCTCTGACTAGTAACAGGAGAGAAATTCAGGTAGATTCAAAGCACAGAGGCATCTGATGCACCGTTGCTGGCATGAAGATGAAGGATACACATGAGAAGGATACAAGTGGCCTTAAACTCAGAGACGCCACCACCTGACACCAGGCAAAGAAACAGGGTACCGCCACCCTTCACCCACAAGGACGAAATTTGACCAACAACCTGAATGAGCTTGAAAGCATATCCTTCCCTGGATAATCCAGTAAAGAACCAGCACAGCTGACACCTTGATTTCCACCTGGTGAAACCCTAAACAGAGACCCCATCGGAGCCAAGCCAGATTTATAACTCACAGAACCCTGAGCGATCAGAGATGCCCACAGAACCCTGAGCGATCAGAGATGCTCACAGAACCCTGAGTGATCAGAGATGCTCACAGAACCCTGAGCGATCAGGGATGCTCACAGAACCCTGAGCGATCAGGGATGCTCACAGAACCCTGAGTCATCAGAGATGCTCACAGAACCCTGAGTCATCAGAGATGCTCACAGAACCCTGAGTCATCAGAGCAATAAAAGCTGTTATCTTTGTGGTCAGTTGTTACTCTGCAATAGAAAACTAAGTACCACCCTCATTGTTTTCATCATTTCTTATGTCCCAGGCCCTTTGCTGAGCATTTTACATAATTATCTCACCTAATCCTGGCACCGATCACTGCTTGAATAATACAGACATCCTTCCTTACAGGCCACAAAGGCCTTTAGATGGGATGGAATCTAGATATCTGTATAACAAATGGTAGAACCATAATTCAAATTCTGGCAGCCAGAGCTCTTAACTAATACGGATCTCTGCCTCCTTAAATTACCATGTCAGGGTCCACACGGTGACTTCTAGACAACGTCCTTCCTCCTTCCCAGATTCTAACTGGAGGGGTGAGGGGTCTTCTTTCTTTCTTCCCATTACCTAATTGGATTGTGACCTTTTCCAGATGAACTCTTTCCTAGCTGCTCCACCACTGAGAACTTTTTCAACAATTAACTAGAAAAGAAGTAAACGCGTCCCGATGAGGCCAACCTCTCTTGAGAAGTGAGGGATATTTCCATGCCTCACTCAGGGACCAGCTTTCACCTTCCACTGTCTTGCAGGCAGCACAAATTGGACAACCTGGCACATTTCGGTGATAGGCAGAGCCTGGGTCAAATCCCTAAGGAACTGCTAGAAACTTGGCCTTCAAAGTCCAGGCTGGACCTCAGGATGATTTGTCCACACGATAGCCCAGAACACTAGCTCTGGAGAACGTGTGTGTGTGTGTTTATACCTGCACATGTGTGTGCTTAGTAGGCAGACACTATTACTTCCTAAAAGCTTTCTGCATCTGGGGTCTCAAATCACACATCCCCTTCATGTTGGTGGGCTTCCTTGGTGGCTCAGGGGTAAAGAACCGCATGCAGTGCAGGAGATGTGGGTTCAATCCCTGGGTTGGAAAGATCCCCTGGAGGAAGAAATGTCAACCCACTCCAGTATTCTTGTGGGAAAATCCCATGGACAGAGGAGGCTGTCAGGTTACAGCCCATAGGATTGCAAAGAGTCATAAGTGCCTGAGCAGCTTCATGTTGGTATTCAATGTCTCAATGGAAAGCTAAACAGAAAGGTCAAGTTCAGAATGGAACTAACAAGGTCCATGTTGCACTGTGCCATAAATCCCTCAGCTTGTAGAGAGTGAGGAACACAAAGAGAATGGTATTCTACAGAAACTGCGTGCAATCTGAAGAACACAGTAGCAGTTTTCACCGAGAAATGTTTAATAGTAAGAGTATAATACCCATTGTCACTTTAGATGTTTCTCACCCTTCTTTGATTCAAGCAAAGTCAACAAATCACACTGCTCCTTGGAGGCAGGTTGACCCTCCAAGCAGAGGTAGGGCAAATGCAGAAAGATTTGGGTTTGGGTGATAATCTGGTAAATGGGACTCTATCCCACCCCTGCCATCATGCTCTCTTCTGGGGTAGATCAGTTTCTTCTATAAGTAGTGCTTGTGAAAGAGAGAAAAAGTATTTTCTTTTGAATTTTGGTAGAAACAATACAGCAGAATCTTATTACTTCAGGAATATTCCAGACTTCAGTGAACTGTCTCAATAGACTCACTGCTCCAAATTTAGATCTGACTAGATCTCAAGAATCTTATAAATCCTACAGCTGGAGAAAAAATATTTTTGGAGTGACAGGAGGGGATCCATTTCAGTTTCACATAAGAAAAAAAAAATACCCACCAATGACGGGGACAGTGGTTGATATTATCAAAGGGAGAGGCAGGTCAAGGTCAATGTGGGTGGGGATGGGAAAGGTTTATGGAAGAAATCAAGACATGGGAGACTGCAGAGAAGACTATGGGTACCTCTAGTCTGGATTTCCACACCCGGATTATAGTTGATTCTTTTTATAAACTGGAAGAAATATTGCAAATGGCTTGAATAATAAGTAATTCTTATTCCTCTTAGAATTTAGCAGAAGTCGCATGGAGGGAAGTTCAGCATAACATTAAAAGCAGGGCTGTGATATTAGAACTGGATTCAAATTTTGGCTTCACCAAATAATGTAAATTAGCACAAGTTATGTTCACTTCTATGCATCTACTTTTCTGTTTTCTGTATCATCCAGATGATAGTGATATGAAACTGAAATGAGACCACAGACATAATGTAATGCTTGGCACGAGGGTTGCTCTTAGAAGGTACTGAGTTCAGTTCAGTTCAGTCGCTCAGTCATGTCTGACTCTATGCGACTCCATGAATAGCAGCATGCCGGGCCTCCCTGTCCATCACCAACTCCCGGAGTTCACTCAGGGTCATGTCCATCGAGTCCGTGATGCCATCCAGCCATCTCATCCTTGGTCATCCTCTTCTCCTCCTGCCCCCAATCCCTCCCAGCATCAGAGTCTTTTCCAATGAGTCAACTCTTTACTTGAGGTGGCCAAAATACTGGAGTTTCAGCTTTAGCATCATTTCTTCCAAAGAAATCCCAGGGCTGATCTCCTTCAGAATGGACTGGTTGGATCTCCTTGCAGTCCAAGGGACTCTCAAGAGTCTTCTCCAACACCACAGTTCAAAAGCATCAATTCTTCAGTGCTCAGCTTTCTTCACAGTCCAACTCTCACATCCATACACGACCACTGGAAAAACCATAGCCTTGACTAAACAGACCTTTGTTGGCAAAGTAATGTCTCTGCTTTTGAATATGCTATCTAGGTTGGACTTCCCTGGTGGCTCAGATGGTAAAGCGTCTGTCTACAATGTGGGAGACCTGGGTTCGATCCCTGGGTTGGGAAGATCCCCTGGAGAAGGAAATGGCAATCCACTCCAGTACTATTGCCTGGAGAATCCCATGGACAGAGGAGCCTGGTGGGCTACAGTCCATGGGGTAGCAAAGAGTCGGACACGACTGAGCCACTTCACTTTCACTTTCAGGTTGGTCATAACTTTTCTTCCAAGGAGTAAGCATCTTTTAATTTCATGGCTGCAGTAAATATGAGCTGTTATTAAGTAAAAACAGAATGTGTGTGTGTGATCATCACTCAGTCGTGTCCAACTCTCTGAGATCCCATGGACTACAGCCCACCAGGTTCCTCTGTCCATGGAATTCTCCAGGCAAGAATCCTGGATTGGGTTGCCATTCCCTTCTCCAGGGGATCATCCCAACCCAGGGATTGAACACAGGTCTCTATCATTGCAGGCAGATTCTTTACCATCTGAGCCACCAAGGAAGACCCCCACCCCCCAACTCAAAAAAAAAAAAAAAACCACACAACAATAACAGAATAGTCTCTAATAGTAAGAAAATATTTAGAGAATTAGTAAGTCTTGTGTGAATCACACACACGACATGCTGAAATTGAACAAAAATTATGAAATGGTAGGTTGTGATGAGGTGAAGGAACTATGATAGACAGGAAAGGTCAGGGTAATGAGAGAAAGAAGAAAAGAGTTATCTTCAGCATCTTGACAAATATCTCCCATTGATGTCCATGTTCTCTGTTTCCCAAGGCGTAAGGAATAGAACTGAAGGTTGGGCATCTGTGTTTCCATTTGCAACCAGTGATGGTCAGGAGCAGCCAAAACTAACCTAGACTACTACTCAGTGCTAGGCCACTGTGGCTCAACCCCTTTTGCAATTTGGTCACCGCTCCTAACCTCCTCCTATTTTTTTCCAGGACTAGGAGGCAGATACAAGTCATAGGGAGAATATACCAGAGGACCTTTGTGTGTTTCAGAGCTGTGTTGAAATTAGCAACAGGTCTAGAACAGTCTCCACTGAAGGCAATAACTGTTTACTTAGTAATGATGTATTAAAACCAAAATGGGCCATAAGAACCAGAAAGCTACAAATTGAGATTAGCAACATAGAAAGATAAAAACTTCTGGTAGACAGCTATGAAAAGTCAACACAAATCGTCAGAAAGCTAGGGTAACTTTGACAATCAAAACTCAGAGATTAGGAATCTAGGGAAAATGCACTGAATAATCTATTTGCAGGGCAGGAACAGAGACACAGTTGTAGAGAACTGACTTGTGGACACAGCAGGGGAAGCAGAAGGTGGAACAAACTGAGGGAGTAACACTGAGGTAAATACCCTATCATGTGTGAAATAGACGGCTAGTGGGAAGTTGCTATATTACTTCGTACAGGGGAAATTAGCACAACATTGTAGAGCAGTTATATTCCAATTAAAAACTAAAAAATCAGAGATTAACAAGAACCAAAGCTGTAAAGCCATCTAGGGTTACCAGATTCAGCAAATAAAAATACAGGATCCCCAGTTAAATCTGAGTTTCTGATAAACCAAAAATAGTTTATACTGTAAATATGTCCTATGTGATATTTGGGACAGACTTTTATTGAAAGATAAGTGTGGCTTATCCAAAATTCAGATTTCATGGAGTCTCCTGTATTTTACCATCAACTAAGGACTGATGCTTAAGCTGGAATTCCAGTACTTTGGCCACCTCATGCAAAGAGTTGACTCAGTGGAAAAGACTCTGATGCTGGGAGGGATACGGGGCAGGAGGAGAAGGGGACGACAGAGGATGAGATGGCTGGATGGCATCACTGACTCGGATGTGAGTTTGAGTGACCTCTGGGAGATGGTGATGGACAGGGAGGCCTGGCCTGCTGCAATTCATGGGGTCGCAAAGAGTCGGACACGACTGAGCGACTGAACTGAACTGAACTGAACTATGCAAAGAAATCATAATTCACTAGCCAATAGCAGTTATGGTCACAGCCACGTAGAGCAGGAGGGAGCAGATATCCATGTCAGAGTTGCAAAGTAAGTAGCAGTCAAGTGCCCATGAAGGTACAGAGAGAGAGAGGGAAATGCTTATTAAAAAGTGAGACGCTGTGAGTGTGTGATGCTAAGTTGCTCCAGTGTCTCAGACTCTGCAACCCTCATGGACTGTAGCCCACCAGGCTCCTCTGTCCCTGGGATTCTTCAGGCAAAAATATTGGAGTGAGTTGCCGTTTCCTCCTCTAGGGGATCTTCTCAACCCAGGGATCAAACCCGAGTCTCTTATCTCTCCTGCATTGAAAGGCAGGTTCTTTACCACTGGCGCCACCTGAGAAGAAGCTGTGGTTCAGCCCAAAGTCAGCCAGAATGGCCTTGTTGTCATGGAATTGTGAAATTCCGGGGCTTCCTACCCTTATTCTGACCATTTCTCTCCTTCTGCTACCAGGCTAGGCCACTGCTTCTGCATTTATTCAGTAAATATTGAATGCCTATTACACATCAGGCTCTGTTCTGGGTGCCAGGTATGTTTGAGTGAGTGAGTGAGCGAAGTCGCTCAGTCATGTCCGACTCTTTGCTACCCCATGGACTGTAGTCTATCAGGCTCCTCCATCCACAGGATTTTCCAGGCAATTGTACTGGAGTGGGTTGCCGTTTCCTTCTCCAGGGTATCTTCCTAAACCAGGGATTGAACCCGGCTCTCCCTCATTGTAGACAAATGCTTTACCGTCTGAGCCACCAGGGAAGTCCTTAGGTATGTTTACCAAGTGTATTTTGATCTCAGCATAAATGCATTAAATTCACCAGGATTGTTCTTAAAATGTAGGTTCTTGGGCCCCACATGAACTGTAAAGGAATATGGGAATCTGAAGTGTTTGAGATGATTCCGAAATTTTCAAATCACTGATCTACCAACTGTTTAATACAAATCTGGTATGTTAGTGCCTTTGACTTGTGAGAAATGTGCAGGAGAAGAGCAAAATGCAAACAATGCTGTCTGGAAAATTAAATATGTTTAGTTCATACCGGGTAAAGTTAAGGGACTCGCCCAAGCCACATGGCTGGGAAATGTCTGCAATGGGACTCACATAGCAGTTTTTTAATCACAAAGGGTAGCTCTTGCTTCACTGTGACCTACTACATCCAGACCCTGGGTCTCCAAATAGGAGCTGATCTGTTACACATTAAGACCAGGGTGATGATGTAGCAGGATAACAATTGGGCTGAGACAGGAAAAAGGGGTATTCATCATTTTGGTTTATTAAGGTCAATTAGTACTTATTCTTTATTCTCTTTTTTCCTTTAAGTTTGCCTCAGCGCTGAAGCAAAGGCCTATTTTTAAGGCTCATGAGGCTTAGTTGCCAACAGAAGGTGCTCTTGATTCACAGAGAAGCACTGCTCTGCAGAGTGAGTGTCAGAGCCTGTCTGTACACCTCACTGCAGTTCATGGAAAGGAACCACATTCTATTCACTAACACCTGCAATCTGAGGACTCTCAAAGCTCTTAACAGGCAAGATTTGCATAATCCCACTGTATCATTTTGAAATAAAATGGGGAAGAAGGTTTTATTCCCATTTTACAGGTTGAAAAATTAGAGTTAAAAAACCAATGGAAAATTCCTTTCCTAAGCACTGGAGGCAAAAATTAGACAAAAACTGAGGACTCCCCCCATCACCCACTGTTGCTTACTCCAACAGAATACATAGAATCCATTCCTCATTTCCACGTATCTCCCTGTGATATGGAATTTGCGGCACCCTTTTTCCTATCTTACCCACCACAGCTCCCAAACCAAGGACGACAGAAAAAGAGAAGCCTGCTGCTAAAAGATTCAGAATGAAGTTAGAATGCAGAATGTCCTAGTATCTGCTTAGAGCTTTGCAACTTTCAGTGACCAAGTAGAAACACAAAGTATGATTTAGCTAATCCCTGAAATTAACCTTACAGAATTAACTCGGATATCACTTCTTCCGTCTTATCAAGAAGAAATAGAATCTCAGAGGGTTTAGGGATGAGACCCAGCAGGTACAAGTGACGGGATTGAGAGGACCAAACCCTCTCCCTGATCCCAGGACTGGAGCTCCTGCCACTTCAGCGAACTTTATAGGTGGGTCTGCTCACAGTTTTCACATTTGAAAGCCTTTGTCTATTTCACTCTTCCTTATATGGATAGGATGCTTCTTTTATAAAAGAACATTTGCCAAGTAACAATGTTAAGATTGTTTCAGCTATACTCCAATACAAAATGTTTTTGGTGTTAAAAAAAAATAAAGCAATAAAGTTGAAAAAAAGAACATTTGCCCCCAAAGCACCCCAAAGCTTCATAGGACCCAGTGTTTTCTGTTTAAAATCCAAAATTCACCAAGTCTGACAGCTACAAAGAAGTAAAAGTACAAGGGTCAAACCTGAAAGGGAAAATGAAAAATAGCATTCCAGAAAAGCTTAAGATTATTATAAACTTAGACTATTATAGCTTCCTCAGGTTTTTTATAAGTAGAATCTTTAACGCATAAAAATATTCATACATATATATAGACACACCCTTATAATAAACACAGAAGCACACTGTTCCCAGAATCTTTGGCTTGGCTAAAATATGATATTCTTAGTTCTTAGTATGGGGGAAAAAGCCTCCGAACACTCCAGGCTTTTTATAGCTCTGGCTCTGGGGCAGCATTCGCTGCAGTAGCAGCCCAGGGTAGCAAAGGAGCCAAATAATGCTAATGGGGCAAACAGAATGTAATTGCTTATGTGTGCTGGTTATATCCTGAAACAAATTGTTTCTTAATGCTGAGGTCAGACAGGGTTTAATTAGGAGAAATACAATTGGTGTAAAATTTTGCAGCAGGCTGCTTGTTTGGTGTCATGCCAAGTCAACATCTAGTCTCTCCAAATGGAAATTTTCATTAGAGGCCATTGGCAGCCCTAGTTAGGCTGAGTTTCAACTTTTCCAAGTCTCCTGGTAATGGAAACCTGAAACTCAGCATATCTCTTGCCTAATAAAGGGTTGTCCCCCTTGCATTTAACAAACACCTGAACATGTGCGCTCTGTCTTTCTCTGTCTTTCACATACCCAGCTGCCCCAGTTTCCCCACCAGCAAAACACACATTTCCTGCGGGAGCTGGATGAGCTGGATGAACCGAAGCAATCTTCCTCTTGTCTTGAGTATTTTTCTTCCTTCCATATTCCCACATTAATAATCTTCGATGAGCTTATTACTACTTGAAAAATATTTTCATATGTATCAACTCATCTAATCTGACCAATAAACCTCAGAGGTGAGCATTTTTTGTATTTATAGGAAAGAGACCCAAGGAAGGTCACATCTACGATTGGCTAAGAATACATCTCAGACCTCCTGATTGTGGATCCACAGAATTCTACACACATACACAGAATAGAAGAAACACTGAAAAGTCCAAATTTGTTCATGTAAATGAAGCATGTGCAAAACCATCTCTTTGTTATTTTCTTTTTACTTCATTTTATATAATATCTTTAAAAAAAAAGAGTGAAAGGTGTTATAATTCAAAGCTGCAAAGATTTCTCCAAGATTTTGCAAACATTCTTTATTGGAGTGACCCCTTCTTTTGTTCCCCCTCATTTTTATACATAGCTTTTCATACACTCAAAGATCTCCATTGATGCCTGAGGCAGTAATACTGCTATTTACATTAATTTTAAGATCCTAGATCTTCACACCTTCAAGAATAAACTTGTATCAGTGTTTCTAATATAAATCCTGTGTCTCAAAAGTGCCTAATTTGGAAAATTCTGCTTCTAGGCTGCTATTGTATCTCTCTTTTCCTTTCTTTTCTTTTTTTTTCCTTCTGGCTGAAGGCAGTTTTCATTACAGTGACAAAGACCCCACTATGTTACAGAAAATTGCACAGAGAGACCCCTCCAAATCCATCTACCCAACAAAAATCTAAGTCATTTTCCCCTGTAGTATCATATCAGCGGTAACCGTCATGGGTTTAAAGACATATGGGACCACGATTTCATTTTTATACGTGGTTCTTATTTGCTGAGACTCGGGCTCCTTGTGAGTTGAGCTACATTTCATTTAGGTCCTGGGCCTCTAGGCTCAAGCTAATGTGCCCAGTTAGGGTCAAGGTAAAGTTCTGCACAGGGCAAGCAATTACTAAGCAATCCTTATTCTCAATCCTGCTGGGGCCAGAAGGCTGTGGGAGATCCCACAGGGAGGGGGGTTTCTGAGCTGCCCAGGACTCAGTCCCAGAGTAGGTTAGAGGTTGGGAGTTATTGAAACTCCTCCACCATGTGAGGTCTGGAGCAGATTTTGTGATTAACTTCTTTCCATAAATTGAAGTCCCATTTGGCTTTACACTACAAAAGCCCCTCTTCTACATCAAACTAACACCAGAGATGAAAAGCACTCTTAAATTTGTTTCCTACACATTTACATTTCTAGTATTTCGACAATTTTACTGTGGCAGTGTTAATTCTTCCATACTGCTCTGAAGTTGTTTATTTGTTCCAGGGCAACTCATAAACAGACATGCTGTTGTTCAGTTGCTCAGTTGTGCCTGACTCTGCAACCCCACGGACTGCAAAATGCCAGGCTTCCCTGTCCTTCACTGTCTCCCAGAGTTTGCTCAAGTTCATGTCCATTGACGTGCTGCCATCATGTAGGTGATGTTATCTAAGTATCTCATCCTCTGCTGCTCTCTTTACCTTTTGCCTTCAACCTTTAAACAGATATACTTGGGAACAATTTGAGCATAACCTGAATTTTGTATTTTCTGACATTTGTCTCTGAGAAACAAAGAACTGCATCCAACTGAACTGAGCTGCATGGAAATACACATGCCCACAGGTCAAACTGTTACTGAACACAAGTTTGTGTGCCTGACACACAATGAGGCCAAACAATACCCAAACATTGGAGTTTGGAGCAGACAAAGGTTTATTGCTGAGCGGTGCAAGGAGATGGGTGGCTCATGACCAAAAATCCTGAACTCCTTAAAGGATTTTAGCAAAGCATTTTAAAAGGCAAGATGAGAGAGGGACCAGGATGGTTGTGGGAATCCTTTGTTCTTGCAGCGGTGAGGTAGGTCAGGTCACAGTGTTTCTGTAAACCTCCAGCAAGACATGTTATTGTTTATTCGGCAACTTTTTTATTTCTATGTGAATGGAAAGGTATTGTACCCTTAAATGTCAGAGCTCTGAGAATGGGCTATCCTGAATATTTCAAGCTATAGGAAACATTCTTGACTCGAAGCAAATGCAACAATACAAGGTTAAAGTAAAAGAAATGGATTCAATATGGCATCCGATTTGGTCTTGTCTATTAAAAAACATCTAGCAAGCACACTGGTTCAGCCAGTGTGTTATTCCACCAGGTGATGTTTTGTTACCCTTCTGTATTTTTTAAATTTTTATTAACACAAAACAAGAGACAAAAAACAAGTTCATGCATGCACACACACACACACACACACACACACACACACACACACACTAAGGAAACAACCCAGACTTACCTATCTGCCCTGGTTTAAAATGCCAAGTAGTTCATGTAGGAATTTTTTTTTCAAACGACTATCTGTATTCAAAGACTTTCACTAGAAGTCACTAAATCCTGCAGAAGTGGCTCCTTCTGATGCTAGTAGTGGCTGCTTTAGTGATTTCAAACATTGCTACAGTTTCAAATCCATAAAAGAGTTTCCAGGTTACAAAGAAGTTAATTAAAGAAGAATGACACATACTGCATCAAATTTTCAGTTTTGAATGAAACAGGCATCGGCTGTAAATGTATGTCTTGAAGGACCTTCAACTCAAAGGCAGAAAAATATGCCCAGGATTTAAGGCTGGGAAAGATCACATAACTGTGATGTTTAATGCCAATGCTGAACCAAGAACAATAAGCCACGCCCACCTCCACACTGGTACTTTTCAAGCCATTTCAGATACTCTACTTTTCGCAATAACTCACATGCTACAACCTTTGAAAAGCCCACTCTCCCAAGTGAATAAGTTTTCTCAGGGCAAAGTGCCATTTTTATCTTAGAGTTTACGTATTCCATAAGCATTTAACACATCTGTAACAATGCTGTTCTTTTTCTTTTGAAGTGTCTCTGAAAAAGTTTAATATGATGCGCCTCCCCCCTCCAATTTCACTCTGCAGTTTTTAGCATGAAGTTTTACATGGCATGCTGATTACTTAGGGACACATATGTCCATTATAGCAGAAGGGACTATGTTCGATTACCATCTGGGTGTGACAATTGGCTTTAAACATTTGAAATATCATGGGTTAGGGATTTCAAATCTAACATAGCAGAAATGAACTAGAGTTTATAATACGAGTTTCAAACAGGAAATAAACCCCTGTTTATTTCTCCATATTCTGTTTCACCCACAGTCACTTTCATCCAAATGAAGAAAAGGCTGCATCCTTTCACCGCCCCAGCCTAAAAACCCAAGAGTTATCCTTGAATCTTCTCTTCACATTACCCCACATCCTGATGGCTTCATCTTCAGGACGTATCAATGGTCAGCATTGTTACTGCTTCCAAGTCACTGAATGACTCTCAGTTCAGTTCAATTCAGTCACTCAGTCGTGTCCGATTTTTTGTGACCCCATGAATTGCAGCACGCCAGGCCTCCCTGTCCATCACCAGCTCCCGGAGTTCACTCAAAATCACTTCCATGGAGTGGGTGATGCCATCCAGCCATGTCATCCTCAGTCGTCTCCTTCTCCTCCTGCCCCCAATCCTTCCCAGCATCAGAGTCTTTTCCAATGAGTCAACTCTTCGCATGATGTGGCCAAAGTACTGGAGTTTCAGCTTTAGCATCATTCCTTCCAAAGAAATCCCAGGGCTGATCTCCTTCAGAATGGACTGGTTGGATCTCCTTGCAGTCCAAGGGACTCGCAAGAGTCTTCTCCAACACCGAAGTTCAAACACATCAATTCTTCGGCACTCAGCTTTCTACACAGGCCAACTCTCACATCCATATGTGACTATTGGAAAAACCATAGCCTTGACTAGACGGACCTTTGTCGGCAAAGTAATGTCTCTGCTTTTCAATATGCCTTCTAGGTTGGTCATGACTTTCCTTCCAAGGAGTAAGCATCTTTTAATTTCATGGCTGACCTTTTCCAGTCCTGTGGCCACTGCTGAGTTTTCCAACTTTGCTGGCATATTGAGTGCAGCACTTTCACAGCATCATCTTTCAGGATTTGGAATAGCTCAACTGGAATGCCATCACCTCCACTAGCTTTGTTTGTAGTGATGCTTTCTAAGGCCTACTTGACTTCACATTCCAGGATGTCTAGCTCTAGGTGAGTGATCACACCATTGTGATTATCTGGGCCATGAAGATCTTTTTTGTACAGTTCTTCTGTGTATTCTTACCACCTCTTCTTTATATCATCTGCTTCTGTTAGGTCCATACATTTCTGTCCTTTATCGAGCCCATCTTTGCATGAAATGTTCCCTTGGTATCTTTAATTTTTTTGAAGAGATCTCTAGTCTTTCCCATTCTATTGTTTTCCTCTATTTCTTTGCATTGATCACTGAAGAAGGCTTTCTTATCTCTTCTTGCTATTCTTTGGAACTCTGCATTCAGATGCTTATATCTTTCCTTTTCCCCTTTGCCTTTTGCTTCTCTTCTTTTCACAGCTATTTGTAAGGCCTCCTCAGACAGCCATTTTGCTTTTTTGCATTTCTTTTCCATGGGGATGGTCTTGATCCCTGTCTCCTGTACAATATCACGAACCTCCATCCATAGCTCATCAGGCACTCTGTCTATCAGATCTAGTCCCTTGATTCTATTTCTCATTTCCACTGTATAATCATAAAGGATTTGATTTAGGTGATATCTGAATGGTCTAGTTGTTTTCCCTACTTTCTTCAATTTAAGTCTGAATTTGGCAATAAGGAGTTCATGATCTGAGCCACAGTCAGCTCCCAGTCTTGTTTTTGCTGACTGTATAGAGCTTCTCCACCTTTGGCTGCAAAGAATATAATCAATCTAATTTCGGTGTTGACCATCTGGTGATGTCTATGTGTAGAGTCTTCTCTTGTGTTGTTAGAAGAGGGTGTTTGCTCTAATAACCTCTAAATTTATCTCCTTTCTTCACTTTTGCCTGACCTATAACCCTTATCCAAGTCTAGTATAAACCCAAGAACCAGAGCGCTCCTTTCACAGAAGTCAGACCAGGTCGCTTGTCCGTGGCCTCCAGAGGCTTCCCATGCCGCTCTGAGGAGGGCCCAGAGGTGCACAGAACCTGTGCTGCCCAGTTGCCCCACTCGCTGAGTTTCCCTCCAGCATCTTCTCCTACCTCTCGTCCTCCAGCCCACACTATCCTAGCTGTCCTGCTGGACAATAGCCATTCCTCCGCACCCCTGGGACACTCTCCTCACTGAGTACCCTGCCTAAAATGAGATTTGCATGGGTGACTGGCTCACTCGCTCAACTACTCCAGGTCTGTGATCAAATGTCACCTCTTCAGCACACCATTTATACTGAGCCCTCCTTTGCTAATATCACTTCCGCCCTTCCCTGTTATTGTTCTCAATATCATTATCATATTCGTTTCCCTACATCAGTTTCTTGCTTTGTTCTTCATTTTCTTTCACTGGAATATAAGTCCCCTGAACACGGGGATTTTTGTCTGTCTTACTCACTGCCATCTCCCTAGCTCCTAGAACAGTGCCTGACATACAGTGGATGCTCAATAAATACCTGTTGAATAAATGAAATAAGGGATTAGTCTCTCTTTGTGAAGTAAACAGGGGAACAATAAGGGCCAGTTGGCAGAAGTTACAAGGAAACTCAACCTAAGAAATTGTATTTCAACAATCCAGGGTGTTTCAGGAGATTAGAGAGCTCCCTGTCACCAGAAGGGTCTGTGGGGGGTTTGACCCTCCACAAAGTGGCGATGGGGCAAGCTCACTGGTGGTCATGCTATACCAGCAAACAGGCAACACTGGGGTCCCTTTATGATGAGAGCCTATGATTCCTGCTATTGGTGCTGAATTTCCCACCATTTGCCTTCATCCCTCAGGAAGAGCTGGTACAAGCTCAATGTTTTCATAACCATTTAGTAGTAGAGGAAAGAGGCTACGTTATAGTGAAAAATGCACTCCATCACATACAAGTTCCAAATAACCCACTTATCACCTCACCTGTCCCATCTGCCTCACAGGGTTATGGTAATCATCAAATAAGACATCTATGGAGGAGCTTTGGGAAAATAATTCGTTCGGTAGACCTGGCACTAAAAAGGGATCTATGTAACGTGCTCCAAGTCTAACTTCTTTTGAAATGTACAACTTACGTACAGCAACACCACAGAATAAGGTTTCCACCTTACAAGATGTTAAAGTATAATTATGAATGCTTTCCACACCACAGCTAGAAAAAAGAAACTCATTTGTTCAGAGAGAAAGCTCGCTGTGTTCCCAGGAATGAAGGAAGTCTGTGATGGGAATTTGTGGTTCTTATCACAAACAGTATCTTAGTGGACAAAATGGCCCTCAACATAAGATAAATAACAACAAAATATCAATATAAATCTTGATAAACTTTATCAAGATTTACAAACTTAACTAGATCCCAAGGAAAAATACACAGACTTTCCCCATGGAAATAAACTTTGGGGAGGCCCAGCAGATAAAATTCCAAGAGGCACATGCAACCAAATTAGGAAGACTCCATGCCTAAAAGCCAGGGAAAAAATCACTCTCCTTCCCAGGCCGCTAGTGGTAAAGAACCCAACAGCCAAAGGAGACATAAGAGATGTGGCTGTGATCCCTGGGTCGGGAAGATCCCCTGGGAGAAAAATGGCAACTGACTCCAGTATTTTTGCCTGGAGAATCCCATGGATAGAGGAAACTGGCAGGCTACAACCCGCAGGGTCACAGAGTCGGACACGGCTGAAGTGACTTAGCTTATGCATACACACATTCTCCTTAATCTCAGCCTGCAGGATAATTAAAAGGAAACTTATTTGCAACTTCCATTGACTTCCCAAAGTCTTTGCCGCTTTCATGGTCTTTCCTGTCCACTGCCAGCTCTCCCAGGGACTATAACTGGCCCAAGCAGAGCACAGAAAAGCCCCCAAGCCTTTTGGCCTCTTCCAAGCAAATTCCATAGCGGATTCTTGATAAAGAATCCTCCTACAATGTGGGAGATCTGGGTTAGATCCCTGGGTCGGAAAGATCCCCTGAAGAAGGGATAGGCTACCCACTCTAGTATTCTTGGGCTTCCCTTGTGGCTCAGCTGGTAAAGAATCCGCCCACAATGTGGAAGACCCGGGTTCGATCCCTGGGTTGGGAAGATCCCTTGGAGAAGGGAAAAGCTACCCACTCCAGTATTCTGGCCTGGAGAATTTAGCATTATACAGTCCATGGGGTCTCAAAGAGTCAGATACAACTGAGAGACTTTCACTTCAAGCATTTCCACAGGGGTGGATTTCTATTAATATCAGGGCAGGGGCATGGAGAAAGGAACTAAATACAATGGATGCTTGGGACTCATGGGAATTTTCAATCTCACTTTCCTAATTTCCTAAGATACACACAACTCCCCCCGTGTTTGTCTGCAGATTGCTCAATGGCCCTCATGGTGGGGGGTGGGGAGCGGGGGTGGGGAAGGGTGAGTTGGTGCTGGCAACCACATGCACTCTTTCCTGGAAGGGAAAGTATTCACTTCCTTCTCAGAGAGGAACCTGAGCTAATGAGCAAGGGTGTTGTCACGGCACTGTCCCACTATTTGTTATCATCTAGCATGGAGAAGGCAATGGCATCCGACTCCAGTACTCTTGCCTGGAAAATCCCATGGATGGAGGAGCCTGGTGGGCTACAGTCCATGGGGTCGCTAAGAGTCGGACAGGACTTAGCGACTTCACTTTCACTTTTCACTCTCATGCGTTGGAAAAGGAAATGGCAACCCACTCCAGTGTTCTTGCTTGGAGAATCCCAGGGACGGGGGAGCCTGGTGGACTGCCGTCTATGGGGTCGCACAGAGTCGGACACGACTGAAGCGACTTAGCAGCAGCAGCAGCAGCATGGACAAGCAGCTGCCTTCCTGTGTAGTTGAATCTGGAGGAAAGACGGAAGAGCCTTTCGCCTGCACAAAGAAGATGGAGGCCCTTGAACGTTGAGGGAGCAGGGCTCTGAGGACAGCCTGGTGGTGACCAGTGGACTAGTGTCAACGGGATGACTGCCCTTCAGAAGCCTTTCCCACAGTGATGGCTTTCCAGGGCTGAGATGATCCCCAGGAGCCTGGGGAAGCTCTGAGAGCCCTTCTATTTGCATGCAGTTCAGAGAAGTGAGCTGTTTAAAGGCAGAGATTTTAGCTGCACTGGGAGCTTTGGCCTTTTCAGGGAAGAGACCCAAGAGACTGGCTGTCAAAACAGAAGTCTCTTGCTGAAACCACCTTAGCTGAGAAAGCTTGGGTAGTCAGGAGGGGCTGGAGGCAGGAAAGGCGGGGGGCGGGGGGAGAGGTGGGAGGGTCAGCTCCCCACCACCAGAGTCTGGGGAACGTGCAGAAAGAAGGACAGGGGACTGAGGCACACGGGGAAGGAATAGATGAGTGGCCGTGTGTGTCTCCAAATGCATTTCCCCCTGGACAGGGTGTTGGGGCGACGAGTGCTTTTAAAAATTCATTAATTCAGTTTCGCAAATAAGAAAGCAGGTTTCTCTGCTTTTCCCCTGATTGCATCTTCTCGGTTCCCTGTTCTACTTGATTCTCTCCAACGTGATTCCCACTGAGAGACTGACATGGAGGAGCGGGGCTGAGAAACTGTACGGCATTCTGCAGTTCTTTGCGCTCTTTCCTTTTTAAAAATCGTGTCAAAGCTCCTTTCCTTCAGTAATCCTTGCTATCCCCTCAGGAGCTGAGTTAAGATTTAATTGTGAAATTTGCATAGTAACTCAGCAAATAAATTCTGCCGTCTCTCATAGACCTTTCACTGCAGAGGGCCATTTTGGTTATAAATCACTTATTTCAAGATCTCAACTGCATCAGCACTTTATACCCCCGAGGAAAGTGATAAGGGGGCTGGAAATCCAGTGGCATGCAGAGTTAGTATTTGGCTTTTATATCTCTGTGTAGAGCCGGATGGAGGAAGAGGCAGGACTGAAAGCGACAAGTGTTCTTTCTACCTGTTGTTTCTTCAGTGAGAAGCTTTGTGGTGACAGCTTGGAGTTCAGACCACTCCCAGAAAACCTCACACACCTCTTCCTCTCTCAGAACATGCATTTGTTATTCAGGTGCTAAGTTGTGTCTGACTCTTTCTGACCCCATGGACTGCAGCACACCAAGCCTCCCTGTCTTCACTATCTCCCAAAGTTTGCTCAAACTCATGTCCATGGAGTCAGTGATGCCATCCAACCATCTCATCCTCTGTCATCCCCTTCTCCTCTTGCCTTCAATCCTTCCCAGCATCAGGGTCTTTTCCAGTGAGTTAGCTCTTCACATCAGGTGGCCAAGTATTGGAGCTTCAGCTTCAGCATCAGTCCTTCCAATGAATATTCAGGAATGATTTCCTTGAGGATGGACAGGTTTGATTTCCTTGTGGTCCAAGGGACTCCCAAGAGTCTTCTCTGGCACCACATGGGCTAAGAAATCCTAAAAAGCAAGCAGAAGCTGAAAGCAGGTGTGATGATTCACACAGTAATTCCCAACTACTAGACGCTCATAGTAAAACATGTGGGGAAGAAATCTGGCAAACAATGGTCCAAGGAGAGTTGTACTCCTATGGAAACATCAAGGATCCAGAAGATGGTGTGTCCGCAACTTAATTCAAGTCCACCTAGAGGTCTTGAGCCCCATTTTGAGACTCAGCTCAGAAAAAAGGTTTTGTTTTGTTTTCTTCCCTCTTCCCCAGGCTGAAAATACTCTCAAATCTGAGCCATTCCAGGATGTTGTCAATCTGGTCATTTGGTTAAATCGAATAAAAATGATTTCACCAAATCCCAGAGAACTAAGCTTTTTTTCTATAATACCTTTGGTGGTGGTGGCAGTGGTTTAGTTGCTGAGTTGTGTTCAGTTCTTGCGACCCTGTGGACTGTTGCCTGACAGGCTCCTCTGTCCTTGGGATTTCCCAGGAAGAATACTAGAGTGCCATTTCCTTCTTCTGAGGATCTTCCTGACCCAGAGATCGAACCTGCATTTCAGGCAGATTCTTTACTGACGAAGCCACAAGGGAAGCCCCTGTTTTATTTTAGCATCATCACTAGCTTCACGTTGCTAGGTTGGGTCTAATATGAGTATAATTTAGACCATAAAGGCAGCCAAAGCATGTTGCATGGCTTTGATGACAGAAGAAAGAAAGAAGTATCCCAGGAAACCAAGGAAGAATACAAGTCTAAAGAAAGGGAGGCTAAAGTATATTTGATGATTTACCCAGGTATCCAGAATCTCTGTCTGGAAACACATCAAAGTGTAAGTGATACTGAGTAGAAGGCTGTGTCTGACCTACACTGCATCTCTGTCCCTAAAAATTTGGAGGTCTCCAGGAAGGAAACCCTAGTAACCCCGAGTAACAGCCTATTTCTCTGGACAATCAGCGGTTAAGCTGGTAATGAACCAAGGCTTGAGAGTTAAAGAATCTTGTCACTCTTTAAGAAAAAGGTTACAAAGAACAAATAAGAAATTTTATGCAGATAACTTGCATTCACCTAAAAATTTGAAGATTGATGATCAAACGCAAGCCCTGCAGTCATATTTCCTTCAAACAACTGATTTCAGTCCCTTATTTATTCTGAAGCTGATCAAAACATGGTGTCCTAATTTTCAAGTTATGCTTGTCAGCCCCAGGAGATCAGTGAAAATTTGAATTCCACAGATGAATCAACAAGTCAGTATCTCTCTACCTGATACTTATCTCCTCACTGATAGATGCCAAGTGATCCTTCAACACCAGAGTTTCCTTTCCTTTCCTTTTCCACATCTTCCATTTAAGTCAATGTAAGTTTCTAGAATTCAGTTTGAGCTGCTTTTCTTCTCCCAACTCTATGACTAAATCAATAATAATTTTTCCTCAAGAAAATGTTATCACAAGAAATCATTGTGAATACAATATAGCTATTAGCTGGATAAACAATACCTATTTGAAACCAACATCAGGCTTATAAGTGAAACACTAGTAATAATTAAATTTAAATCAGGAATAAGAAAATGCACCTATTCTAATCTATTAGTCATCATTGTTTTAGAAATTCTGGTTAATGTAATGAAACAAAAATATGTATAAGCTTAAATAGCAGGAGGCATTATTTATAAGTCATATGATTGTATGCTTAGAAACTCAAAATATTTCATTAAAGATCTATAAGAATTAGTACCAAGAAAATGAGAAAGTGAGATTTTTAAAAAATATTTCATTTACTTTAGCAATAAAGGTAAAATTTCCAGGAAAAGAAGGAGAAATAAAAGTAGGCTAGAGTAGCGGAGAGAACTTCCTTGCAAAAATCTGGAATGTCAGAAAATCCAACAATGACTTTTCTTACCCTTCACTCCTATTCTTGCAAGTAGATGCCTGGCAGTCATTGAAAACCATCACCCTTCTATAAAATTATGACTGTTCATTAAATTAAAAAAGGAAACATATGGTGCTGTTGTTTGCAAACCACATTCACTTATCTCAGTCGTCTCCAAGGTTTACCTCTGCCTCCCTCCGTATTTCACATGAAGCTTCTAGTCCACGTACAGGACCAGACTTGCAGTAAACTTGCAGCTGCTCAATATAATACATGAACAGGTAACTTAGAAAAAAATGGAGCATGTAAGATAAAGATGATAAGTCCCACAGAACATCACAAGAAGGACTTTAAAGGAACAATAGCCTCTAATTAATATCCTCAAAGAAATTAAGAAGATATGAATTTAAAAAACAAGAACAGGACAGCATTACAGAAAATCTAATAGGAAAACAAGAATGATTTCTTGTCAAGAAAAATAGTTTGATCAAACAGAGAATCTCATAGGATGTCTAGAAGATAAAAGAATTCTCACACAAAAGAAAATTAAAAGAGAAATGAAAAATATATGAAGAAAAAGGTAAGTGACAGAGTTGATTACTTCAGGAGGTAAAGTATCTGACTAGAGGAATTTCAGAGAGAGAACACAGAGAGCAGGAGGGAGGACTTTAAAGCAATGATATAATAAAGATTTCTCAGAGCTGTGGAAAGACAGGAGTTGCCAGGATGAAAAGGTCCACGGAGAATCCTGAACGTAATGAATGTCGATACATTCAACATGTGGTCTCATCACAACACCAGAACGGAAGAGACCATTCCAAGGGCTTCCAGAGGAAAACAATCAGGTCATGGGCACGGAAATCAGACCAGTGTCTGCTGCCCCGCCGGGAACACTGGGTACGCGAGTGCCATGGCGCTCAGCTGTGATGTGCGGAAAGAGGTATGCTGCTGCTGCTTAGCCACTTCAGTCGTGTCTGATTCTTTGCAGCCTCTTGGACTGCAGCTCCCCAGGACCTTCTGTCCGTGGGATTCTCTAAGTAAGAATACTGGAGTGGGTTGCCATGTCCTTCTCCAGGGGAGCTTCCCAATGCAGAGATCAAACACAGGTCTCCTGCATTGCAAGCAGATTTTTTTTTTTTTTTTTTTTTTACCTCTGAGCCACCAGAGGAATCCAAATGGAATTATATTTTCCATCAAATTCTAAGCCCAGGCAGTCACTCCTCTACCTTGATAACAGACTGAAGAGATAAGCTTAGAAAAGGGTGAAACAGAGTGTTGTCTAGACTTCAGGCACATTTTGGGCCAGGGTTGGAAGCCAGCTTAGATGTGGAGTTTGATACAAGTACACCATGGAATATTACTCAGCCATCAAAAATGAAATAATGCCCTTTTCAGCAACATGGATGGACCTAGAAATGATCATACTGAGTGAAGTAAGTCAGATAGAAAAAGACAAACAGCATATCACTTAAATGCAGAATATAAAAGAATGATACAAATGAACTTATTTACAAAACAAAAGCAGGCTCACAGATATCAAAAACAAACATGATTATCAAAGGGGAAAGGCGGGGGAGGCTGGATAAATTAGGAGTTTGAGAGTAACATATACATACTACTATATATAAAATAAATTATATGTGTATATATATATATATATATATATATATATATAAAATAAATAATCCCTGTATAGCACAGGGAACTTTGCTCAATATTCTGTACTAACTTACATGGGAAACTAACCTGAAAAAGAATGGATATATATTTATGTATAACTGAATCACTTAGCTGTACACCTGAAACTACACATTTTACATATCAGCTATACTCCAATATAAATTTAAATTAAATTAAGAACAAGAAATGGGGTTTGAGTGAGAAGCCGTATTTCAGCAAAGAGATCCCAGCCCCTTTCCTGATGGCTCCAAGGATACTTACAAAGAAACTTACATTCTACCGGCAGAAAAGTAGAGGATTCCTCTCCAAGGAAAATAATGAGCCCAGAGGAAGAGATACAAACTAACATGTAAGGCACTCCTAACAGAAGGGCTGGTTCTCCACCCCTTCTCTGGTCGGAAGATCACTATCAGCAATCCCGCACTCTCAGTGCTCTACCTTTACAGATGAACCGGCACGCTGCCTTCACTCCATGTGGGACGGAAGCTGCACCGTGACAGAAGGGCAAAGAGGTGGAAACAAACACGTTGGAAGATTGTTGAATTGTTGTTCAGTCGCTGTGCCCGACTCTTTGTGACCCCATGGAATGCAGCCCGCCAGGTTCCTCTGCCCTTCACTGTCTCCCTGCCTTTTGCTCAAATTCATGTTCACTGAGTCGGTCATACTATCTAACCATCTCATCGTCCACTGCCTCCTTTCCCTTTTGCTTTCAATTCTTCCCAGATCAGTGTCTTTTCCAATGAGTCCACTCTTCACATCAGGTGGCCAAAGTATTAGAGTTTCAGCTTCAGCATCAGTTCTTCCAATGAATATTCAGGGTTGATTTCTTTTAGGAAAGACTTGCTTGCATCAGTAGGCACAAGGACAGAAGACAGAAGTGGGGAAAAAAGCACTTGCAAAAATATTCTCAAGTCTATAGAATAAGAACAGTAAATTATAAAAATAATACTCATTGAATAAGAAAGAGGCCTTAGAAATGAAAGTATGATAGTGGAAATTTAGTAAACATATTGATGGAAGGTATGAAAGACAAGCTTAGAAAACCTCTCAGAAAGTAGAATAAAAAGTCAAAGAGATCACCAACATAAAATAAAATAAAATTACAAGATCCATGTAGAGTGTCTAGTATCCAAATCTTAGGAATTTCAGATAGGATACAGAAAAAAAGAGGGGAGATACAATAAAACATCTTGGATATTAGTTTTCATCTTGAGAAATACTATAAACTGTCCAGCAAGTTAAATAAAAATATCCTTACCAATTCAAGCCATTTTGACATTATTTAGAAGTATAGGAAGAAAAAACATGTCAGAAATTTTCAGAAAACAAAAAGAAAAAACAGTCCACATATAAAGGGGTCAGGAGTATGAAGAGTAATTGACTTTTTAAAAGTCACACTGGAAGCTGGCAGACACTGAAATAGTTCTTCAAAGTCCTGTTGAAAATTAATTCTAACTTAGAATTCTAAGTGAGTCAAATTATTAATCAAGTTTGAGTACAGAATGACAATATTTTCAATTGGTACAAACACACCCATAGGACCTAAGAAAGCATCTAGAATCTGTGCTTCTTCAAACCAAGAAGTAAACTAAAAGAGAGGTAGATACAGGTTTCAGTGAACAGTGGAGGAAGCAGAGGAAATTTCCAGGATGAAGGTCTGTGGCTGCTTCGAGAAGAAGCTGTACGTCGGGCCCGGTGAACCATCCATCCGCACAGAGACAGGAAGACGTTCTGAGATAAATAATGGAATAGCGAGATTCCCTGAGGTATTGGGAAGAGCTTAGAGTTGTGTGATTAATTAATGAGAAGTTTACAGAAAAATAAGTGAAACAAATATAAAATCAGAGGGAATAAGTAACTCCACGGGAAGCAGAAATTTACCAGAAAAGTTGACTTCATGTGGCTGAATGGTGAGCAAGGTTTTATCTGAACCCTGATCTCTTCTGGAGCTAGTCCTAAATTGTAAATAAGAGTGAATTCTATAAAAGATGTGGAGTTGGGGAGAATGGGAGTAGATGCCGGACAGGACCTGCACAGACTTCAAGCAGAGGAAGATGACTTCAGCACTCAGGAGCACAGAGATGAAGGGACCTGGTTGGTTCTTTGATAAAAATGGAGAGAAGAACCACTTATGCTGAGGCAGTGGTAGGTGCTGCTAAACATTTTTGCCTCATTTGCAAACTGAGTGACTATAAATTAAGAATGTTGACTAGGTAAATACATGGGAAAATGTTAAGGATTTCCTCAGAACCACAAATTTCTATTATGAATGGGAGTCCTTGATTAAGTGATGTCAAAGGGCAAAAATAAATAAATAAATAAAACTAAAACTATTCATATCTTCTTAAGTCAGATTTGGATGTTAAACATTATTTATTGAATTTATAAAGCCCCAGCTTTTTGCTTAAAGACCAAACTAAGCAAACAAACAAATGCATTTTGACAGAAAGCATCTTGGACTGATGTTGGGGAAAAGAAAACACCCAAAATAACACAAATCTGCTCAGCTAACTAATGTGGCACTGGGCCTACTTGCATATTTCTTGAGGAGGACAATTCTTTTAGAAGGAATTTTCACCCCAGTCCCTGGAATAAATTAAAAGTAGCAAGGCCGGATTGGAATGCATGCAAATTCGGGGTGCACATCTGATTATGAAAGTGAGATTGGTTGACTTAAGCAATTCTGCTTTAATATTTCACTAATTAGGTAGGGGACAGCTCTGATTGTGATGAGATTGTCCCAGTCTATCTCAGATTTCCTAGGAGACACATTAATTAAAGCAATTCTCCTTCCTCATGAACTGAAACTTTACGGAGGCCAAGTGTACCCCCCCCCCGCCCCCCGCTTCATCCTGTCACACACCCAACTCTGTACCTTTCCCCTGGAGAAAAAAAAGAGTGACAGAAAAAAAAAAAAAAAGAGGCAGAAATAGCATGGCAACCCTGGTAAGGTTGTCTGAACATTTTTAGAAAATTCCAAACAGTACAGACACAGTAAATCACCAATGGCTCAGAAAGACGTGACATGACAGATCTTGCTATAACCACAGGGAGAAAAATACCATCAAACAAAAACTTTCTAAATGTAAATGTATAAAGCCCTATGCCAATGCATGA
This sequence comes from Ovis canadensis, assembly GCF_042477335.2. NCBI lineage: Eukaryota > Metazoa > Chordata > Mammalia > Artiodactyla > Bovidae > Ovis > Ovis canadensis. Next base: position 91,888,532 of record NC_091252.1, read on the forward strand.
GCTAAAGTACCATTTGACAGACAAGAAGAATTAAAACTAGATACACATCATCACTTGCGTGTCTGCTCAGACCATCGCTCAGACATGAAAGAAGTCCCTGTGATGACTGGCAGGGTGTGTGGTGTAGACACAGACAAAGGACACTTGAGGTCCTTCCTTTCAACTCCCCGCCATCATTGGCCACGTCAAGGGAAAGCCATGGAGTCAGAGTATGACAGGAAGAGCTCTTCCCTCTTCCCTTTTCACCATTATCACCAACACACTCACTGATGTTGGGATTTGACAAACAGAGAGAATGCAACCAAGTCTGAAAGCTCAGACTCTAAGATGAGATCAGTCTGGACCTGCATTTCATTTCTGTGGCTTCTTATATGTAATTTCTTAAGCAGTGTCTGGCCATGCTTCCTCATATTGAAAATGTAAATAAAAACATAAACTTTGTGTATATGTACCACACAATGGAGTATTACTCAGCCATTAAAAAGAATACATTTGAATCATTTCTAATGAGGTGGATGAAACTGGAGCCAATTATACAGAATGAAGTAAGCCAGAAAGAAAAACACCAATACAGCATACTAACACATATATATGGAATTTAGAAAGATGGTAATGATACCCCTGTATGCGAGACAGCAAAAGAGACACAGATGTATAGAACAGACTTTTGGACTCTGTGGGAGAGAGAGAGGGTGGGATGATTTGGGAGAATGGCATTGAAACATGTATAATATCATGTAAGAAATGAATCACCAGTCTAGGTTCAATGCAGGATACAGGATGCTTGGGGCTGGTGCACTGGGATGACCCAGAGAGATGGTATGGGGAGGGAGGTGGGAGGGGGATTCAGGATTGGGAACTCATGTACACCCGTGGGGGATTCATGTTGATGTACAGCAAAACCAATACAGTATTGTAAAGTAAAATAAAGCAAAAAGAAAAAAACATAAACTTTGAATATTTTGACCCAATGAAATAAAGCGCATTAATTATATTGACCTAAGACAGTCCTTGGGGCTTCCCTGGTGGCTCAGTGGCAAAGAATCCACCTGTGAATGCCAGACACATGGGTTGGATCCTCTGTCAGGAAGATCCCCTGGGAAAGGAAATGGCAACCCACTCCAGTATTCTTGCCTGGGGAATCCCATGGACAGAGGAGCCTGGAGGGCTACAGTCCATGAAGTTGCAAAAGAGTCAGGCACGACTTGGCGACCAAACAGCAGTAGCAATAAGATAGTCCTCACTATACGGAAGCCTTCCTACTATCAGCATAAATCAAAAGATCACATCCGCCCTCGGCCCACTCAGGACACTTTAGGCAAAAGGAGGTATAGGGAATAAGCAGCAAAGAGGAGATCAGAAAATTTCAAATATGCTTATTAAGCAATCCAAAATGAATGTCTTTTTAAATAAGCTAACAAACATTTCTTGTCGACTATATGCTAGAAATCATCTCTACCTGTCAAATTTCTACCCTTATCTAACAAAACTGTCATAACAGGGGAGATGCCTTGCAGGATTCATCATAATTGGAGTTAATTTAATGTACTTATTAGCTATATATACTGTATTGATGTCCATTTATTAGCAGAGAGGGAGCTCAACCTTTCTACCTAGGATTTTGAACCCAAGGCAACAACAGTTACTAATCTCTGATATGTATTCCCCACTCCCTAAAGATATATCTGATTTAAAAATGGACATGCATGGCCCATGATATGATTATAGGGAATTCTGAATTGCTAAGGCTCAGATACAGACATCTACAAGAATCTTTTTGTTGGAAATTGTACACAAAAGAAGGGAAATAGAAAGTAGATACTAGGCCTCACCACTTACTTTCCAGAAAAGAAATTTGTACAGATTTTACTGAAGGTGTCTCTCTTAGTCAGTTCAGGCTCCCATTTAAAAAGACAAAAAAACACCACAGATTGAGTGGCTTAAACAACAGACATTTAGATCTCACACTTCTGGAGGCCAGGAAGTCCAAGATCAAGGTTCTGGCACATTTGGTGTCTTGTGAGAACCTCCTTCCTGGTTTGAAGACAGCTATGCTCTCACTGTATTTTCACACGGCAGAAAGAGGGAGCTCTGGTCTCTCAGCCCTCTTATAATAGTGCTAATCCCACTCAAAAGGATTCCACCTCCATGTCTAATGACCTCTCAATGGCCCCACTTCCATCACATCAGTAATTTAGACTTTAACACATGACTTTGGGGGAGACATGAACATTCAGTCCACTGCAACCTACATCCGTCTTCTAGTAACTTACTTTGACCACCTGATGCAAGAGCCAGCTGTTTGGAAAAGACCCTGATGCTGGGCAAGATTGAGAGCAGGACAAGTAGGGGGCAGCAGAGGATGAGATGGTTAGATAACATCGCTGACTCAGTGGACATGAGTGAGCAAATTCTGCAAGACAGCGAAGGACAGAGAAGCCTGGCGTGCTGCAGTCCAGGGGTGGGTTGCAAAGAGTCGGACACAACTTAGCGACTGAACAGCAACCACAAATTCTTTGAAACCTCAATATCCTCTAATGGAATTTGAATCATTTCAAATCTAGAACTGTCACGGGATAGGGCACATGGCAGAGAGTTTTTGAGGAACCCCAGGAGACTCACGTGGCAGATGGCTAGACCTGGATTTAGAAGCCATGGTCCTACTCTTCACTACATTTCTATCTTGATTTGGAGAATAAGTATCCCAAACCTATTATATTTCCTTAATAAAGTAAAATGAATGATTCTCATAGCCTTACATCAGAGAAAGTCATGAGCATATATAGAGCAATATTAGAGGGAGGTTGTAACAGATGAGAGGAATGAAAATGGAGGGGGGAGGAGGACACAGCTGTGCCTGTTCTTGCTGTGACCTCTGCCTAGACTGGAATGCTGCGTGGTGATGCTGGGAAAGATTGAGGGCAGGAGGAGAAGGAGGCAACAGAGGATGAGATGGTTGGATGGCATCACCAACTCAATGGACATGAGTTTGGGCAAACTCCGGGAGATGATGAAGGACAGAGAGGCCTGGTGTGCTGCAGTCCATGGGGTCACAAAGAGTTGGACGTGACTGAGCGACTGAATAGCAACAAGCCACCCACAGCCCCTAAACTTGCAGCTTCTGAGAAAAGGGGCACACGTCTGCTCTCTAGTGCTCTGTAGTGAAACCAGGGTGAGGATTCAGGGCAGCTACACTCAGCTGACAAACAAGAAGAGAACTGGTTTTATACACAGTGTGGTCAGGCTCTGTGGCTTGGCAAAAATTGGAATCAGGATGCGTGAGTTTTCTTGGTAGACCCCTAAATAAGAGGTGTGGAAAGTTCCTATTGTCCAATTCTTTCCAAAACTTAGGGAGAAATGAGATTCAAGGGTGCACCTTGAGAGAAGGTCTGGGGGATTTCTTATTTCATCTGAACCAGTGTTTCCGTTCCTGCAGTCTTCCAGGATCTGCAAGCCACACATTTGTATCCGCCCTCTGTGGCTCACTCATTGGCCATGTCTTTTTGGCTCCAATTCAAATTCATTTGGTTGCCTAGAAAGAAGTATTACTTGTTATAAAGCCATACTAAGATTGCTTCCAGCCTAAATACTTCTTTTTCTAAACCCAGGGACCCATGTTTGGGATGTCTTCACATAAAAAGTGACAAAGATATCCAGACCTGATGCTGGATAATCCAAAATCACACTGATACAATTCTTCCAGAAACACTTTTTTTTTTTTTAAAGATATAGTAAATCCAAGTTTCTAAATGCATTAGGCTGAGTTTATCTTTAAATATCTTTGGGGAAAGTGTGATGTCTGTTAATTCCCCCTTCTGCTTCCCTAGCTCAAGACTTAGAATTATACACACGACCCCCTTGGAAACCCATTGCAAGATAGACCTTCCCTCTGCCTTACTCTTTCAACAATTTGGGAGGAGCTAAGAATGTCAGGCTAAGAACTATGATATTGTAATGCACCTGCAAGAGAAAGTTTTCTGTAATAAAGACATACTTATTTTTGTACAGGGGAGAGTGTTACTATTTAGCTTAGAGAATATTCTCAAAGGTCTTATTTTAAATGTAGATAAAGGAAAAATGAGTGCATGAAACAAATTTAGGTTTCCAAAAGATTTTAGTGACTTTTTTTGGAAAACTTGGTGAATACATAAAGTAAGGTGTGAAATCCTATTATGGGTTGTTAGAACTGGTTAAGAGACAGAAACTAAAGAACAGAAATCAATGGTCATTTCTCAGCCTTAGACAACCTTAATAGTTACTGCTTTAAGAATCTGATTACAGTTAATCCTCCAGTGCTAATTTTCTTCCATATATTTATTAACAACCTGGAAGTGCAAAATGTGCTGATAAAAAAATAATTACACAGTCTGTCAATGGTAGGAGAAATTGTAAGGAAGGTAGAAATAAGCCACAAAGATGGCCAAGGAAAGAAATTCAGCTTAGATAAGGAAAAGTAATGCTCCACTGGAAATCATTTTCCATAATCTTCCCCAAAATCCTTTAAAGTGAATATGACATGTTAGAGGGATGCCATTACATAGAGCAAAAGTTCAGGGCTCCCTTGATTCTAAGGACCAAGTTCAGTTTCAGCCAGATCAGTTTAAACAAGACAAAGCAGAATTTAGGAATAGCTTGAAAAGGGTGACCCAAGTAATAACAGGAAAGAAGAAGAAGAAGAAAGAAAAGCCTTAACATGCTGTTCTGGGGAGAGATGTTAACACATAATAAGTTCAACATGGTCTATCTTGACTCCAAGAACTGGAGTGAATAATTGGAAACAATTGCTATACCTTAGCTGTACTTTGGATGATTCATGATTCATTGCAAGAATAGCTGTTCTAAAATATTATTTCCCTAACCTGTGCCTTCAAAATGGGTCAATTAATTCAAAGCTCCGCAATTAGCAAACTTAAAAGACTTATCTATTAATAACTGTAAGTCATCAACAGAAGAGAGAAAGTGTTCAAAGTGAAGCAATGGAAACTTTGCCCTGTGTTTTCAATATCATTTTTCCTCCACTTCCATGCTTCCAATGACTTGTGGGATCTGTCAGAATGGACCAGGATCAAGTACTCTGCTTTCCTACTAGCCAAATATTATTTCTCCTTTCAGATTTAGTTTTTGACCCTCTGACTTTCCAATTAAGAGGATTGGGCCATGGTTCTGTTTTTAGAAAAGAGAGAGAAAACAGAGAATCTATGGCTCAATAAGTAGAGCTAATCACTTTGCAGCACCTGTGTATAATCTGTATTTTTTTGTGGACTCAGATTATGCTTCAGCAAGAACCTGACTCCACAATGCTGTTGTCCACATTTCTGAATCATCTTTTCATTCCCAAACCAGGCAAATGATATAGATTCTGGGCACATAAACTTGGCTCATTTGCTGTAAATCTAATTAAAGTCTTACCAAGTGAATACGGTCCCACAAAGGATGTAAGATGCCTATCTTCTGGATGCTCTTGAAAGATTTTCAAAAAAACAAAGTTCCCACTCAAAAATCTGCCATGGGAAGGCAGTTATAAGATGACAAAATAAAGATAACTCTGCCTCTTTCTTTTCCTATCTGTAAGCCAAAAACAGGGCAGTGAGGGGAGAGGGGGGCCCAAAGAAACACCGTTTTCATGAAAATGGAATCACTTAGAACCCAAGCCAAAATATACATTAAAAATAAAAACCTGCCAAGTGTAGCGAAAATTGCACCAGAGTGAAGGGGGCACCCAGAGAGGATGTCTGCTCCCATCCATCTAAAAGGACTTCTCCAAAGTGGGCTTTAAGAGCAGCTGTCCAGGGAGTGCCAAGGTGGAGCCCTGGAAAATGGCCACACACTTAAGGTTGGGGCCTGATAGGCTATAGCTGAAAAGTGGAGGGACCGTGGGAAGCCAGCCCTGGCATGGTTTCGAAATCACTGCACAGCCTGGGGAATCCTAGTGTTTGAAACTGGAGTAGCATGACTGTATTCATTCGCTCAGGCTGCTCTAACAAAGTCCCACACACTGATGGCATGAACAGTTCAGTTCAGTTGTGCAGTTGTGTCTGACTCTTTGGGACCCCATGGACTGCAGTACATCAGGCTTCCCTGTCCATCACCAACTCCCGGAGTCCACCCAAACCCATGTTCATTGAGTCGGTGATGCCATCCAGTCATCTCTTCTTCTGTCGTCCCCTTTTCCTCCTGCCTTCAGTCTTTCCCAGCAACAGGGTCTTTTCCAATGAGTCGGTTCTTCGCATCAAGTGGCCAAAGGATTGGAGTTTCAGCTTCAGCATCAGTCCTTCCAATGAATATTCAGGACTGATTTCCTTTAGGATTGACTGGTTGGATCTCCCTGCAGTCCAAGGGACTCTCAAGAGTCTTCTCCAACACCACTGTTCAAAAGCATCAGTTCTCCAGTGTTCAGCTTTCTTTATAGTCCAACTCTCACATTCATACATGACCTCTGGAAAAAACCATAGTTTGCCTAGATGGGCATTTGTTGGTAAAGTAATGTCTCTGCTTTTTAATAGGCTGCCTAGGTTGGTCATAGCTTTTCTTCCAAGGAGTAAGCGTCTTTTAATTTCATGGCTACGGTCACAATCTGCAATGATTTTTGAGCCCCCCCAAATAAACTCTCACTGTTTGCACTGTTTCCCCATCTATTTGCCATGAAGTGATGGAAGTGGATGCCATAATCTCAGTTTTCTGAATGTTGAGTTTTAAGCCAACTTTTTCACGCTCCTCTTTCACTTTTATCAAGACGCTCTCTAGTTCTTCACTTTCTGCCATAAGGGTGTTGTCATCTGTATATGTGAGATTATTGATATTGCTCCCAGCAATCTTGATTCCAGCTTGTGCTTCATCCAGCCCAGCATTTCACATGATGTACTCTGCATATAAATTAAATAAGCAGGGTGACAATATCCAGCCTTGATGTACTCCTTTTCCTATGTGAAACCAATCTGTTGTTCCATGTCCAGTTCTAACTGTTGCTTCCTGACCTGCATACAGATTGCTCAGGAGGCAGGTCAGGTGGTCTGGTATTCCCATCTCTTTCAGAATTTTCCACAGACTGTAGTGATCCACACAGTCAAAGGCTTTGGCATAGTCAATAAGGCAAAAGGAGATGTTTTTCTGAAACAGGGAAATATATTGTCTCAGAGTTCTGGAGCCTCCAAGTCCGAGATGGAGGTGTCATCAGAACGGGTCCTTTCTGGAGGTGCCCGGGGAGGCTCTGCCCGTGCCTTTCTCTTGGCTTCCGGGGTTTGCCGTCGCCCTCGGAGCTCCTTGGCTGGTAGCGGCGCCACGCTGGTCTTCCTCGTCATCACGTGGTTTCTGCTCTGTGTGTTTTTGTCTCTCTGCCTCTCCTCTTCTCACAAAGACACCAGTTGTATTGGATTAAGGGCCTCTCTGCTCCAGTATGGGCCTCCCTGGTGGCTCAGATGGTAAAGACTCTGCCTGCAACGCAGGAGACCTGGGCTCCATCCCCGGGTCAGGAGGAGCCCCTGGAGAAGGGAATGGAAATCCACTCTGGTATTCTTGCCTGGAGAATTCCATGGGCAGAGGAGCCTGGTGGGCTACAGTCCATGGGGTCTCAAAGAGTTGGACACCACTGAGTGACTTTCACCATCACTAATCCAGTATGATCTCGTCTTAACTTATTACACCTGAAATCAGCTTATTTCTTAATAAGGTCACATCCTGACATTCTGAGGGTCCAGAAAGAACAGGAATTTGGAGAAAGACTATTCATCCTTATACCAGGACGCGGGATGGCTGATATCTTCAAGTTTCTGGCAGAAGCAATAAAAAATGGAGGAAAATGTTATAATCCCATGCTTTTTAGTGTTGCTCATATTGAACAGGGACCCTTCATCCAGTTATATTCAATACAGATCAAAATGATTCAGTTCCTAGGCTTCAAATAAAAGAAAAAGAGAGACGAATCTTCCTTAGTGTACCCAAACTGAATAAATAAATAAATACTGGGTTGGTCAAAATGCTCATTGAAAAACCCAAATAAACTTTTTGGCCAACTGAATACATAAGTACATAAAATAATCAACCATCCATAAAGGTTAAAAATGAGTAGATAGATGTATTAATATTTGTATAGCAAATTTGCTTTGTTGTGTTAGCCTGAAACTAATACACATGATAAATAAATTATATCCCAATTAAAAATTTTAAAACTTAAAAAAAGAATAAAAATTAGCTTCAGACTTCTCTACTGAAGTCTTCAGGACAAGGTATTCAAGTTCACAGAATGAGAAAGCTTAATTGTAGGATTTATGCCTCATGATATTACTACTTAAAAAGAAAAGCAATTTGCACAGAATATAATATGCATAACACTTTGAAAAGAATTAACAGAGGACTGAGATACAATTTAGCTGGGGAAAAAGGCAGAGTTAAAAATGTTCCTACTTTTCAACCCTTGGAATCTACTCCTAAGCATATAATGTAGAGAGATCTTTGCACATGTAAGAGTGAGCAGGTTGCAAAGGTTCAAGGAAACATTGTTTACGCAGACCCCATACTGGAAACAACGTGAATATTCATCAATAGGAGATTGTGTTATAGTTCAGGAGTTGAAATACTATGTTTATAAAAGTCCAGACAGTAAATATTTTCAGGTCATACTGGTCTCTGCCTCCACTACTCAACTCTGCTGTTGTAAAAAACAGCCATAAACCATTTGGAAACAAATGGGAATGGCTGTGTTCCAATAAAACTTTATTTACAATATCAGGTGGTAAGCTAGATTTGAGTAACCTCTTACACATAATAAAGAATAAATAAATTGAAGAATGCACAAAATATAAATTGGTAGGATTCACACTAAAAATGGAAGACAACTTTAAGGGGAAAAAAAGGTGAATAAAGGAGTTGTAGTTAAAGAAATGTCAGAAAAAACACTTAAGCCAGTAAACTTCTTTCAAATCCAGATGCAGGTATTAGTTACACTAGTAACTAATTGCATGAGTATTAGTTAATTGGGCTGTGAGGGAAGGAACTGGATGATTCAAGGGCAACCAATGATCACTTAACAATTATCCACTATGAGTGTATTAAGTCCTGGATAGACAAAGAGCAAATCTAAGGGGGAAAAAACCCTGATAATTAAGCGCATTGCACACATAACAGATGTTGTCACTAGATAGTTGTTGAATTGATGAATGGATGAATGAGTGAATGCCAAGGTCAATATTGTGACCTTGGGCTGGACACTCAGTATATACAAATATATGAAGGACTCACACCTGCCACTTGAAGAAGCAAGCTGAGAAGTGCTCAGGGAAGGCTCTCATCTCTCTCTCTCTCTCTCTCTCTCACACACACACACACACACACACACACACACAACCAGGAAGATACTCCCTGACTCCCCTCAATATAAACCCTGCCCTAGACTTGGCAAACTGCCTTTTCTGCCCCTGCATCCCCCACCCCTCACAGGATTGAGCATCTAAAGTGAAGTGGAAAATACAGGCTGAAATAAAGCCATATTTGGGCACAAACCATGAGAGATGAAAAGGAGAGAGGCGTGCAAGCCCAATTAGAGAGTCTTAAATATAAAGTGTTATCAGACAGAGGGAGAAGACGGGCGAGCTGCAACCTGTCAGCTCTGCGAACCCACTCCAGGTGTTCGGCGTTTCTCCCCGCTTCCCCCTCCCTCTCTCTCTAGACTAAGAAGAGGAGACACCCTTCGAGTCTTTTCAACGTGTCTGGGTGGGATTATTTCCCGTTGCTGACAGACACACCCTGTACTGATGCTCCAGCCCTTTGGAGAGATGGAGGATCCTCAAGTTCATTCCTCACGACTTTGATGGCTGCAATTGAATTCTCCTACAAAGGAACCTCAACTAAGAGAGCAAGATGATGATGCAAGAAAGATGCTCCAGGAATAAAATGGAAGGGTTCAAGCTTGTCGTACTCCTCCTGGAAAGTCATTCCGTTGTCAAATGTTGGCCACGAAGGAGAAGGATAAAAAGAGATGGAAAGAAAGTCCAGGAAACAGACTTTCACTGTGGTGTAGACTCTGGAAGAAGAAGGAGGGCGCCTGCCTTCCACTCCCCAGAAGATTCAGGAGGAAAGGCTACTTATAATTCTGCAGCCCAGTGCTGACAGCCCCTGGCATGTTTTCAACATGAGGTACATTAACAAATAAGGAAAAGCATCCCCCTGGGCCTCTAATAACATTTATTTCATGCATCATTTCCTCCAAGGAATAGTAGGCCGTGTGTTTTTTATTCCTGGTGTGTCCTGTCTAAGAAATAATGGCTGGGCTCACCTGTTTGCTTCTGTGTATTTTACAACCCTCCTTAAGCTTTGTTTGTCCTTCTCCCACTCTTTGTTTTCTTCCTCTGCCCTTCACATCATGCAAGTCTAAATAAAAGGGATACAGATGTTAACATGCAAGCTAGATTCACTGACTCCGTGGTGTTTGGGGCAAGACGTCTCAAATCTCTTATGGAATAAGGCAGAGCAAGAATCCAGAAAAATAAATCAAATGGCCTGTGCAACATAAACTGGAATTAGGATAAATAAGTGCAAAAACATGAGTAATTCCTGGGCTTTATCAGTTCTATCAGTCCTGAGCACCCACCAGGTCTTCTTGGCTTTTCTATTGACCAGAGTTAGGCTGAGTCTAAATGTGCTGCTGTGACCAACTCCAGAGGAGAAAACATTCTTCTTGACCCTAAGATGAGGCTCTTAGTCTCTTGAGATCCATGTCAGGTGATTAACAGATAATTCCAAATTGCAATCCCTTTTCTACACTTCCTCACCAAACCCCCGGACCTTAATTCCTATTCTAGAAAGGAAATGGAAAAGTGGGTCCTTGCCCACAATCTCAGGAACTTGCCCGGAGGTGCAATGGTAAAGAATCCACCTGCTAATGCAGCAGACGCAAGAAAAGCAGGTTCAATCCCTGAGTGGGGAGGATCCCCTGGCGAAGGAAATGGCAACCCACTCCAGTATTCTTGCCTGGGAAATCTCCTGGACGGAGGAACCTGGTGGGCTAAAGTCCATGGGGTCGCAGAGTCGGACACAGCTGAGCACACGTGCACACACACAGTTTCGAGGATCCTCTTCCCCCAACCCTTAGCCTCATAATAAAATGAACACCCATCAAGCACCCAGCCAGAGCAGGCAGTGGGAAGGCCCTACCTAGTCCTAGAACAGACCTCACCCAGCTCTCTCCAAACTTCTTCCAGGGAAGCAACAATGCTGGGTGCCACGTATGCTCCAGGCTGCAAAGCTCCGAGCTGCAGTAACGACACAGAAAAATGGTCGTGATAAAATGTTAGATGTAAAACAGAATATGGAACTATGTCTACATTACAGTTATAACCACATAAAATGTATTCATTCGGTAAGAGAACACGGGAAGATGAAAATGGCCATTTATAGCAGTGGTGAATCACAAGCCAAGACTTTCTTTCATTTCAGTTTTCATTAACATATTGTGTTATTTGTGTGACATGGAAAATAAATGAAATGTCTGATCATGTCAAGTTGCATGCTACAGTTAGCACTGTAAGCTGAATCTGCAGCGCAATTTCCTCAAACCTACATATACACTGACAACACAGTCAGCTCCCCACCGCATTAGTCCTGCAAATCGGCCTGCAGAACTAACTGATCAAACTTTCTTAGCCGAGCCATTCCTTCAGACTCTCCTACTTGGCAGCTCTCAAGGAATTTGTAAGCTTTTGAGCAGTCGAGGAATAAGATGGCCATACTATTACCTTGGCTGCAAATTTACACCAGAACAAAGGCACTTGTCTGCTGCTGCATTTTCAACCCACCATAAAAAATGTCAAATCTTTCACAAGTTGGTGCGTGTGTATCAAGCCATATCCTCATCATTTATTAATTGCCCAGATTAGGGGGTGACAGAGGATGAGTTGGTTGGATGGCATCACCGACTCAATGGACATAAGTCTGAGCAAACTCCAGCAGACAGTGGAGAACAGGGAAGCCTGACATGCTGCAGTCCATGGGATCACAAAGTCGCACACGACTGAGCAACTGAACAACAAAAACAACAGGTTAAGTTAATTGTATGTGAGGTTCTAAACTACTGACAACTTTAAATCAGTTTAAGAAATCCTTGCTTTCATGCATTGGAGGAGGAAATGGCAATCCACTCCAGTGTTCTTGCCTGGAGAATCCCAGGGACAGGGGAGCCTGGTGGGCTGCCGTCTATGGGGTCGCACAGAGTCGGACACGACTGAAGCGACTTAGCAGCAGCAGCAGCAGCAGCAAGAAATCCTTGACTGTTTTACCATGTGTTCAGAATGAGACCCCAAACTGCAAAGGACTTGAAAGAAAGAAAAGGAAAAAGGTCTCGGTCCTTGGCACTATCAACTAAGGGGGCTCGAGTTGGGTGTTGGGGACCACAGTCACAGAAGATTCAAAGGAGGTGAGCTGTGTTATACAAGACCCACTGTTTCCCACATTATGCCCGTGTAACCTGGGACACTTTTGTCACTTAAGAACCATTCTCTTTATTTCATCATTTTAAAGACCACACAACAATGCTGCAAATCAGTTGCTGGGCACATAACATATAGTAAAGAAGGAAAGATGGGGGGAAATAGGTGGCAGAATAATCCTTATGAAAGGGGGAAAACAAGACAGAAAGTGAGTAATTAGGTTGAGAAAGACTTTGCATTGATAGTCCAGGAAAGATTTACAGCAGTAACCCCAAATTTCTTTCACCACCGAGGGCCACCTTTCTTACTTTTCTCAGAAGGGTGCACATTCTCACAACATTTTGTCTACCAACCACACAACGTTTATGGTTTTCGGATTAATTTGCTCCATCATTTCCGTTCACTGACAATATGCGGAATTGCCAATGGAGCTTTAAATCATCACAGACTAACTTATATGAGTACATCTGATTTACAATGATTCTTTCCCATCCAAAATGGTGATTTTGTGATTAATCATCAGAGCCTTGCTGCAGAGAACCATTTGTTTTGATAGATTAAAAATAGCTCCATGGTCTAGTTATCTCAGGGTGTCAAGAGGTGCAGGAATCAAAGGGTAGAGACCATGGAGGTCAGGTCCAGAGAGTTCAAGGATTCTGGCAAGAATGGAGGACAGGCTCAGCCAGGGGGCAACTGGGCTTGAGGTGGTACATGTGTTCAGGAGAAGATGCTCAGAGGTCCCCTGGAAAGCCCATGCTCACAGACAATGGCTGGGAAGCTAAGGAAGTCTTGCAAGAGCCAGATGGCCTTCCTATGTGTACTTCATTTCCATTTCCCAATTGCTTCTTAAATCTCTTTCACCATCTTTTCCAGCATTCCTCAGAGTTGTGTTTTTAGGAGTCATGTTTGTTTCTGTCTTAAAGAAACATTGACTTATCAGTATTTTTCTGGAGTTATAATGTATGTTAAGGTGGGACAAATTGAGAGAGTAGCAATGACATATATACATATATTTTGATGTGTAAAATAGAGAGTGGGAAGCCACCAAATAGTGCAAGGAGCTCCGTTTTCTGCTCTGTGATGGCCCAGAGGCGGTGCGATGTGGGTGGGTGGAAGGAAGCTTCAGAGGGAGTGGATATATGTATACTGATAGCTGATTCATGCTGTTGTACCGTACAAACCGGTACAACATTGTAAAGCAATTACCCACCAATTAAAAATAAATTTAAAAAAAAAAACTAGAAGATATACCAAAAAACCCCAGCAATGAAATAGTAAACACAAATGTAGATATTAAATAATAATGTATAAATAAACTAAAATAAAAAATTGCCACTCTTACTTTCAAATTTGAACCGTCTGTGATTCTGCTCTGTGCTCAACTGTATCCTGTATGCTACAATGGGCAAAAAAGGAAAAAAGAAAATTTTTTACAACTTTACCCACAAGATGCTTTACACGTTGCAATCTAACTGAAGAGCAGATTCTGACTTGAAGAAGTAAAGTTTACCCTGCAGAGGACTGTGCTGGCCCAGCGGTGTTCGTGAGCAGTGCTGTTAGAAGAGGGGGCTGCTCCAGGAGAAGGCAAGTCCTTCCCTGAGCAAAGCCTGTGGGTATGGAATCTTTCAGGACAGGAATTAGGGTTTAATCTATAATTAAATCACCATCCAGGCAGCCTTTTCCCAAAGAGTATCCCATAACACGTCAAAAGAGAAAACCGCTAGTAAAGGACTAGCTTTCTTTCACTTTGTTTAACACAGCCAGTCCTTGGATCATTTAACTGTAGAAATAGTCTTCTGCGTAATACGTACTAAGATGCCTCACATCCTACTAACTCAATGGGAACAGTGAGCAGAGGGTTTAGAAAGTGGAAAATTCTCACACAAGCTAAGCAGCAACTGGAAAGCTGAGACCAGAGATGCTGATTTAGGAAGACATGGGGTTGACAGAGGAGATACAAAGACACAAGAAGGGAATTTAAAAGGGAAGTTGCATGATACCAGGAGACCCTCTTTCACTTTCTCATTCCAACTTAATGATCATAACCCATAGCTAAATGATAATTCATGAATGTACCTATGCTTGTCTGATAGGTTATCACGCGTTTTTTTTGACAGCAAAATAAAATGACACATTGAAGTTAGTTTTCTGCTTCTTTTCTACTTGTGCATATTCCTTGAATAATCTTTTCCCAATGCCTATTGCATAATTGATGCTTTTCAACTGGTGCTGAAGAAGACTCTTGAGAGTCCCTAGGACAGCAAGGAAATCAAACCAGTCCATCCTAAAGGGAATTTACCCCGAATATTCACTGGAAGGACTGATGCTGAAGCTAAAGCTCCAATAATTTGGCTCCAGGAGATGGTGAAGGACAGGGAAGCCTGGTGTGTTGCAGTCCATGGGGTCACAAAGATTCTGACCCGACTCAGTGACCGCACAACAACAATGCCTCGTGTCCTCAATAGGTAAGAACGCTTTCCAGGTCCTCTAATTTGTGCTTTGTTTTTCTCAGTCAGCAATTCCACTGTCTTCCTCCCTTTTTTCCCGCTTCCATCCTAGTTTTTGTTCTCCCGCTAGACCTGTCTTAACCCATCTCCCATAAAGGAACCCGAATATCCAGCCAGCTCTATGTACAACCGAGAAAGAGTTATAGATATAGCAGAAAGGAGGGAACATGCCAAAACAAGAAAGAATCCATTACACTTTTACTGGGAGGACCAAAATCAGAGGGAAATAGGAAGAAAGCAGTTTCAAAAGCACGTGGCACCAATCAGGGGACCCCGCAGTGAAAGGGTGGAGTCCTAACCACTGGGTTGCCAGAGAATTCCCAGAACGCACACTTTCAAAATCAATTTTACTGAAGTATAATTGCCACATAATAAAATGTACTCGTTTTAAGTGTACTTAATGTGCTTTGACAAACATACACGCATGTAACCATGACTACATCAAGATACAGAATCATTTCATCACTCTTAAGATTTTTCCTGTGCTTTCCTAGTTGATGTCCTCAACCCCCCTGGCCACAGGTAACCTACTTTCTGTCAGCATGGATTAACCATTAACCTCTATCCATTCTATAAGTGAAATTATACATAATCAATATGTAGAAACATGACAGAAGTAGCTAAAGGTAATAATGATAATTAAAATAATATGTTTACAGGCCTTCTCAACAGTTTATGTTTTTGTTTGCTACAGTATGGCTTAGATATTTAGTCTTAGAGAAAATAAGTATCCAATGATGTCAGGTGCCCACTTTATCTTGTCTCAGAAATACCTTATGATATTTCAGTGGTTAAGAGCTTTGGAGCCCAAATCTTTTGAAATACAGAAAAGGAGAGTTTATAAGAACATCTAAAACTGTGTGTCTTTATGTGTTTATATCAGCTTTTATTTGTAATGGCGCAAATTGGGAACAACCAAAACATCCATCAATTGGTGAACAGGTAAAATAAATTGTGGTGCATCCATGAAATAAACAACCACTCAGTCATAAAGTGGAATGAACCACTAATACGCAAATAACATGGTTAGATCACAAAACACTAAGCCTGACTCAAAAGCATACGTTCTGAATAATTTCACCTATACAATGGATCGAAGTTAATGGAATCCATGCTGACAGAAAGTAGGTTACCTGTGGCCAGGGGGGTTGAGGACATCAACTAGGAAAGCACAGGAAAAATCTTAAGAGTGATGAAATTATTCTGTGTCTTGATGTAGCCATGGTTACATGCGTGTATGTTTGTCAAAGCGTATTAAGTACACTTAAAACGAGTACATTTTATTATGTGGCAATTATACTGCAGTAAAATTGATTTTGAAAGTGTGTGTTCTGGGAATTCTCTGGCAGTCCAGTGGTTAGGACTCCACTCTTTCATTGCAGGGCCCCAGGTTCGATCCTTGGTCAAGGAACTAAGATTCTGAAAGCCATGCAGTGTGGTCAAAAAAGGAGTCGTGTGTTCCATCTTTGGGTACTAATATTTCTTAGACAGGGCTTCTGTGGTGGCTCAGCAGTAAAAAATCCACCTGTAATAGATTCAGGTTCATTAGACCTGGTTTCAGTCCCTGGATCAGGAACATCCTTTGGAAAAGAAAATGGCAACCCACTCCAATATTCTTGCCTGGGAAATCCCATGGACAGAGGAGCCTGGCAGGCTACAGTCCACTAGGTTGCCAGAGTCAGACATGTCTTAGTGACTCAGAAACAACCACAGTTCCTTAGGAAAAATGCTGATGGTTGTTTCCTCTGCTTTGAAAAAGTTAAGGAAGGTTGACTACTTAGAGATAACTGTGTTGAGGGGGCAAATACTCCAACCCCAGGGACCTTCTGGACTGAAAGAGCTTTGCTGACTGAGGGGCTGATTCGTCCAAAAATTACCCACAAAAAGATAGTAGATAGAGGCAAGGACTTGAAAATCCTTGAGACAGAGAAAGAGAGAATCAGCAAATCGTCATTATCGTAGAAAAAACAATAATGATCATTAATGGCACAAAACCATGACTGTTTATAATAGCCAGGACATGGAAGCCACCTAGATGTCCATCAGCAGACAATGGATAAGAAAGCTGTGGTACATATACACAATAGAGTATTACTCAGCCATTAAAAAGAATACATTTGAATCAGTTCTAATGAGGTGGATGAAACTGGAGCCGATTATACAGAGTGAAGTAAGCCAGAAAGAAAAACACCAATATAGTATGCTAACACATATATATGGAATTTAGAAAGATGATAACGATAACCCTGTATGCGAGACAGCAGAAGAGACACAGATGTATAGAACAGTTTTTTGGACTCTGTGGGAGAGGGAGAGGGTGGAATGATTTGGGAGAATGGCACTGAAACATGTATAATATCATATGTGAAACTAATTGCCAGTCCAGGCTCGATGCATGATACAGGATGCTCGGGGCTGGTGCACTGGGATGACCCAGAGGAATGGTACGGAGAGGGAGGTGGGAGGGGGGTTCAGGATGGGGAACACGTGTACACCCATGGCAGATTCATGTTGATGTATGGCAAAACCAATACAATATTGTAAAGTAATTAGCCTCCAATTAAAATAAATGAATTTATATTAAAATAAAATAAAATTAATTAATTAAAAAAACAATTAATTAAGCAGTCCCATCTGAAACCCATGACTTTTTAAAAAACTTGTTGCTACAAACCATGTAGCAAAAATGAATTCAACATAAAAACATTCCTTTAATACAAAGCTAAATTCATAAAAGAATAAGGAAATTTCCTAGAGGAAAATCAGAGGTAGAAAATGAGTGGTTACTGGTTTAGTGTGACAGGGGTTTTATTGGGTAAGCCAAGGGCTTCCCTGATGGCTCAGTTGGTAAAGAATCCCCCTGCAATGCAGGAGATGCAAGTTTGATCCCTGGGTAGAGCAGGCTTCCTGGAGAAAGAAGTGGCAACCCACTCCAGTATTCTTGCCTGGGAAATCCCATGGACAGAGGAGCCTGGTGGGCTATAGTCGATGGGATTGCAAAGAGTTGGACAGGACTGAGCGACTGAGCCAAACCAGGGTAGAAGGTGAGGATTGTGGCCGCATGATGTGGACAGTGTAACCAAGATGCCAGATGGATACATGGTCTTGAAAGAGGGCTGGCCTGTTGTCAGTACTTACTCCCTCTGGAAATCAGGCTTTGAGACAGAGCTTAGTACACAGGAGGGTTTACTAGGAATCAATGCCCCTGGGAGGAGAGACAGAGTCAGGATTGGGCAGAAGGAGACGCTGAACTGCCACATACTCACAGCAAGGCCTTAGCCAACCCCACAGAGAGTTCAGAAGCTGAATGGCTCTTCAGAGTTGCATTTACTGGAATAACAGGACTCAGATTGTATATCCCATTGGATGCAGGCTGACTCTGGGAAAGGAGCATGGCCTTTAGCTGATGACAGTTCACAAGTTTTCCCCAAAAAGGGATTGTGTAAGTGGAGAAATCTGAATGCATTCTAGTCTGTATTAATGCCAATATCCTGGAAATGTAGACCACATCACAGCATACATTACACTGTTTTACTGAGTCTCTTAGCCTGATTAGACCAATTTTTTTTTCTAGAATTAATAAAAGGTCTGCCCTCACATGGGTTTCAAGTTTGAATTTGTGCTACTTAATTGGTTTGGGATCTCTCAAGCAAAAGAATCGATCTAAAATCAGCCTGAGACTAGTAATGCCCTGGGTATCTAGCTTAAAAAAAAAACAGAAAATCTCTCTGGAAGTTTGCATCTTCAACCCAGGCAGCAAATGATTCACATGTGTAAGCCCCCCAAAGCATGAGCTCTGATGCAAAATAACAAAGCAATGAAACAGTAATCCCCCATAAGCAAAAATAACAAGCAGAAGACTTAAATGCCTAAGAAATTCTGGTAAACAATTTATTTTAAAAAAATTAAAAGAAGGATATCTACATTATTTAAAAAGAATTTACAAAATTAAAAATATGAAAAAGCAACAAAAACTAAGGAATTATCAGTTATAAAAAATAAATTTTAAATATAATTAAACACTAGTTTGGATATAGAGAAAGAGAAAACTAGGAAAATATAACCAAAGAAATAAACCAGAATAAAGAGATGAAAAGAGATGAAGAGGGATTAAAAGACTGGGAAACTGAGGAAGGTAAAACTTTGTCAATTAGAAGAGAAGTAAAAAAAAAAAAAAAGGGGAAGAGCAAAATTGAAAGAGTTAATAACAGGATTTCCAAAAAGGATGAAATATATGAATCCTGTGATTCATAGAATTAAAAGAGTCCAAACAGCAGAATTGTGTCCAGAGACCACCAAAGCAAAAGTAAGATCTTAAAAGCAGCCAGGGGTGGGGGAAGCAGGGAAATCAACTTAAAGTATAAAAGTAATTAAAAGTGGCAACAAAGATATGAGACAGCAAAGAATTTAAATTTTACAAACAACTATACTACATTTCAAAAAAAAATTGAGGGTGATTACGACCCAGCAGTTGCACTTTGGGGCACTTGTTCCAGAGAAATAAATGTTCACATGAAATCATACGTGAACATTCAGAACAATTCATCATGACACGAAATTAGAAGCTACACAAATGCTCTTCAGTGCGTAAATGGTTAAACAGACTGCGGTATTAATGCTACGGAACACAACTAAGCAACACAAAGAATGTACCATTGATACATGTATGCATGCTAAGGCGCTTTAGTCACGGCCAACTCTGAGAGGCCCCATGGACTGTAGCCCACCAGTCTCCTCTGTCTAAGGGATTCTCTAGGCAAGAATACTGGACTGGGTTTCCATATCCTCCTCCAGGGAATCTTCCTGGCCCAGAGATGGAACAACATAAAAAATCAAAATTGGAATAAAAGAATGTTTAGAAAAAAATTAATTTACCCCTAATACATCTTCAGTGAAGGACCCTCTAGAGGACATGTTTCAGTAAAAAGAAAAATTGTCTTATGAGGGGAAAAAGGAATTGTGAACAAGGAAGCTTCACAATTCAAATGTCAACAAATACTGGCCATTTAAAAGGATAACAATCGCTACCTGGTTTTGAGTGGTATAATAACAAAGTAGAAATAAACCACTAAAATAACCTGTAAGATGAAAAAGATTTACCCAAGATAAAATGTTTAAGGTCCATATGTCACTCAGGAGGAACAGAGATGTTAATTTATTTTAGACTTTCAATCATGCATGTTACTATTTTAGAGGTGGCTCAAAGGGGCTTCCCTTGTGGCTCAGACTGTAAGGCCTCTGCCTACAATGCGGGAGACCCAGGTTCGATCCCTGGGTCGGGAAGTTCCCCTGGATAAGGAAATGACAACCCACTCCAGTATTCTTGCCTGGAAAATCCCGCAGACGGAGGAGTCTGCTACAGTCCATGGGGTCACAAAGAGTCAGACACACTGAGTGACTAACACTTTCACTTTCAACCACTAGGGAAAAAAAAAAAAAGAACACATCAAAATAAGATAGGAAAGCAGGAGTAGAAAGAACAAAATAAGGTGGCAGAAATAAACCCCCCAAATTCTCAATGACTATAAATGGAATAAATTTTCCAGTTAAAGATTTGAGATTATCAGATTAGATTATCCTGAAAAATAAAAACAAGAAAATAAACTCCAGCTACAGTCTCTTTATAGAATTTTCAACTGAAACATAAAGACACTGAAAGTTTGAAAGGAAAAGGAAAATACTAATCAAAAGCCAGTGCATTCATATTAAGATTAAACAATGGAGATTTCAAGACAGACCTTAAGACAATCAGTATCATTTTTATCATGTGAAACAATCTAAACGTGCATCAATAAGACAAATCACGGTGGAGCTATTTAATGGAATACTATATAATCCCTAAAATCAATGAACTAGAACAACATACAGCAATTGTATGGAAGGAAAAATTCAAATTGCATTAGAATAGACAATCTATGCTATGTTTAATACAAAGTTTAGAAACAAGTAACAGTATTTTTTCTCAGCTTTCTACATTCCTGGTGATATTTGGCTTCCCTGGTAACTTTTTGCCTATGGAAACTGCAAAACCAAGACTCATCCCTTTATCCAGGTCTCTCCCAGAATGGGTGACGAAAGTTCTTGCCTAGTCCACGGCTGAGTCAACTGCCCTAACAAAAGGACTATGAACCCCAAATGGTAAAGGTGGAGAGGGCTGGAGCATTAGCTGCTGCTGCTGCTAAGTCGCTTCAGTGGTGTCCGACTCTGTGCAACCCCGTGGACAGCAGACTCTGTGCAACGCTATGGACAGTAGCCCACCAGGCTCCTCTGGCCACGGGATTCCCCAGGCAAGAATACTGGAGGGGGTTGCTATTTCCTTCTCCACTGGAGCATTAGAGGACTGAACGAAACTGCCTCCATTTTAAGTGGACAGTAAATGTTGGAAATAACCATTCCCTTGGAGCAATTTCAGCTAGCATCTGTGCCCGAGGAGAAAAGGAAAAAAAAAATTCTTCTGGAAAAAACATGGTGTCCAAAAAGTGAGGTCAAAAATAGCAAGCTCAGCAAATAATAGAAAATTCAAGCTGGAGTTTTCAGTGAACTTTAACCAGTACTGGATCATTCTCTTCCACCTCCTCAGATAAAATCACTATGGCATATCAAGTAGCATATGAATTTAAATAAATAGAGATCTTATGTAAAATGTAGATTTTAAAAAATGTTTTTTGATTAGGGAATGAGTATCAAATAGTATCTGAGAGCAGCGCATGTCCTAGGTTATACTTCTCAATGCTAAAGCATCTTCCTTGCAACCCACTGATTTGGTGCATAGTGCATTTCCTGAGCTTTGCTGAATCAACAACCTCGTGTCCAAAGTGCTCATTCACATTTCACGGCAAAGTCCTGGGAACAGTGGACACATAGAGTCACAGCCAGTTTAAAGCAAATTGGAAAGCAAGACCACACATCTTCTGATTGTTACAAAAAGAAACAGAATCTTGGTCCCCAGGATCTGGAGAAATAATAGATCATCTACATTCAGGATGTGTGCCTGGAAGCCAGGAGCTCCTCACTGGAGTCCATGTGTCAGCAGCCCTCTTGCCATCAGAGGTGATCTTGCCCTCATCTGAGAGGCCGACGGCTGCGTTTGATCAAGTGCACAAGGGACCTCAGATCTTCCAGGATGATTCATATGCCGGGGGCTCATCTCTTTGCCATGGGTAATTCCAGCCTGTTTCACATTTGAATGTGACAACTCCATTCCATAATTAGAAGGAGAGATTAGAGTGAATCAAGGGGTTATGATTAATAATAACTTCATCTGTGCTATTAGGTCTGTATTTTCTTTGGGGGTTACTAAAATACATTTCAGTGGAGAAGAATCTGTCTGCAGCTTTATCTACCTAACCCTACCCTACCCCCAAACCCTAACCTTCCCTCTGTATATTCTCTATCTTGTTTTAAATATCACCATGGAAATGAAATGCTATGCAAGAGATTTTTTTGAACTGTAGGTTCAACAAGGAATCCCCTAATTCTTATCTCCCAAGGAATATTAAGTAATTGCTTTATTTAAGCAGTAGCCTGACGGACAGAGGATCTTGGGAATCAAGTACCAGACAGATTCATGTATTTCCACCCTCCTCCTTCTGTGCTTCTGCTTTCTGTTAAAGCTGCCACCACCCACTCAGTCTCTCAGATCCAGAGTCTGTCTCTCGCCTGAACCCATCTCTCTCTTCCTCCCCAACATCAGTCAAGCTCCAAGTGCCAAAGATTTCTACTGGTATCTTCTGTTCCATACCTCCTCCCCAGCCTTCCTTCTTTCCCTTATCTCATTTCTGAACTATTACAAAAGCCTGCTCAGCGCTTCCTTCTAGAGTCCTCTTAAATCCTAATTCTATATGACTAAGAGTAAACCATCTGTGATTCAGGCCTGCTCACGCCACTTCCCTTGGAAAAATCCTTCTGTGGTTTCTACTACCCACACTTTCAAGTATAAACATTTTAGATAAACAAGGATAGGCAGTTACAAATGGCCCTGCCAACTGCTCCAGACCCATCCTCTAGACCTTTTATTTTCTACTTTTATCAAAACAAATCTTTCCTGATATTATCAATTTAATGGGGACTTCGCTCTCTCGGGGGCCCTCTCCCTGGGACTCCCACCTGGCATGGCTGTTTTCCAGACTCTTCTCATCTTTCAACACAAGTCTACAGCCTCCTGTCCTCCAAGAATACTTCAATGGCTATCTAAGCTGGGGAAAGCCTCCCCTCAACAGATATGAGAATGTACCTGTAGCACCAGCGTGATTCTCCCTCAGCAAAGTCAAATCACCGTTATCGAGTCCAAGGCCATACACTAGGCCAGTAAATCAAAATGAGTTGTTCAAGGCAAGGAATAGTGACTTTCAGAAAGCCAGCAGACTGAGAAGATGATGGACTAGTGTCCCAAAGAACCATGATACCCAAGTTAGAATCCAAGCTTCTTTTTTACTAAAAGGGGAGAGGTTGCAGTTGGTTGGTGCAAACTTCTTGGGGTCAGAATATTTGTTCTTGCAGATGTCCACGTAGGTCAGGTCACGATGTTCCTGTAAATCTTCAACAAGATGAATGTTATTCTCTGTTCTGCAACTTTTAATCTCTATATGAATGGGAACAGGCTTCCCCAGTGACTCAACAGGTAAAGAACCTGCCTGCAATGCAGGAGATGCAGGAGACCCAGGTTCAGTCCAAGGTTTGGAAAGATCCCCTGGAGGAGGAAATGGCAACCCACTCCAGTATTCTTGCCTGAAAAATCCCAAGGACAGAGGAGCCTGGCAGGCTATAGTCCATGAGGTCTAAGAGTCAGACGGGACTGGGCACGCATCCACTCTCATGAATGAGAAAATGTTACACTCTGAGCCTTGTGAATGGGCTATCCTGCATGTTTCAGGCTATGGGCAACATTCTTGCAGCAAAAGCAATAGCATACAAAGGTTAAAGTAAAAGGAAGATTCAATGTGAAGTCAGATTCATTCTTCCCTGTTAGATTACATGGAAACAATCTATTGAAATGATTTCCTGCAGTGTAAATTTTGCATCTTGTTCATCCCAGTGACTAGCATGATTAGGGAGAATGACAGATTGTGAATAAATACATGCCCAGCATTCTTCTAGACCTTTTCATGTGTGATTTCTTATCTGCTTAAAAGGCTAATTACCTGCTGACCAGGTTCTCCCAGTCCATGTGTGAGAAACACTAAGAGAAATTCGAATTTCCCGTGGAAGGCAACAAGGATCCTTGGCCTCCCCCATGCCTCTCACATTTCAGTATCTCAAAGCAAGCTGAGGCGGAGAAGGAAAGAAAACAGCTGAAATGAAAATGGTTAAGTTAATTAATTGCGAGCTTGCTTGTAGGACCAGCTCGTTTATTTAATCAGTTGCCTAGTAACCCTGCCTGCGTATGATGTAAATCTGATCATCCTGCCTCTGAGCAAGTGATGGGCCAGTCTGTCTACCAGCCACCAGCATTCCCGTCCTGCTTTCACAGGTTCGAGCTGGAAACACCAAATTCGCCCCCTGCCCAAGAGCAGGGAGCTTGTGAGATGTAAACAAGCTCTTTTCCCCTCTCCGCCTCTGTGCTCTGTCTCCCTCTACAGATTCTGCAGCTGAGGGACCAAGGTCTTGGCATCATCGTGACCTTTCACCTGGTGAATCAGAGGACAAGTAAAACGACTCATATCTGCCTTCCTTCTAGACCAACCTGCACACCGGGTGCCAGACGCGAGGCCCTGCTCTCAAAACTATCACCACTTCTGTCCCCACGTCAATAAACAAGTCATGTTTCCACACAACAGAGCATGTTAGGGCCTCTGCCCAGAGCAGAACTGAGAGGCCCAGGCAAAGAGCAGGCTTTGGGCTGTTGGTTTCGTGTCTGTGAGCTTTTCTAAAGGACCTCAAGTGGGAAGAGAGAATAAATGCTGAGCGTAATCACGAAAGACCAGTTCAAGACAAACTGTGCAGTTTGCTTTCCTGGCTGGGAAAAAAAAAAATAATAACTCACATACTGACAGGCAAGAGAGTGCCGAGGACTCTTTTCGGGCTAGATTTATTGGAGGATTTGACAAGGATTTGCTTGCAGTTTTTCACTCCCCTTATGCTATTCTCTTAGCTGGTTGTTTTGAACATCTCTCCTCCATCTTTATTCCCAGCCATCCTCGTTCTTCGGCCAAATAAAAAGGAAACATCAATGAAATAAAGACCCATGTTTCTGCTTCGACACACCGTGACCACATTCTTATACTATTATGAGTGGGCTTTTTTTTTCCCCTTCTATT
The DNA here is from genome assembly GCF_042477335.2 of Ovis canadensis. Taxonomy (NCBI): domain Eukaryota; kingdom Metazoa; phylum Chordata; class Mammalia; order Artiodactyla; family Bovidae; genus Ovis; species Ovis canadensis. The sequence goes on from NC_091252.1 coordinate 91,913,711, forward strand.
TGTCAGTCTCTGTGGATAAAAGACTCCATCTTCCATAAAGAATTCCCACCAGAAATCTTTATAAAGCCTCCATCAGAGAGACACTCTGACGTCGTGCTGTGCAAAAGCTAATCTAATTAAGACAGGATCTGCTAAATTTAATAGCCTGCTATGAATTTTTACAGACATCTGGTAGCTGGAAGTTGGAGCAGCTCTACCATATAAAATTCACATTGTCCAGATGATCAATATAGGGTCAACTCTTCCCCTTCTTTGGGGAGCTAATATTGTTTGGTATGGATATGGTTTTCAAACCATGATATCCTTAGAGGTAAATGCACTGGAAAGGACACTGAGGAGTGAAACTTCTAAATCTTGATTTTCCATCTGCAAAATGAAGGCAATGATATATCCATCCTGAGGTTCATTTATGGATAAATTTGAAAATGTATACACAGGGCCCACTTCATGGGCAGCCAAAACAACAGACCCCTGGCTTGATGTGATACTCTGCTGTTTTCTCTTGAAATTCTTCACTTTTAAACACGGAGACCTGAATGTTTTACTTTACACTGGGCCCCACAAATTATCTACTGGATCCTATGCGCATAAAATTCTCTGCATGATGCCTATAAGAATCACAAAATACTTATTTCAAGCCTTTCTGTGGTGGAGCATGCGTGCTCAGTCAGGTTTGACTTTTTGTGACCCCATGACCCCTAGGCTCCTCTGTCCATGGAATTCTCCAGGCAAGAATACTGGACCGGGTGGTCATTTCCTCCTCCAGGGGATCTTCCCGAGCCAGGGATCTAACCTGAGTCTCCTGCATCTCCAGCACTGGCAGGTGGTTGATTCTTTACCACTGAGCCAGATGGGAAGATCCCCCATACTATCCTCCTGATCAAATTATGAAATTTGAACTATGTAATAGGTTTTCAAGTAGGACAACTCCTTGACCAGCAGTTCTAAGAAGCCCTACCACCATCTCTCCCAACAAGGCCTGTATATATTTGTAGAAAATGAAAACATGCTAATATATAGATTACATTTCATATATGCCTACATGCTTATATGAGCAAAAATTACCAATTATACAAAACTCATAGTTGGCAAATTTTCCCTGACCTAGACAACTAATATCAGGGATTGGTTTCTAGTGGGTAACCTAATTTCCACATAATTTTGTCCTTCTTTTTTTTTTTTTTTGTCTTAGCCCATATATGTTTTGCCCGAAAAAAACCTAAAGGGTTTCCCTGGTGGCTCGGCTGGTAAAGAATCCGCCTGCAATGCAGGATACCCTGGTTCCATCCCTGGGTCAAGAATATCCCCTGGAGAAGGGATAGGCTACCACTCCGGGATTCTTAGGTTTCCCTGGTGGCTCAGACAGTACAGAATCTGGCTGCAATGTGGGAGACCTGGACTCAATCCCTGGGTTGGGAAGATCCCCTGGAGGAAGAAATGGCAACATGCGCCAGTATTCTTGCCTGGAGAATCTCCATGGACTGAAGAGCCTGGTGGGCTACAGTCCATGGGGTCACAAAGAGTCAGACACAACTGAACGACTAAGCACACAAAAACTCGTAAATCCTAGTTTTGTTTTACTTAGATCCCAATAACCCAAAGGCAATGGCACCCCACTCCAGTACTCTTGCCTGGAAAATCCTATGGATGGAGGAGCCTGGTAGGTTGCAGTCCATGGGGTTGAGAAGAGTTGGACACGACTGAGTGACTTCACTTTCACTTTTCATTTTCATGCATTGGAGAAGGAAATGGCAACCCACTCCAGTGTTCTTGCCTGGAGAATCCCAGGGATGGGGGAGCCTGGTAGGCTGCCGTCTATGGGGTCACACAGAGTCAAACATGACTGAAGTGACTTAGCAGCATACACATATATAAATATATATTCACTCCTAACTTTTCACTTGCTCTTTGAAAAGATAGAGCTGGGTAAGTCATTTGTTGTTCAGTCACTCAGTCATGTCCAACTCTTTGCAACCCCAAGGACTGCAGCACGCCAGGCTTCCCTGTCCACCACCAACTCACAGAGCCTACTCAAACTCATGTCCATCAAGTCAGTGATGCCATCCAACCATCTCATCCTCTGTTGTCCCCTTCTCCTCCTGCCTTCCATCTTTCCCAGCATCAGGCTCTTTTCTAATGAGTCAGTTCTTTGCATCAGGTGGCCAAAGTATTGGAGCTTCAGCTTCAGCATTAGTCCTTCCGATGTATATTCAGGATTGACTTCCTTTAGGATGAACTGGTTTGATCTCCTTGCAGTCCAAGGGACTCTCAAGAGTCTTCTTCACCACCACAGCTCAAAAAAAAAAAATGGATGCTTTTGAACTGTGGGTAAGGCATAGCTAACTCAAAATCCAACCAATTGCCCAGGAATCTAGAAGCATGAAATCTAGAGTTCCATTCCAGACTCAAAGCCAGTATTTGATAGCTAATGGGGTTGATGGATGTTCCCTCTACATCTATTGCATTCCATAGCCCACTCTCCATGGGAAAGGAAGGAAGGATCTCACGTTCTTTTATTGGAGACTCCACCCACCGAGTCTCCTGGACTCCTGAAGGCATCTGTACTCACAGGCAGTTCTCTGTATCACAGGAAAAGAAGTCTAGCAGCCCATTGAAAATGTATGTTCTGACAATGTTTTGCTTCAGGGCCACTGAGAAACACAGTGTCTAGCAGGCTTTAATGTGCGAGGTGGAATCCCTGTAGATGAGATTTTTCCGAAGTATCTGAATGAAAGTTTTTCCTAGCCCCCTCACCAGAGCATAGCATGGATGACCTAGTGGGCCTGCATACTCAGTCATGTCCTATGTTGTTTCCTGAATCTTTGCGACCCCATGGATTGTAGCCGGCCAGGCTCCTCTATCCATGGAATTTTCCAGGCAAGAATACTGGAGTTGGTTGCCATTTCCTCCTCCAGGGGATCTTCCTGACCCAGGATCAAATCTGTCTTTCTTGTGTCTTCTGCATTGGCAGGCTGATTCTTTGCCACTGAGCCTCTGGCAAGCTCCCTGGATGACCTTGGGCAATGACAAAAACATATGGCACACACACAGTCAGCCTGGCTAATTACCCTGTTAATAATTAAACATGTATTCAGTATTTTTGTTGAATTCTATGGATTACCCAGGGGGCTTGTGGGCAAAGGTCAAGTTGATTAGCCAATTCTCTAAACACTAGTGCAAGACATTCCCTACCTCTTTTTGCCCTGAGTTCTAGTCTCTCATGATAAAACCAAGATATCCTCCTAAATGGAGGAATAAAATTCCTTCAGAATCATTGTATTCTATTCCTTTGGGGCAATTAGCTTTTAAAGCAAACAAACACAAGGAAACAAACAAAGAGAATAAGAGAATGTTTGCTCATCTATTATATACGTTTCATAAATTACCTGTCTTTTCTGACAAAAATGCTACATCCAGTATTGGACTCCTTTACTGCTCTGGTCTCTGGCTGTTTCTCTGCTCTAGTCTGTGGGGGACCCTAGAAAGCAGCTGCACAAGGGTGGGGGGCACTTCAAACAACGGTGCACGGCTGACAGTCAGTGGATATTAGAAAATGAGGGTGGAGGTCATCTGCTTTTCCCAATCCCTCCAGGCTGTGGTTCTGCACGTTTGCAATTCCAGTTTCCAAAAAAATCCTGTGCAGGGCATAAAGCGTATCTGTTGTTCTAGCTGGAAATTCCTGGAATTAAGTTGAGATCTCATAAAACTTGATTGTATATGTGTCTGAGGTGATACTCTGGCATCTGTAACTATTTTGTGCTTCCCTTGGCTTCACGTTCGCTTTCCTTTCCAGCAGTGCCTGGAACATAGAAAGGGCAGAATAGGTATTTGTTAAATGAATAAATCAAGAGGAACAGTGGTATTGCTCCCTTGTGTTCTAAGAGGCCCAAGGTACCTTTAACTCCATGCCCCATCTGTTTCAGCCTGTCTCTTACTACTGCTTGTCAGAAAAGAGATAACTACCTTCTTAGAGTCTTCCTAAAAAGACACATGTTGGCTGGTGGAGGTCATGGAGGGGGCAGCATAATGTAACAGGGAAAAGCACAGACATCAAGCCAGATTCCCTAGAAAGGAATCTGCACATACTACTTACTAACCATACGACCTTGCATAAGTTGCCTAACCTTTCTGTGACTCATTTTCCTAATCTGTAAAATGGAGATAATAAAGTTCCAATATCCAATATTCCAATGTAATAGAATGAAATAGTTAATATTTTAAAGTGCTTAGAATGATGTTAGCACATAAGTACCATATAAATGTTTACTAAATGAATAAAGTAAAACAATACTAATTCATGAATTGCATAAAATGTTCCCTTGGTATCTCTAATTTTCTTGAAGAGATCTCTAGTCTTTCGCATTCTGTTGTTTTCCTCTATTTCTTTGCATTGATCGCTGAGGAAGGCTTTCTTATCTCTTCTTGCTATTCTTTGGAACTCTGCATTCAGATGCTTATATCTTTCTTTTCTCCTTTGCTTTTCGCTTCTCTTCATTTCACAGCTATTTGTAAGGCCTCCTCAGACAGCCATTTTGCTTTTCTGCATTTTTTTCCATGGGGATGGTCTTGATCCCTGTCTCCTGTACAACGCCACAAACCTCCGGCCATAGTTCATCAGGCAATCTATCTATCAGATCTAGGCCCTTAAATCTATTTCTCACTTCCACTGTATGATCATAAGGGATTGATTTAAGTCATATCTGAATGGTCTAGCGGTTTTCCCTCCTTTCTTCAATTTAAGTCTGAATTTGGCAATAAGGAGTTCATGATCTGAGCCACAGTCAGCTCCTGGTCTTGTTTTTGTTGACTGTATACAGCTTCTCCATCTTTGGCTGTAAAGAATATAATCAATCTGATTTCAGTGTTGACCATCTGGTGATGTCCATGTTGGTATGGACCTAACAGAAGCAGAAGATATTAAGAAGAGGTGGCAGGAATACATAGAAGAAGTGTACAAAAAAGATGTTCACAACCAAGATAATCACGATGGTGTAATCACTCACCTAGAGCCAGACATCCTGGAATGTGAAGTCAAGTAGGCCTTAGAAAGCATCCCTACAAACAAAGCTAGTGGAGGTGATGGCATTCCGTTGAGCTATTTCAAATCCTGAAAGATGATGCTGTGAAAGTGCTGCACTCAATATGCCAGCAAAGTTGGAAAACTCAGCAGTGGCCACAGGACTGGAAAAGGTCCGTTTTCATTCCAATCCCAAAGAAAGGCAATGCCAAAGAATGCTCAAACTACCGCACAATTGCACTCATCTCACACACTAGTAAAGTAATGCTCAAAATTTTCCAAGCCAGGTTTCAGCAATATGTGAACTGTGAACTTCCAGATGTTCAAACTAGTTTTAGAAAAGGCAGAGGAACCAGAGATCAAATTGCCAACATCTTCTGGATCATGGAAAAAGCAGGAGAGTTCCAGAAAAACATCTATTTCTGCTTTCTTGACTATGCCAAAGCCTTTGACTGTGTGGATCACAAGAAACTGTGGAAAATTCTGAGAGAGATGGGAATACCAGACCACCTGACCTGCCTCTTGAGAAACCTACATGCAGGTCAGGAAACAACAGTTAGAACTGGACATGGAACAACAGACTGGTTCCAGATAGGAAAAGGAGTATGTCAAGGCTGTTTATTGTCACCCTGCTTATTTAACTTATATGCAGAGTACATCATGAGAAACACTGGGCTGGAAGAAGCACAAGCTGGAATCAAGATTGCCAGGAGAAATCTCAATCACCTCAGATATGCAGATGACACCACCCTTATGGCAGAAAGTGAAGAGGAACTAAAAAGCCTCTTGATGAAAGTGAAAGTGGAGAGTGAAAAAGTTGGCTTAAAGCTCAACATTCAGAAAACGAAGATCATGGCATCTGGTCCAATCACTTCATGGGAAGTAGATGGGGAAACAGTGGAAACAGTGTCAGACTATCTTTTTGGGCTCCAAAATCAGTGCAGATGGTGATTGCAGCCATGAAATTAAAAGACGCTTACTCCTTGGAAGAAAAGTGATGACCAATCTAGTTAGTATATTCAAAAGCAGAGACATTACTTTGCCAACAAAGATCCGTCTAGTCAAGGCTATGGTTTTTCCAGTGGTCATGTATGGATGTGAGAGTTGGACTGTGAAGAAAGCTGAGTGCCGAAGAATTGATGCTTTTGAACTGTGGTGTTGGAAAAGACCCTCAAGAGTCCCTTGGGCTGCAAGGAGATCCAACCAGTCCATTCTGAAGGAGATCAGCCCTAGGATTTCTTTGGAAGGAATGATACTAAAGCTGAAACTCCAGTACTTTGGCCACTTCATGCGAAGAGTTGACTTATTGGAAAAGACTCTGATGCTGAGAGGGATTGGGGGCAGGAGGAGAAGGGGATGACCGAGGATGAGATGGCTGGATGGCATCACGGACTCGATGGATGTGAGTCTGAGTGAACTCCGGGAGCTGGTGATGGACAGGGAGGCCTGGTGTGCTGCGATTCATGGAGTCACAAAGAGTCAGACACAACTGAGTGACTGGACTGAACTGAACTGATCTGAATTTATGAGTGACAAATAAGCTTCGGCATCAGAGTGAACATATGTTTACCAGTAAGAGATAGCTGAAATCATGTTAGGAGGGAAATCAGAGCCACATTTGGGCTCAGATGCAAAGCAGAACCCTGGTGATGGATGATACCTTCATGGGGCTCTGATAGGGGAAAGGGCAAGACATGCCCTATTTCTGCCATCCCTGATAAACATGTGGTTTTTTTGCTACTTAATATCTTCCAAAAACCAGGGGAAGTGAACCACAAGAATAGAAAGCTTGAATAAGTTTTTTTTTTTTTTTTGAGAATCATTTCTGTATAGATATTATGCTGGATGTTAAAACACAAAGATGAGTAAGATAACCATTGTTTTCAAGCTATTTACCAGAAGGAGAAGTGCTTCCGTGACTTAGAAGTTAAAACACAGTGTGCAACTGCAGAGTGTAAACACAGAGCTTTGAGAGCTCATAGAGATGACAACTAACACACTCCACCATGGGAGGGGACACAGGATCATTGGGGAATCCACGTCCTATGAAAGATCACATGCCATTTGAATTGGCCTCTTGTCATAAACAACTATACTAGTGGACAAAATATAGGAAACAGTAGCCTTCAGACAATGGACAACAACCAGCACTGGATTGTGACCCCGGAGAGAAAGAGGACAAGGTGAATCTTATGGCCACTCTAGCCGACTGACCAGAGGCAGATTCTGCTCAAGTCATGGAGAGGACCAGCCCAAACAGAGCTCTGCTGTATGACCAGTACGGTGGCGTGGAAAAGATAGAGGGAGTCTAGGCAGCCAAGAAAGCTAGAGCTGTGGGATGAAGCCCCAGAAAGCAGGCGGTTTCACAGAGAGGAAACTGAGGAGCTCTGTTGAGGGCAACCTTGAATCTTGGTCTCAGTACCACTCTGTTCACAAACTGTAAAATATAGTCAAAGAAGGAAAAGAAAACATGAGTGGGAGGGAAAAAAATGGCTGCTATGCTTGAAATATACAAAAAAAAAATAGAAATTCTAGAAATAATGTAAAATATCTGAACTAAAAATTCCTTAGTATCAATTTACAACAAATATCTTCAACTTACTAAAGTTTGCCTTCAAATTATATTACCACCTTTCACACATAGTGTAAAAATCTTACAACAGTATACTTTTATCCTATCTTTGTGCATTGTTATCACATACTTTACTTCTGAATAGTTTATAAACCCCACAATAAATACAAGGCTATTGCTTTTTCTTTTAACAATCATCTTTTAAAGAAATTTAAAAATAAGGAAAGAAGTGCCTTTCGTATGTACACATAGGTTTACCACTTGGAGCTCTAGACATTCTTTTTTCCAGGTCCACATAGCCATCTGGCAAAATTTCCCTTTTGTTGTATAACTTCTTTTAACACTTCTTTTAACACTTCTTTTAGCATATGTCTTCAGTAATGAGTTCTCTTAGCTCTTGTTGATCCTAAAATTTTTATTTTGTCTGCATATTTAAAAGATACTTTTTCTGGATATAAAATTTTAGATTGACATTTTATCCCCAACATTTCAAATATGCCATTCCATTTTCTAGTGGCCTTCATGACTTCAAATGAAAAATATGCTTCCATTCTTTTCTTTGTTTCTGTGTTCAAATTGTGTCTTGTATCTCTGGCTGCTTTTAAAATTAGTGTTTTTTTTTTATCACATTTTCTCCAGAAAATCTGATTATAATGTGTCTTTTTGTGTCTTTTGTCTTGTGGTTCTTCTGCTTAGGATCCACTGAATATCTTGGATATCTGTTGTTTTAGTTTTCATCAATTGGAAAATATTTCAGGCATTATGATTTCAAATGATTTTTCTTTGCCCCTACATTTCTTCCACTTTTGGAAAATTTTTTTTCTCTGTATATTCATTTTTAATAGTTTGTGTTGCTATGGCTTCAAAATCTCTGATTTTTTTTTAACTGAAGAGTCTAACTTGCTTAGTAATTGATAGAATGATTAAAAAATTAATAAAGCTATAAAGTACTTGAAATTATTTTATACTTGATTTTTTTTTACTTGAAAGACTTTTAAAAAGTTTGCTAGTTGTCATTTGTACAATATTCCACACAAAAGCAGAAAACACATTCTTTTCAATTGCAAATGAAACATTCACCAGGATAAACCATGTTCTGAGCAATAAAACAAAGCACAGTGAAGTTTAGAGGGATAAATTATAACCATATTGAAAGTAAGCTGCTACTGCTACTGCTAAGTCGCTTCAGTCATGTCTGACTCTGTGTGACCCCATAGAGAGCAGCCCACCAGGCTTCCCTGTCCCTGGGATTCTCCAGGTAAGAACATTGGAGTTGGTTGCCATTTCCTTCTTCAATGCATGAAAGTGAAAAGTGAAAGTGAAGTTGCTCAGCCGTGTCCAACTCTTCGCAACCCCATGGACTGCAGCCTACCAGGCTCCTCCATCCATGGGATTTTCCAGGCAAGAGTACTAGAGTGGGGTGCCATTGCCTTCTCCAGAAAGTAAGCTAGAAATCAATAAAAAACATTTCTGAAAAAGTACCAAATATAAGAAATGTTTTTTTAAAACTCCCTTTAAAAGTTAGAGAACTATTTTAACTAAATGAAAATGAAAACACAACATACCAAAATCTATGGGAAGAGGGTAAAGTATTTAGAGGGAAATTTTATTTTATTAAAATTTTCTATTAGAAACTTAAAAGTCTATGATATCTATTATTTAAGCTTATATATAAAAAATTGGGAAAGGGGAAGGGGGTAAATAAAACCCCCAAATAAGCAGAAGAAACAAAATAATAAAAATTAAAATGGAAGCTAATAAGATAGAAAACAGGAAAACTACAGGGAAAAATAACAATAAAATAAGAAACTAGTATTTTTTGAAAGATCAATAAATTGATAAACTTCCAACAAGTGATTAAGAATGACAAAAATATTAATATCAAATTAAAGAAAGAATACTGCTACAGTTTCTACATGCTCTGAAAGCATTATATAGAAATATCACGAAGAATTTCAGTTCAGTTCAGACTCTCAGTCATGCCCGACTCTTTTATGGACTGCAGCACACCAGGCCTCCCTATCCATCACCAACTTTCAGAGTTTACTCAAACTCATGTCTGTTGAGTCGGTGATGCCATCCAACCATCTCATCCTCTGTCGTCCCCTTCTGCTCCCTCCTTCAATCTTTCCCAGCATCAGAGTCTTTTCAAATGAGTCAGTTCTTTGCATTAGGTGGCCAAAGGATTGGAGCTTCAACTTCAACATCAATCCTTCCAATGAATGTTCAGGACTGATTTCCTTTAGGATGGACTAGTTCGATCTCCTTGCAGTCCAAGGGACCCTCAAGAGTCTTCTCCAACACAGCAGTTCAAAAGCATCAATTCATCGGTGCTCAGCTTTCTTTATACTCCAACTCTCACATCCATACATGACTACTGGAAAAACCATAGCATTGACTATATGGACCTTTGTTGGCAAAGTAATGTCTCTGCTTTTTAATATGTTGTTTAGGTTGGTTATAACTTTTCTTCCAAGGAGCAAGTGTTTTGTAATTTCATAGCTGCAGTCACAGTCTGCAGTGATTTTGGCGCCCCAAAATGTAACATCTGTCACTGTTTCCATTGTTTCCCCATCTATTTGCCATGAAGTGATGGGACCAGATGCCATGATCTTCGTTTTCTGAATGTTGAGCTTTAAGCCAACTTTTTCACTCTCCTCTTTCACTTTACTTCTTTATGTTTCAGTTCTTCAGTTCTTCACTTTCTGCCGTAAGGGTGGTATCATCTGCATATCTGAGGTTATTGATATTTCTCCCAGCATCTTGATTCCAGCTTGCACTTCATCCAGCCCAGTGTTTCTCATGATGTACTCTGCATCTAAGTTAAATAAGCAGGGTGACAATATCCAGCCTTGACATACTCCTTTCCCGATTTGCAACCAATCTGTTGATCCATGTCCAGTTCTAACTGTTTCTTTCTGATCTTCATACAGATTTCTCAAGAGGCAGGTCATGTGGTCTGGTATTCCCATCTCTTTCAGAATTTTCCACAGTTTATTGTGATCTACACAAAGTCTTTGGCATAGTCAAGAAAGCAGAAATGAATGCTTTTCTGGAACTCTTTCTTTTTCCATGATCCAGTGGATGTTGGCAATTTGATCTCTGGTTCCTCTGCCTTTTGTAAAACCAGCTTGAGGCATCTGGAAATTCACATTTCACGTACTGTTGAAGCCTAGCTTGGAGAATTTTGAGCATTACTTTACTAGCGTGAGAGATGACTAATTTTGTGTGGTAGTTTGAGCATTCTTTGGCATTGCCTTTCTCTGGGATTGGAATGAAAACTGACCTTTTCCAGTCCTGTGGCCACTGCTGAGTTTTCCAAATTTGCTGGCTTATTGTGTACAGTACTTTCACAGCATCATCTTTTAGGGTTTGAAATAGCTCAACTAGAATTCCATCATCTCCACTAGCTTTGTTCATAGTGATGCTTCCTAAGGCCCACTCAACTTCACAACTCCAGGATGTCTGGCTCCAGGTGAGTGATCATGAGAAATTTAGCACCAAGAAATTTTACAACTTGGATGAAACAAATTCCTAAAAGACACAAACTATGAAAGTTTGTTTATTAAAACAGAAATACATAAGCTGAATAACCCTTTGCCTATAAGAAACTGAATTTGTGGTTAAAATTTCCATAAAAGATACTCAGGTCTCAATGACTTCAGTGGTGAATTCTACCAAACATTTTAAAAAGCAAAACAGCAATTCCACTTGTCTTCTGGAAAACAGGAAAAGCAAATGTTCCTTCTAGCCCTTTTATGAAATCAGCACAGTCTTGGTATCAGAACTAGAAGATATTATAAGAAATGAAAACTATAGACCAAATTCGAAACACAGAGGCAAAAATATTTAACAAATTTCTAGGAAATTAGGCTAAGCAATAAATGAAAAATTAATTCATCATAACCAATTGGGGTTTATTTGAAGAATCAAGAGTTGGACTAACATTAGGAAAAAAATTAACTTTATTCACGGTATTAACAAGAGAATAAATATGTGTCCATTACAATAGAGGAGCAAAAGAACTTGGTAAAATTTAATATCTACTCATTTAAAAAAAAACTCTCAGCAAACTTTAAACTGAGTAATTTCTGGGTTACTATGAAGAGCAGATAAGTAATGTGAAAGAGAAAATTATCTTAGCTGAAAAGAGAATTCGTTGGTAGATTACATTCAAATGTTGACAAATATAAAAAGCAAAACCTTAAAATCCAGGATTTTAGGAACCACCTTGAGCCAATGCAGAGAAACCTGATGGGCTGCAGTCCATGGGGCCACAAAGAGTCAGACACGACTGAGCAACTACTCAATGAGCAACACTGAGCAACACTACTACTATGCTATCTTCACCGTCTTTCTTCTAGAAGTTGCAGCTATTCCTATCCTGATTTTCCTTTGAGTGTGGAGGGTAGAGGCACTATGGAGGTACCTTGGTTGAGGCAGAGTCACTTGTTTTCCAATATCCACTTTCCCTGTAGATTCCCCTTGGTTTCACCTTGGCACTTGGCCACTCAGCCATAGACTAACGACCCTGCTTGCACTGGTACTACAGATTTCAGGCTGGTAGGATTTCAGCGAAAACCACACGTGCAAATCCTTGGCCATCTTCTTGGGCAGGCTTGTTTTGCACTTGCTCGTTCCTGCTGGCTGGAACAAGGCAAAGCCACCTGGCTAGCCTGGGTCCCTAGATGACTTGTTGCCTGTTTTTTTTTTTTTTTTTTTCTGTAAAAGAGACATGAACTTCCTTCTTATGACCATTTGTTATAGTGCATACCCAGTATCCTAAATACTGTGATGGTATAACATGCATTGGAAAAGCTATAGAATCTGCAGTCAGAAAAACCCAAGTTCAGAGCCCACACTTTCCACCCACCGAGCATGTGTTCCCAAAAGTAAAGGAGTGACAATAAAATTCTTACAAAGGTTTACATGGTTACAGCTTTAAAAGCATTATAGTGTCTGAATCTCAGTATTTATGGCTTATCATCGACTTCATTGGAGGTGGTTTAGTCACGAAGTCAAGTCTGACTCTTTGTGATCCCATGGACTGTAGCCCATCAGGTTCTCTGTCCATGGACTTCTCCAGGCAAGAATACGGGAGTAGGTTGCCATTTCCTCCTCCAGGGGATCTTCCCCACTCAGGGATTGAACCTGGGTCTCCTGCATGATAATCAGATTCTTTACCAACTGAGCCACCATTGGCCATACACAAATGCCTACCAAAAGCCCTAGTATCTGGGCCCTTACCTTCCCTCCCCAGTTCTCGGAAAGGAGCACTCACCACCACAAGTCTCACGCCAAAAGCTGAGGACCATTCTCACAGGCAGGGTGGGAAGTCTTCAGGGGTTCAGCTTTCCTAATCTTACTTGAAGTAAAGTTATTCAGTCATGTCCAACTCTTTGTGAACCCATGGATGGTGGAGCCTGCCAGGCTCCACCGTCCATTGTATTTTCCATGCAAGAATACTGGATTGGGTTGCCATTCCTTCTGGAGGGGATCTTTCTCACCCAGGGATTGAACCTGGCTCTCCCGCACTGCAGGCAGACTCTTTATCATCTGAGCCACCCAGGATGGTATTTCCCATCTCCCATCCATTACTTCGTGGAAGCCATGGTGACAACATCACTCTGTCCTGCTCTCAAATCATATGCTTTCCCTGAGCTCAAAAAGCTAAAAACTGAAGACAAAGCACTACCTCCATGATCCCCCAGATGAAGTTTCTGTGGTTTTAAAACTGTTGATGAGGAAATGCCTGAAAATAACTTATCAGATGGATCAAGACCAGCACTATGCAAGTCTTCCATAAACCCCTGGGGATGGTCCCATCCAAAGAGATCTGTGCTCTGGATGTGCAAATTTCATATCCTCTGCAGAAATCTCAGACACACACTTGGCAACAACATCTCTCCAGATATGATGTACTGTAATGTTTACCCTTTTGAAGGAGTCACTTCTTAGTTTGCTACACAATAAATAAGCCATTTGTTTCACTCAAATCGCTTCACATAATAAAGGACTTGTATAAATTCAGCAGGAGCTCTGTCATCCCGAGGTAACGAGTTGGCATGGAAGAATTTATCTCTACCATCCACCGTATGAAAAGCTGGGGCTGCGCTTTTTCACACGGCAAAAACAGTGAGAAAGTTGCAGTTCTGGCTTGTGAATTCATCAAGAGCTGACTTCATGAAATCTTAATGAACAGATTCAAGCCAAGGCTGTGAATAACTCATTCAGACAAACAAAGATGCATTAATGCAACATTAAGCCCAAGAAAATATAAACGTATAGGACCTGAAAATTTAGTCACTGCAGGTAAAATTAATAGTATCCTTTTGTGTATGTATATATATTTATATATGTGTATATAAATAAACTTGTATACACATATATACATACATTTGTGTGTAGGGAGAGAGAGACAGAGAGACAATATATCTATTAAATAACATAACTCAGGTACTATGATCTAACATAGTACAATGAAACTTTCAGTAATGATGGACTTACAACTTCAGATCAAAAGCTGCCCTGAGACTTGCCTTGAAAATTGCTGCCAGCAAGGGAAAATTTGACCTGCCCAAATTTTAGAGAGAATTTCTGAAAATATAATTTAATATATCAAAGTATAGATGTGTAACATGTTGCAGATGTCTGATTTTTTTTTTTTTTTCATGGCCAGAGATGCAGAGGGCCAAACTTGTCTGCCATCCTTGGGTGGTGTCTCTGAGTCAGGCTCTGTAGACACTTACGTCTTCAGGGTCCCCAGGTGGCCGCCCACTCATTTCAAATATGCAGCCAGAAATGGCTGAGATCGGGGTGAATTTTCCAGCCAAAATGGGGTGGGAAGAAAGGAAGCATTTTGAGGAGGTTATTTAACCTGAAAGTCAGTTGACAGAGTGAAATTAAAGCACGTATCCATGGGATGAGGTTCAACATGTATACGCGGGATGCGTTCTTACACGTCAGTCACACCCTCACCCCAGCACAGTTTGGAAGGCGGGCAGTTTCACACTCCTTGGAGGTGAGGTTTTGCTCCTACTTGTCTAGCAGATAATAAGCCAGGACATAAACACACACTTTCTCCTGCTGGATCTCCTGCTTTTTCACTAGTACACATGCCTCATGGTCTTTTAGTCCACCCTTGTCAAGGATATATGGCTCCTTCCCTCCATATCACCTGCAAAGTGGCAAAGGCCAGAGCTGAGAGTGAAATGGAAAGGCTCTGTCCCCCAGGAATTCATCTGAATTGCAAGCGAGATTGGACTAGGGCAGGTTTCCTTGCTGCATCCATATGCACCCGGCTGGCACGACTCCTTTCTAAATGCTGCTCACATACCCAATTGAAATCAGTCTAAGCAGCTAGCTAGCACAGCCTTCTTCTTAAATAAAAGTGCTTCACACTCAGAACATCCCAGAATGACAGAAAATGGACACAGAGCAACAGAGGTACCAACTGGACTATTTGAGCTCATGGTAGCTTTATCTCCCTATAAACATTTTATTATTAATTCTTTAAGCTGTTAACATGAAACTCTTTACAATATTTTCATTTGGAAGGGCTTGGTAAAATCATCTACTTGTCAGGTCATAGAACTGGAAGAATCTGTATGACAAATAGAAGTGATTGTATTTTGGTCACGTGTGGTTAATTTTTCTTAGATAAAACACCAAGGAACCCAATATGGAAATGTCACAATTGCCTCAGAGTGAAAAAATCAATTTGAATATTTATGTCCATGAGGCATTCCCCAAAAATGTTTAATAAAGACAGAAAGATTGAGTTGTTGGTGTATTTTAATTTACAAAGCAAAAAACATCTCAGAAATGTGATTTAGTTATATTATTACAGACTTTAATTTCTTATTCATGCATCTTATTTTCTGTAACCCAAACAAGAAGACATGCGTTACCAAGTGTCAGCATTGTCACAATTCATATCCTTTATGGTAAAACTTTGGCTATCTTGTGCACAGTCAAGCTGGGAGTCCATCAGCAATGAGGGTGTGTGTATATTCATGTCCATGTGTGAAAGAGAGAGGATATTTTTATCAGTCAAGGTAAAAATAAATGAAATGGGTCACACTGGAGAAAATGTTGAATTTTCCCAGCAAAGTGGCACTACCCACTATTTTCTTGTTTAATGTACTTGTTTGCTATCTCTTATTGTTGTTGTTTTGAACTGTGGTGTTGGAGAAGACTCTTGAGAGTCCCTTGGACTGCAAGGAGATCCAACCAGTCCATCCTAAAGGAGATCAGTCCTGGGTGTTCATTGGAAGGACTGATGCTGAAGCTGAAACTCCAATACTTTGGCCACTTGATGCAAAGAGCTGACTCATTTGAAAAGACTGTGATGCTGGGAAAGATTGAGGGCAGGAGGCAAAGGGGACGACAGAGGATGAGATGGCTGGATGGCATCACTGACTCAATGGACAAGAGTTTGAGTAGGCTCCTGGAGTTGATGAAGGGCAGGGAGGCCTGGCGTGCTGCGATTCATGGGGTCTCAAAGAGTTGGACACGACTGAGCGACTGAACTGAACTGAACTGAACTGAATTGTTGTTCAGTTGCTAAGTTGTGTCTGACTCCTTGTGATCCCATGGACTGCAGCACCCCAGGCCTCCCGGTCCTTCACTATCTCCCAGAGTTTGCTCAAACTCATTGAGTCGGTGAGGCTACCCAACCATGTCATCCTCTGCCACCCTCTTCTCCTTTTGCCTTCAATCTTTCCCAGCATCAAGGTCTTTTCCACCTCTATCCCTAAGTAGAATGTACATTCTGTGAAAACAGAAGCCTTGTCTCTCTCATTCACTGTTTCCCGTCACTTAAATCAGTACTTACTTCTTCACAGATGCTCAGTCAACCGGAAGCATGAAAGAATGGGTGAGCTCTCTCAGAAGTTCAATGTGTACAGACATAGGAGAAAATTATACCACAAGAATTCAGGCCCCGAGTGGCTCATATAAGCACACTTATGGGTTTTTTTACTTAGGTCATTACCTAGTTGATTCATTAAGTAAGCTTAACTGTGGCCAAATACACCTAAGATTTACGACTATAGCCATTTTGAAGTGCAGAGTTCAGGGCCATTAAGTACATTCACCATCCATGAATGTACTTGTGTTGTGTTGATGTTGAATGTTATGGTTGTTGTATAATTATCACCACCATTCATCTCCAGAACTCTTTCATCTTGCAAAACTGAAACTCTGTACCCATTAAACAACTCCCTATGCCTCCCTCCCCAACCCCCCAGCAACCCTCACTGTACCTTCTGTCTCTATGAGTTTGATTCATCTAGGTGCCCATATAAGTAGAATATACAGTATTGTCTCCTGTAACCAGCTCCTTTCACCTACCCTTTCACTTACCATGATATCCTCAAGGTTCATCAATATCATAGCATGTCTCAGAAATGTCCTCCCTTTTTAGGCTGAATAGTATTCCATTTTGTGACATTAATATATTTTGTTTATTTATTCATCCATCAGTGGACACTTGGGTCACACTGGATTTTGATGGCACATTCTGCTTTGTGTGTTTGGGGTTCTGTTGTTTTGTTTTATTTTGTTTTATTCTTTTTGAATGTATTTAGGTAGGGCATGTCTTCTCCAAGTCTTCAGCCCTCATCCCCTCTCTTCTCTTGACTTCAGCAGTGTTACCATTTACTCAGTGAGTCCATTGCTTTCAACAAAGACTAAATATTCCACTTGTTAAAGGGAGAATAGGAATAATCCATGTTATATGCCAATAGTTAAACCAGAGAAGGAATTTCTAACTAACTTCTTGCTAATTTTGGCAAGAGGATAAGAAAAATGTCCACTCCTTCAGTCTTTTTTTTTTTTCAAGTTGATTCAACTTAATAACAGTTATCAATTACTCATAGCAGATAATGCAGGACAAAAATTTAATTTTGAATGGGAATCACTTAACTACTTAAAACCACAAGCCATGAACCCTAAAACAGCCATTCATACATAACATCATTGAAAGGGATTCAAAATTTAAATGGAGTGATTTTTATATCCATAGTTTATATAGAGAATCAAAGGAATAGCAAGTAGAATTTACAACTGCCAATGCCTTTCTAAGCTCTTTAATCAAATTTTCTCCCTCCCTCCCTTCTTCCCTCACTTTCTCCCTTCCATCCTCCTTTTCTTCCTTCCTTCCCTCTTTCCTTCTTCCTAACAATGAAATGAGGAAGATATCACTCTTGCTCTCATCTCATAGATGTCATCACCCACAGAGGTAAACACATTGCCCGTGTCTGAGATGGCATGGCCAGCTAGTGGCAAAGCCAATTTCAACACACACAGTCTGCCTGGCAATTACTGCTCAAGTCCGAATCCGTAGTTTGAGGGGACTTGCTCTCTGATTGCTGAATCCTGAATTATTCCATACCGTTCTGACCACTGAGATGTCTGTGCCTGGGGGAACTTCTGGCAGGAATCAGGTAGACTGCCGGAACTGCCTTCATTCATTCAATGCATTTTTATTGAGAACCTATAATTTGTGAGACTTTGTACTAGCGTTGTGGATACAAGCAGAGAATACAGCTTTGACCCTTGTGACAATCAGAATCTCTAGAAGAGAAAATATTAAGCACATAGTACTCAAAATACTATAGTCTTTCAACATGGAAATCAAAATAGTGATGATGATATACCAGCAAAGAGCAGGGGAATCTGACATATGCCCATATGTGGGTGTGTGGTTCTTCTCAAACAAAGACGATTAGTACGAAGTGTCTGACAATGAACATGAAGTGTCATGGTGGGGGACATTCATTCATTCCATTTATGGACAGTCAGACTCTGTCACTCAAAACTTTATGAGCACCTAGTAAGTGTCTGCACAGTGCCAGACACTAGGGCTAGAATGATCAATAAGACAGGCATGGCCCTTTACTGTAGAGTTTGCAACTTATTGGGGAAACACAAAAAAAAACACAAATAAAGAAATATACAAAATATTGACAAATACTGTTCGCATTCCAAAGGGAACCAAACAGGGCTAAAATAGATAATGACATAGTGGGGGAACCACTTCAAATAAGATAAAACTTATTTTATCTTATTGATAAAACTTGATAAAACTTCTTTGAGATGGTAATATTTCAATGGAGTCTGAAAATATGAGAAACAGCTGGTTGTACATGAAATGGAAGGAAGAAAATTATGGCTAAAAGGAACAGTGTAAGCAAAGTCAGGCTTCTAGGCCTTGGTAATAAGTTCAGGGGCTTCTTTCTTTCATCCTTTCACCCACTCTCTCTGTCTCTTCATCCCTTCCTTCATTCCTTCTTTCTCTTTTTTGACATAATTAGAGAAGTGACAAGATCTAATTTTCATTAAGAGGCTGTTGTTGCCATGTGAAGTCTGGATTGAAAAAATAAAGTGAAAGTGTTAGTCACTCAGCCATGTCTGACTGTCTGCAACACCACGGACTGTAGCCTACCAAGCTCCTCTTGTCCCTGGAATTCTCCAGCAAGAATACTTCAGTGGGTTGCCATTCCCTTTTCCAGGGGATCTTCCTGACCCAGGGATCAACCTAGGTCTCTTGCACTGCAGGCAGATTCTTTACCATCTGAGTCACCAGGAAGCCCAAAGTATGGATTCAGCCACTTAGTCCTGTGTGACTCTTTGTGACCCCATAGACTGCAGCACACCAGGCTTCCCTGCCCATCACCAACTCCTGGAGCTTGCTCAAACTCATATTCATTGAGTCAATGATGACATCCAACCATCTCTTTGTCTATTGTCTCCTCCACCTGCCTTCAATCTTTCCCAGCAACAGGGTCTTTTCCAAGGAGTCAGTTCTATGAATCAGGTGGCCAAAGTATTGGAGTTTCAGCTTCAACATCAGTCCTTCCAATGAATGTTCAGGACTGATTTCCTTCAGGTTGGACTGGTTGCATCTCCTTGCAGTCCAAGAGACTCTCAAGCGTCTTCTCCAACACCACAGTTCAAAAGCATCAATTCTTCAGCCCTCAGTGTTCTTTATAGTCCAACTGTAACCTCCATACATGACTACTGGAAAACCATAGCTTTGACTAGACAGACTTTGTTGGCAAAGTAATATCCCTGCTTTTTAATATGCTGCCTAGGTTGGTCATAGCTTTTCTCCCAAGGAGCAAGCATCTTTTAATTTCATGGCTGCAGTCAACATCTGCAGTGATTTTGGAGCCCAAAAATAAATAAAGTCTGTCACTGTTTCCACTCTTTCCCCATCTATTTCCCATGAAGTGATGGGACCGGATGCCATGATCTTTGTTATTTGAACATTGGGTTTTAAGCCAGCTTTTGCACTCTCTTCTTTCACTTTCATCAAGAGGCTCTTTAGTACTTCGCTTTTTGCCATAAGGGTTGTGTCATCTGTGTATCTGAGGTTATTGATATTTCTCCCAGCAATTTTGATTCCAGTTTATACTTCATCCGGCCTGGCATTTCACATGATGTACTCTACATATAAGTTAAATAAGTAGGGTGAAGATACACAGCCTTGACATAATCCTTTCCCAATTTGGAACCAGTCCATTGTTCCATGTTCAGTTCTAACTGTTGCTTCTTGACCTGCATACAGATTTCTCAGGAGGCAGATAAGGTGGCCTGGTAGTTCCATCACTTGAAGAATTTTCCACAGATTGTTGTGATCTACACAGTCAAAGGCTTTGGCATAATCAATAAAGCAGAAGTAGACATTTTTCTGGTATTCTCTTGTTTTTTTCTATGATACATTGGATGTTGGCAATTTGATCTCTGGTTCCTCTGCCTTCTCTAAATCCAGCCTGAACATTTGGAAGTTCATGGTTCACGTACTATTGAAGCTTGGCTTGGAGAATTTCGAGCATTACATTACTAGCATGTGAGATGAGTGCAATTGTGCGGTAGTTTGAACATTCTTTGTCATTGCCCTTCTTTGGGATTGGAATGAAAACTGACCTTTTCCAGTCCTGTGGCCAATGCTGAGAGTTCCAAATTTGCTGGCATATTGAGTGCAGCACATTCACAGCATCATTATTTAGGATTTGAAATAGCTCAGCTGGATTTCCATCACCTCCACTAGCTTTGCTCATAGTGATGCTTCCCAAGGCTCACTTGACTTCACATTCCAGGATGTCTGGCTCTAGGTGAGTGATCACACCATTGTGGTTGTATGGGTCACAAAGATCTTTTCTGTATAGTTCTTCTGTGTATTCTTGCCACCTCTTCTTAATATCTTCTGCTTCTGTTAGGTCCATACCATATCAAAGAGTCCAAAATGCAGTATTTGAAGGCAATCTCAAAAATAACAGAATGATCTTTGTTCATTTCCAAGGCAAGCCGTTCATTATCACAGTAATCTTAGTCTATGCCCCAATCAGTAATGCTGAAGAAGCTGAAATTGAACAGTTCTATGAAGATTTACAGGACCTTCTAGAACTAACACCCAAAAAAGATGTCCATTTCATCATAGAGGATTAGAATGCAAAAGTAGGAAGTCAAGAGATACCTGGAGTAACAGGCAATTTGGCACTGGAATACAAAATGAAGCAGGGCAAAGGCTAACAGAGTTTTGCCAAGAGAATGCACTCGTCATAGCAAACACTCTTTTCTAACAACACAGGAGAAGACTCTACACATGGACATCACCAGATGGTCAATACTGAAATCAGTTCAGTTCAGTTCAGTTCAGTTCTTCAGTCGTGTCCTTCTCTTTGTGACCCCATGTATCGCAGCATGCCAGGCCTCCCTGTTCATCACCATTTCCTGGAGTTCACTCAGACTCACATCCATCGAGTCCATGATGCCATCCAGCCATCTCATCCTCAGTCATCCCTTTCTCCTCCTGCCCCCAATCCCTCCCAGCATCAGGGTCTTTTCCAATGAGTCAACTCTTCGCATGAGGTGGCCAAAGTACTGGAGTTTCAGCTTTAGCATCATTCCTTCCAAAGAAATCCCAGGGCTGATCTCCTTCAGAATGGACTGGTTGGATCTCCTTGCAGTCCAAGGGACTCTCAAGAGTCTTCTCCAACACCACAGTTCAAAGGCATCAATGCTTCAGCATTCAGCCATCTTCACAGTCCAACTCTCACATCCATACGTGACCACAGGAAAAATCATAACCTTGACTAGACGGACCTTAGTTGGCAAAGTAATGTCTCTGCTTTGAATATGCTATCTAGGTTGGTCATAACTTTCCTTCCAAGGAGTAAACGTCTTTTAATTTCAAGGCTGCAGTCACCATCTGCAGTGATTTGGGAGCCCAAAAAAATAAAGTCTGACACTGTTTCCACTCTTTCCCCATCTATTTCCCATGAGGTGATGGGACCAGATGCCATGATCTTCGTTTTCTGAATGTTGAGCTTTAAGCCAACTTTTTCACTCTCCTCTTTCACTTTTAACAAGAAGCTCTTTAGTTCTTCTTCACTTTCTGCCATAAGGGTGGTGTCATCTGCACATCTGAGGTGACTGAGATTTCTCCCGGCAATCTTGATTCCAGCTTGTGCTTTTTCCAGTCCAGCGTTTCTCATGATGTACTCTGCAGAGAAGTTAAATAAGCAGGGTGACAATATACAGCCTTGACGTACTCCTTTTCCTATTTGGAACCAGTCTGTTGTTCCATGTCCAGTTCTAACTGTTGCTTCCTGACCTGCATACAGATTTCTCAATAGGCAGGTCAGGTGGTCTGGTATTCCCATCTCTTTCAGAATTTTCCACAGTTTTATTTTGATCCACACAGTCAAAGGCTTTGGCATAGTCAAGAAAGCAGAAATAGATGTTTTTCTGGAACTCTCTTGCTTTTTCCATGATCCAGCAGATGTTGGCAATTTGATCTCTGGTTCCTCTGCCTTTTCTAAAACCAGCTTGAACATCAGGGAGTTCACAAT
Source organism: Ovis canadensis (assembly GCF_042477335.2). NCBI lineage: Eukaryota > Metazoa > Chordata > Mammalia > Artiodactyla > Bovidae > Ovis > Ovis canadensis. The sequence continues at coordinate 91,936,161 of NC_091252.1, forward strand.
TCACGTGTTGCTGAAGTCTGGCTTGGAGAATTTTGAGCATTCCTTTACTAGCATGTGAGATGAGTGCAATTGTGCAGTAGTTTGAGCATTCTTTGGCATTGCCTTTCTTTGGGATTGGAATGAAAACTGACCTTTTCCAGTCCTGTGGCCACTGCTGAGTTTTCCAACCTTGCTGGCATATTGAGTGCAGCACTTTCACAGCATCATCTTTCAGGATTTGAAACAGCTCAACTGGAATTCCATCAACTCCACTAGCTTTGTTCATAGGGATGCTTTCTAAGGCCCACTTGACTTCACATTTCAAGATGTCCGGCTCTAGATTAGTGATCACATCATCATGATTATCTGGGTCGTGAAGATATTTTTTGTAGAGTTCTTCTGTGTCATCTTGCCACCTCTTCTTAATATCTTCTGCTTCTGTTAGGTCCATACGATTTCTGTCCTTTATTGAGCCCATCTTTACATGAAATATTTCCTTGTTATCTCTAATTTTCTTGAAGAGATCTCTAGTCTTTCCCATTCTGTTGTTTTCCTCTATTTCTTTGCATTGATCACTGAAGAAGGCTTTCTTATCTCTTCTTGCTATTCTCTGGAACTCTGCATTCAGAGGCTTATATCTTTCCTTTTCTCCTTTGCTTTTTGCCTCTCTTCTTTTCACAGCTATTTGTAAGGCCTCCCCAGACAACCAGTTTGCTTTTTTGCATTTCTTTTCCATGGGGATGGTCTTGATCCCTGTCTCCTGTACAATGTCACGAATCTCATTCCATAGTTCATCAGGCACTTTATCTATCAGATCTAGGCCCTTAAATCTATTTCTCACTTCCACTGTATAATCATAAGGGATTTGAGTTAGGTGATACCTGAATGGTCTAGCGGTTTTCCCTACTTTCTTTAATTTCAGTCTGAATTTGGTAATAAGGAGTTCATGATCTGAGCCACAGTCAGCTCCTGGTCTTGTTTTTGTTGACTGTATAGAGCTTCTCCATCTTTGGCTGCATAGAATATAATCAATCTGATTTCGGTGTTGACCATCTGGTGGTGTCCATGTGCAGAGTCTTCTCTTGTGTTGTTGGAAGAGGGTGTTTGCTATGACCAGTGCATCTTCTTGGTAAAACTCTGTTAGTCTTTGCCCTGCTTCATTCTGCATTCCAAGGCCAAATTTGCCTGTTACTCCAGGTGTTTCTTGACTTCCTACTTTTGCATTCCAGTCCCCTATAATGAAAAGGACATCTTTTTTGGGTGTTAGTTCTAAAAGGTCTTGTAGGTCTTCATAAAACCATTCAATTTCAGCTTCTTCAGTGTTACTGGTTGGGGCATAGACTTGGATAACTGTGACATTGAATGGTTTGCCTTGGAGACAAACAGAGATCATTCTGTTGTTTTTGAGATTGCATCCAAGTACTGCATTTCGGAATCTTTTGTTGACCATGATGGCTACTCCATTTCTTCTGAGGGATTCCTGCCCGCAGTAGTAGATATAATGGTCATCTGAGTTAAATTCACCCATTCCAGTCCATTTTAGTTCGCTGATTCCTAGAATGTCAACGTTCACCCTTGCCATCTCTTATTTGACCACTTCCAATTTGCCTTGATTCATGGACCTGACATTCCAAGTTCCTATGCAATATTGCTCTTTACAGCATCAGATCTTGCTTCTATCACCAGTCGCATCCACAACTGGGTATTGCTTTTGCTTTGGCTCCATCCCTTCATTCTTTCTTGAGTTATTTCTCCACTGATCTCCAGTAGCATATTGGGCACCTAATGACCTGGGGAGTTCCTCTTTTGGTATCCTATCATTTTGCCTTTTCCTACTGTTCATGGGGTTCTCAAGGCAAGAATGCTGAAGTGGCTTGCCATTCCCTTCTCCAGTGGACCACATTCTGTCAGCCCTCTCCACCATGACCTGCCCATCTTGGGTTGCCCTGCAGGCATGGCTTGGTTTCATTGAGTTAGACAAGGCTGTGGTCCTAGTGTGATTAGATTGACTAATTGTCTGTGAGTATGGTTTCAGTGTGTCTGCCCTCTGATGCCCTTTTGCAACACCTACCATCTTACTTGGGTTTCTCTTACCTTGGGCATGGGATATCTCTTCACGGCTGCTCCAGCAAAGCACAGCCGCTGCTCCTTGCCTTGGACGAGGGGTATCTCCTTACCACCGCCATTCCTGACCTTCAATGTGGGACAGGAACAGGAGCAGTAAGGTGATACCCCTCATACTGAAATCAGTTTGATTATATTCTTTGCAGCCAGAGATTGAGAAGCTCTACACAGTCAGCAAAAACAAGACTGGGAGCTGACTGTGGCTCAGATCATGAATTCCTTATTACCAAATTCAGACTGAAATTGAAGAAAGTAGGGAAAACCGCTAGACCATTCAGGTATCACCTAAATCAAATCCCTTATGATTATACAGTGCAAGTGAGAAATAGAATTGAGGGATTAGATCCGATAGACAGAGTGCCTGAAGAACTATGGAATGAGGTTCGTGACATTGTATAGGAGACAGGGATCAAGACCATCCCCAAGAAAAAGTAGTGCAAGAATGCAAAATGGTTGTCTGAGGAGGCCTTACAAATAGCTGAGAAAAGAAGAGAAGCTAAATGCAAAGGAGAAAAGGAAAAATATACCCATCTGAATGCAGAGTTCCAACGAATAGCAAGGAGAGATAAGAAAGCCTTCCTCAGTGCAAAGAAATAGAGGAAAATAATAGAATGGGAAAGACTAGAGATCTCTTCAAGAAAAGTAGAGATACCAAGGAAACATTTCATGTGAAGATGGGCTCAATAAAGGACAGGAATGGTATGGGCCTGACAGAAGCAGAAGGATGGATTAGGGACACCATTTAGAAGCAGCCCAAGCTAGAATGGCTGTGTTTCAGACTCTGCATTTTCATTGTTTTGTTTTCTTTGGATGTCCTCTTCCTCTTGAACATAAGCTCCACCAAGGAAGTACTTCTTATTTTGTTCGCTGTACCCCCAACACCTGATAGTGCCTGTAACAGTTGGCACTCAAAACAAATGTGTTGTTATTGTTAAGTAAGATAATCAGCCTCCCGAAGAATACCCTTGAAATACTTATTTTAACACTCCAAGAGAGTGATAAATTAACAGTAACATTATCTATGGTGGGGATTTGCTTGTCCTAAGAATTCTCAGTGAACATGCCAGCAGCCTCACTCTGCTTTCAAGCAAAGATTTAATATATAGAGGCAGCAGTAAGATTGCAGATCACTAAGGCTTCATTACCTTTACAAAACAGACTACAGGGCATTTACTCCTGTGCTCTGAAATATTATCATAAAACCAAACCTCACTTGTCAAAACAAACAAGCAAAGTAAATTCCGTGAGGCATTATAGCCTCAATAGCAATTGCATTATTTTTACAAGCTAATTCATAAAACCAGATAATTCATAATGGCACACTCCTTCATAGATGTGAATGTCTGAGACTCTACAGCATTAATACATCAATGCAGATGTGTAAATAACTAGACTGATCCCTCAATAAAAGTGTTTCATTCTCATCATTATTGAATAAATATGCAATCTGAATAATTTACTTCTTCTTTCCTCTCTTGAAATAATATCTCTAAAGGTGAAAATTCGGATTCTGAAAATTAAGAAAAACTACATTCAATTACAGTCTGCCAAACTTCAAGAGAGGAATATGAATAATAGCTAATAACCATAATAGTAATAAGAATAAAGCACTTGGTATGGAAGACTCACTACTTCATATGCCTCAGCCAATTACTCACCCAAACTTTTTCGATTATTCAAGTATTTTGATGTTATGCAAGTAAAACATATGAATAAATTGACTGCATTTTTCGTTTCTCATTCAAATGTTTTTACTCAGTTATTGCAACTTTTAGACGAGTTTTTGCTCTTAAAGGCTACTTACGCACAGCATACTTTGATTTGATTTATTGTCACAGTAAAAAACATTATCAGTCATTTAGCTAATCTCTCTTTCCTACCCTATATATGCATAGGATAAGTAAATCCCACAGACACTAACATAAAAAAACGCTTAATATGCAAATGATCATTTCTGTTCCAAATTTCTTTCATATTCCAACTTGTGTAAATATAGGAAGAGCCAAACTGGTTTGAGATCCAGCTGGAGTCTTCTAAAGAATCATACTTTATATATATAATGTAGAAAAATAAACTCATTATAAAATATAGAAATATATATCTTGATCATTATTAAGGGCCCACGGGGTCATATTTCCAGTTTCAGTCAATCAGAAGTCCTCACCCGAGGTCAAGCACTGGAATTAAAAGAGCTTCTAAAATTAGAGTTTCTACTTTATACTAAGAGCAGCTTTGTTTCCAAGACTTAATCACAACCATAGGTCTGTATCCAGTAGGTGTAATGGGCCTTATTTCTTGATCCCTGGACAACATCTGCCTCATTTGGAATGTAAATTGGTATTTCCACTTGAAATGATCATCTGTTTCTAAAGAGCCATTTTCAGACTAGTGTTTAGTAGGAAATATTTGACTAGCCTAAAATACAGTGTAACGCGAACTGAGGTGTGGGGTAGGAGGAGTGCTTGAAAAGGTGACAGATTATTGAATTGAATTGTGAAGAGAAGAAACAGGATTTAAACTAAATGGAATTGGAAAGAAATGAACAATATCTGCAAGCACTCTTGAAATAAGACTCTATAACATAATATGAATTTGTTCTTGAAAATACCTTGACTTGAAAGCTTTTGAAATTCTTTGATGGAAATTGTTATATGAGTACAAAACATTAACATTATTAGTAATTATTGTTATAAAACATTAGTTGAAAATAGCAACACGGGAATTTCCAGCAAGTTTCACAAGTGTAAATATCACATATCCTGCTAACATTTTGCAAATAAATGAATGAACATATAGGCCAATTATTATTTTTACTCTTTTTGCACCTGGAAAACAAATATTACAACCAGATGAGTAAAACTATCAGATGTATCAAGCTGCATTCGCTTGTTTAGAAACAGGGGTCTTAAAAGAAAATGATTTCATTGCCTACTGGGATTCCATTTAATCCACCTCATATAGTCAGTAGTGTCAGTTTGATCACCAACTACTTTCCAAGCATCATGCAAGGAACAACGGTCAACAGGGCATCTGAAAAAGTCCCCACCTTCAAGGAGCTAAGAGCTTGGAATATTTACTTAAGTTTAACTGCCTCTATTATTAGCGGTTGTAGTAGGAACAGTATCGCTATTACTGGATTTTTAAAAAGTTTTTATTTATGTATTTTTGGCTGTACTGGCTTTTGGTTGCTGCACGTGGGTTTTCTCTAGTTGCGGTGAGTAGGGGGTGCTCTTTGCTACAGTGCGTGGGTTTCTCATTTCACTGGCTTCTCTCGCTGTGGAGGACAGGTTTTAGCCGTGTGGGCTTCAGTAGTTGCAGCATTTGGGCTCAGTGGTCGTGGCACTAAGGCTTAGTTGCTCCGTGGCATGTGGGGGTCTTCTGGGACCAGGAATTGAACAGGTGTCCCTTACATTACAATATCTTAACCCCTGGACCACCAGGGAAGCCCCTCTTTATTACTGTTTGACTGAGTCTCAACTCAAGTAAAAACATGAAATGTTTAATTTCTGGGCTTCTTGATATGCAGCCAAAGAAACTTCGGCCTTCCTTCGGATGCTCAGGCAGGGGATGGGCATGGCTCTCTATCTTCCTCCCAAATACAATGCAACTGTTTATCGGGCTATTTCAAAGGACCTCTTGTGTTTAACAATCTCTACTCTAGACCAAAATCTGGCCTCAGTGCATTTTTTTAAGGGAGCCGCAAACCCCAGGAGAAATAAATACAATAAACAGTCAATTAAGATTTAGCACTTAAGGGCCAAGATTGAGTGGAAATCCACAGGAGAGGTTCCTAACCCAACCCCAGGGACTCAGAAGAACTGACACATGGGATCCTGTATCCACAAGGAAAAATAGTATGTAGCTTCAAGTTCCTCAAGTGTATCCCGTGTATTGTTCAAATCAGGAAATTTCCCTCCAATCTGAACAGTTATCCTGGGATTCTCTCAAATTTTAATTCCCACTTCTGTACTCTCAGAGTTTTAAGGGAGCAAAGGATAATTCCAGGAAGGATAATTCATCTTATTTCTACCAGGGGAGTTAATTATCCCTGAACAGAGGAAGAACTCTGGTTTTAAGAGCTCTGCAAACGCAACACAAGGATGAGTTGGTGGAGTAAAACACTCCTGAGGTAGAGGGGAGAGGAACAACCGAAAAAACAAAGCGAGGAGAATGCCACAATATGTACACCAGGGTGGAGACTAGGGGAACCACAAGCTAATCGTGTGACTCCGTTAATTAGCTGCTGGGGCTTTACCCAAAAGCAAGGTGTGAGGAAGTTGGAAAGGGCCCACTGGAATGGAACGCAAACCTGGACTGTGAAGTCTAAAGAAACTGGAAATATTTACTCTGCCAAAAGAAAGCTACGATGCAGTTTTGAGTCCGTGTGTCAGCATATAAAGAGGAGTGGAGGCAGGGACCACTGAACAAGCTGAAAGGGTCAGACGCCAGCAAGGGGATTAAGGTTATGGCGGTTCCAGGAATAATCACTTGTTCACATGTTTGCAGGAGGCCAGTAACCAGATATTGGTGATTTGATTACTACCCGGGCAGAGGAGGTCGAGACCCCTGACACTGGAGCGAACCTCCCCACCCCCTCGGGAGCCACTTCTCCACAAGTCACAGGCCCCTCAAGACAAGAACCTCATTCCAGCTCCTCTGCCCACCCCCAGGCAACTCCACACCTTGCCCAATCACCCACATCAATAGCAATGATCCAGAGCTCAGAGGACAAGCTGCAGTCGGATTTCCAGTAAGTGATGGGCACAAAGCAGGCAGGACTTCTTTAGGGACTTTCCATTTTTTCTTTCTTTCTCTTTTGGCTTTTCTCCTTAGGAATCGTTTAAAGATTCTGATTCTTTGTGTTTTTAAATAATAAAAGAAACACAAAAATGAAATCATAAAAAATTCAAAACAAGACAGAGGTCCATAAAATATAGACCTGCCTTACCAAATATGGTGGTTGACAGCCTCATGGGGTTCGAGCACATAAAATGTGACTGTTCCAAACTGAGACATACTGTCAGCCTGAGATACACCTGGATTTTCAAGACGTTGGATAGAAACAAGATCGTCAAAGATGACATTGGTAATAATCTTATACTGATTATATGTGGAAGTGATAATGTTTTGGATATATCAGATTAAAAGTATATACTATTAAAGTTAATGCCATCTGTTTCTTTTTTACTTCTTAAAATGTGACGACTAGAAATTTTAAATTTATGTGGTTCATATACGCGACTCTCATTATATTTCTGTTGAGCAGTGCTAAGATGGAAGATGAAATGAAAGTTTCCTTTTCCCCTCAGCGTTCCTGTCCCCAGAAAAAGCACTTGTAATATTTTCTGTATCCTTAAAGGCTTTTTTGATACACAGGCAGTTAAAAATGAAACCATTTATATGTGTTTTCCTGAAACTGTCTTTGTTTTTCGCCCAAGACTATGCCTAAGAGACTGTTCAGGGTGCGTTTGAATGCAAGTCCCACGCTGTTTACTCTGGCTGTGTGTCTGCTGCCTGTTGTTGTATAGTCTCTAAGCCCCATCCCACTTCTTGCAACCCCATGGACTGCAGCCCACTAGACTCCTCTGTCTCTGGGAAGTTCCAGGCAAGAACACTGGAGTGGGCTGCCGTTTCCTTCTCCAGAGGATCTTTCCGACCCAGGGATCAAACCCACGTCTTCTGCATTGGCCAGTGGACTCTTTACCACTGAGCCTCCAGGGAAGCCTGCCTGCTGTGTGAATGTCACCCAAATTCATCTACTGTTCTTTTCTTTATAGAAGTTCAGTTTTTTCACATTTCTATTTTTGGTTTTGTTTTAATATAAATTTATTTATTTTAATTGGAGGCTAATTACTTTACAATACTATTGTTTTTGCCATACATAGACATGAATCTGCCACGGGTGAACACATGTTCCCCATCCTGAACCCCCCTCCCACCTCTCTCCCCATCCCATCCCTCTGGGTCATCCCAGTGCACCAGCCCCGAGCATCCTGTATCATGCATCAAGCCTGGACTGGTGATTCGTTTCACATACGATAATATACATGCTTCAGTGCCATTCTCCCAAATCATCCCACCCTCTCCCTCTCCCACAGAGTCCAAAAGTCTGTTCTATACATCTGTGTCTCTTTTGCTGTCTCGCATACAGGGTTATCATTACCATCTTTCTAAATTCCATATATATGCATTATTATACTGTATTGGTGTTTTTCTTTCTGGCTTACTTCACTCTGTATAATAGGCTCCAGTTTCATCCACCTCATTAGAACTGATTCAAATGTGTTCTTTTTAATGGCTGAGTAATACTCCATTGTGTATATGTACCACAGCTTTCTTATCCATTCGTCTGCTGCTGGACATCTAGGTTGCTTCCGTGTCCTGGCTATTATAAACAGTGCTGCGATGAACATTGGGGTACACGTGTCTCTTTAAATTCTGGTTTCCTCAGTGTGTGTGCCCAGCAGTGGGATTTCTGGGTCATATGGCAGTTCTTTCATCAAAAGAGTTTTTAGTTCCTCTTCACTTTCTGCCATAAGGGTGGTGTCGTCTTCATATCTGAGGTTATTGTTATTTCTCCCAGTAATCTTGATTCCAGCTTGTGCTTCTTTCAGCCCAGCGTTTCTCATGATGTACTCTGTAGAGAAGTTAAATAAGCAGGGTGACAATATACAGCCTTGACATACTCCTTTTCCTATCTGGAACCAGTCTGTTGTTCCATGTCCAGTTCTAACTGTTGCTTCCTGACCTGCATATAGGTTTCTCAAGAGGCAGATCAGGTGGTCTGGTATGCCCATCTCTTTCAGAATTTTCCACAGTTAACTGTGATTCACACAGCCAAAGTCTTTGGCATAGTCAAGAAAGCAGAAATAGATGTTTTTCTGGAACTCTCTTGTTTTTTTGATGATCCAGCGGATGTTGGAAATTTGATCACTGGTTCCTCTGCCTTTTCTAAAACCAGCTTGAACATCTGGAAGTTCACAGTTCACGTATTGCTGAAACCTGGTTTGGAAAATTTTGAGCATTCCTTTACTAGCATGTGAGATGAGTGCAATTGTGCAGTAGTTTGAGTATTATTTGGCATTGCCTTTCTTTGGGACTGAAATTAAAACTGACCTTTTCCAGTCCTGTGGCCACTGTTGAGTTTTCCAAATTTTCTGGCATATTGAGTGCAGCACTTTCACAGCATCATCTTTTAGGATTTGAAATAGCTCAACTGGAATTCCATCACCTCCACTAGCTGTGTTTGTAGTGATGCTTAGATATGCAGATAACACCATCCTTATGGCAGAAAGTGAAGAGGAACTAAAAAACCTCTTTATGAAAGTGAAAGAGGAGAGTGAAAAAGTTGGCTTAAAGCTCAACATTCAGAAAACTAAGATCATGGCATCCGGTCCCATCACTTCATGGCAAATAGATGGAGAAACAGTGGAAACAGTGGAAACATTGTCAGACTTTATTTATTTATTTATTTATTTATTTATTTATTTTTGGCTTCAAAATCACAGCAGATGGTGATTGCAGCCATGAAATTAAAAGACGCTTACTCCTTGGAAGGAAAGTTGTGACCAACCTAGATAGCATATTCAAAAGCAGAGACATTACTTTGCTAACAAAGGTCCGTCTAGTCAAGGCTATGGTTTTCCAGTGGTCATGTATGGATGTGAGAGTTGGGCTGTGAAGAAAGCTGAGTGACAAAGAATTGATGCTTTTGAACTGTGGTGTTGGATAAGATTCTTGAGAGTCCCTTGGACTTCAAGAAGATCCAATCAGTCTATCCTAAAGGAGATCAGTCCTGGGTGTTCATTGGAAGGACTGATGCTGAAGCTGAAACTCCAATACTTTGGCCACCTCATGTGAAAAGTTGACTCATTGGAAAAGACCCTGATGCTGGGAGGGATTGGGGGCAGGAGGAGAAGGGGATGACAGAGGATGAGATGCCTGGATGGCATCACCGACTCGATGGACATGAGTTTGGATAAACTCCTGGAGTTGGTGATAGACAGGGAGGCCTGATGTGCTGCAATTCATGTGGTCACAAAGAGTCAGACACGACTGAGTGACTGAACTGAACTGAACTGAACTGGTGGCAGTTCTATTTCGTTTTTTAAGGATTCTCCACACTGTTCTCCATAGTGGCTGTACTAGTTTGCATTCCCACCAACAGTATAAGAAGGTTGCTTTTTCTCCACACCCTCTCCAGCATTTATTGCTTGCAAAATTTTGGATAGCAGCCTTTCTGACTGGCGTGAGATGGTACCTCATTGTGGTTTTGATTTGCATTTCTCTGATAATGAGTGATGTTGAGCATCTTTTCATGTGTTTGTTAGCCATCCGTATGTCTTCTTTGGAGACATGTCTGTTTACTTCTTCAGCTCATTTTTTGATTGGGTCATTTATTTTCTGGAATTGAGCTGCAGGAGTTGCTTGTATATTTTTGAGATTAATTCTTTGTCAGTTGCTTCATTTGCTATTATTTTCTCCCATTCTGAAGGCTGTCTTTTCACCTTGCTTATTGTTTCCTTTGCTGTGTACATTTCTATTTTTGTAATGACATTGCTGCTCTATGTATACTTTAACTTGCTGGGTCAAAGGAAATAAGAAGTTTTCATTTTGAGAGTAACTACCAAACTGCCTTCCAAAAAGTGCCCACCAATTAACATTACCACCTAGTACAAAGATATCCATTTTCCTACACCCTTCTGAAACTCAAAATTTTGTCCAATTTGGTGGATAAAGTATGTATCATTTTAATTTCGTTTCCTCTGGTTACTGCTGAATTTTAGTATTTATCCATATGTTTATAACTAGTACCTTGACTAAACAGAAAACAACTTTATTTAGTCTCACAGCTTCCTGTTCAAAATCCAATCCAGATTTCAGACTTTTCCACGTTTTCTTCCTCTTCCTCATTTTTTTGTATGACATCTCGGACAAGTTCCTTTGCATTTCCAATGACTAATAGAGAGTAAAAGTCTTTTCATCTCTTTCAATCTCAGGAGCAACCTTGTTTCAGGCACTAAAATGTCCAGTCCAGACTCATACGTACATACTTCTTTATTCAACTTAAAGCTGCTCGGCTAGGCTGCCCTGGTGGCTCAGTGGTAAAGAATCTGCCAGTCAGTGCAAGAAACACAGGTTCAGTCCCTGGAACAGGAAGATCCCACAGGCCTCGGAGCAGCTAAGCCCATGCACCACAACTATTGAGCCTGTGCCCTGTGGCCCAGAACCACAAGTACTGAGCCCACTTGCCGCAACTACTACAGCCCATGTGACTTAGAGCCTGCGCTCCGCAACAGTAAAAGCCACTGCAATGAGAAGGCTGTGCACAATTAGAGAAAGAAAGAAAGTGAAGTCGCTCAGTTCAATCAGACTCTGCGACCCCGTGGACTGTAGCCTACCAGGCTTCTCCGTCCATGGGATTTTCCAGGCAAGGGTACCAGCGTGGGTTGCCATTTCCTTCTCCAGAGGATATTCCCAACCCAGGGATCGAACCCAGGTCTCCCGCATTGCAGGCAGACGCTTTACCCTATAATCCACCAGGGAAGCCCAACTAGAGAGTAGTCCCCCAAGAAAAGCCCTCATACCAGGAAGACCCAGAACAGTGAAAAATAAATAAAGAAAATCATTTTTTAAAGAAAGCTACTCCATCCTTCAGCTCCTCTTCGCTTCAGTCCTCCTCTCCCACACCTCCTCCTCCATCTCCAGGGAGGCAGAGGCCAGTGCAGTGAGGGTCTCAGTTCCTCCTCCCCTCCAGGATTCACTTTAACTTTTCAGCTGTGTGTGTTTTTTCTTGATGTCTGCAGAAGCTCTCTACACATCCTGGATATTAATTCTTTGTCTTGGTATATATGCGGCAACTATTTTCTCCCAGCCTGTCACTTTTTTTTTTAACTTTATCGTATCTTTTACCAAATATAGACTTTGAATGTTGATTTATCAATCTGTTCTTTTAACTTCTGCAGTTTGTGTGCTTAGCAAAGCCTTATATACTTCATGATTACAGAAATAGATTCTTTTCTACTTTTACAAAAGCATCATTGAGATATAATTCACATGCATTACAACTTGCCTATTAAAGTATACAGTTCAATGGTTTTTATTATGTTTTCAGAGTTGTGCGAGCACCAGCACAATGGATTTTAGAACTTTCAGCACTTTAAAAAGTAGTAGCCCCCTGGGCTTTAGCTGTCATCCCTTAGTCCTCCTATCTCCACCAGCTGAAGACAATCACTGATTTACTTTCTGCCTGTATGGATTTGCCTACTGTGGGCATTTCATACAAATGGAATTATACGACATGTAGTCCTCTGTAACTGGTTTTTTTCACTTAGCATAATATTTTTAAAGTTCTTCCATGTTGTAGCATGTATAAGTTCTTTATTCCCTTTTACAGCTGAATACAATTCCACTGTATGGACAGCTGTCCACATTTACCTGGGCATGCTAAAATTCATGGTGGCTCAGACAGTAAAGAATCTGCCTGTGATGTGGGAGACCTGGATTCGATCCCTGGGTTGAGAAAATCCCCTGGAGAAGGAAGTGGCAACCCACTCCAGTATGCTTGCCTGGAGAATACCCAGGGACAGAGGAGCCTGATGAACTACAATCCATGGGGCCGCAAAGAGTTGGACACGACTGAGCGACTAGGCACAAAGAGCCCAGCAAAAGCTGAGGGACATTTGGTCATTTCTTCTGCTGTTATCAATAATGGTGCTTCGAACATTCATGTATAAGCTTTTGCATGGATGTAAGTTTTTAGTAGTCTTGGGTCTTTATCTAGGAATGGAATTTTTGAGTCAAATGATAACTCTATGTTTAATTTTTGAGGAATTGTCAGACTGTTTTTCAATGTGGCTGTACCACTTTGTATTCCTACCAGCAGTTTATGAGGATTCTAATTCCTCTACATCTTTACCAATATTTGCTGATATCTGATTTTTTGATCCTAGTAGGAGTGAAGTAGTATCTCATTGTAGTTTGATTTGCATTTCCATAATGAATAATGATGTTAAACATTTTTCATGTGATTATTGGTAATTTTTGTATCCTCTTTGAAAAATGTCTATTTGAATCCTTTTCCCATTTTTAAATTGTGCTGTCTGTCTTTTTATTATTGAGTTGTGAGAATTCTTTACACATTCCAGATCTAAGTCTCTTATCAGACAGGATTTGCAAATATTTTCTGCAAATATTGGGTTCACTGGGTTTTTTTTTTTTCACTTTCTTAATAGTGTCCTTTTAATTTTGATGCAGCCCAAATTATCTTTTTTTTTCCTCCTGGCTTGTGCTTTAGCATCATGTCTAAGAAGCCATCACTAGACCCAAGGTAACAAACATTTACTCCTATGTTTTTCTTTAAGAGTTTTATAGTTTAAGCTCTTACATGTAAGTCTTTGGTCCATTTTGAGTTAATTTTTGTACATGCTTTGAAATAAGGGTCCACATTAATTCTTTTGCATGTAGATATCCAATTGTCCCAGCACCATTTGCTTAAAAGAATCATCTTTCCTCATAGAATTGTCCTCGTACCATTACTGAAGTCAGTTGGTGGTAAATGTGAGGCAAAAATCCTATAATTTTATTCTTATGTTCCTATAGGTTTTTTTTACGTTTTTAAGTGTTTATTTCATCTGCAACTTATTTTGAAGTTAGATGTGAGATAGAAATCTGGCTATTATTTTCTTAATCGGTGGCTAGTTGGGACAATATCTTATTTGAATAGCAGATTTTCTTTCCTTGCTGCTGCTGCTGCAGATAAGTCACTTCAGTCGTGTCCGACTCTGTGCGACCCCACAGATGGCAGCCCACCAGGCTCCACCATCCTGGGATTCTTCAGGCAAGAACGCTAGAGTGGGTTGCCATTTCCTTCTCCAATGCATGAAAGTGAAAAGTGAAAGTGACGTCACTCAGTAAATGTCCAACTCTTGGTGACCCCATAGACTACAGCCTACCAGGCTCCTCCGTCCGTGGGATTTTCCAGGCGAGAGTACTGGAGTGAGGTGCCATTGCCTTCTCCTTTCTTTCCTTACTAACTTGAAAGTTCACTTTAACTTGTGCCATACTTTTTCATGTACATAGGCATATTTAAGAAACTTCCATTGTGAAAGCTCCATGTCCAGATGCTTATCGTTGTAACATTATTATTCTTAGCCCTTGGTAGGACATTTCAGTCTAAAAATTTTATTCTTTTATTCAGCAACACCATTTCCTTATCTTGCTTTGCGAGTAATTTTTCTCCCACATTATCTCTATTCCCTTCTTCTGGAAGAAATGGATACTTTTGGATCCATCCTTTATGTTTAACTTTTGTCTCATGTTTTCTACATCTTTGTGCATTTCCACTGTTTTCTGGAAAAATTCTTCAATTTAATCATTACACAAATTTACTCATTTCTCTGTGTGTGTGTGTGTGTGTGTGTGTGTGTGTGTGTTATTCTATGTTCAAACTCTCTACTTGACTGTTTGTTACTGTTTGAATGCAGTTTCTTCTTGCATCTTTCTGAGCACGATAATTTATTGTATAAGTCATCAGTTTCCTGCTGTGGTAGGTTCTATCTCAGTACCTAGGTGTATCTCCGCATTCTTATCACAGACATACACACAAGCTAATTGCCAACACTGTATTCCTTTGTCTAATGGCTTCCTTTTGCCTCTGAAGCCCACATTGCTGCCAAAACTATAGGCTAGAGGAATTGAGGAACTAACTCTGGGAGCAGCTTTCAACTGATCACAGGTGGGAGTTGGTGAGTTGCTGTGCAACTACCGAGCTCCCTCACCCTCAGGCTGGGGCCCTCTGATTCGTGTGTTTGGATCCAGTGTCCCCGGCGGAACAAGTTCCCATTGCTACGGTGCTGGATAGTTTGTGCCATCCCTTTCACTGACAACCTTCCTGTGCCTTCCTCTCTCTCCTCCTGACGATCAGGAAAACACTGCCCTCTGGCCAGTGAAAAGCAGAGGAGGACCCTGTGATATGAGGACGTGGGGTCTTCTCCCTGTGCCCAGATACCACCCTGGCAAGGAGCAGGGAGAGAAACCCTAAGAGCCTAAATATTCACCTGAGAGAAGCTGAATTAACTTCAACATAGTCTTTTATAGGAAAGAAATCCATTTATCTCTCACCGGCAGTTTTTCCTCCATCCCCAGAATGATGGGGCCCCAAGCAAAAGATGAGATAAATTACAGAAAATTTCTTTTTAAGATGAAAACATCTGAGTGCAGCATCAGCTTCACTGCATAGAACAGGTCTGTGACAGTTACCGCTAGGCACTGCAGGCCTCTGGTCTGAACACTTTTAAAGGAAAGTTTACACGCTAGATTTTATTAACACTACTGACAAGGAAACTTTCTATGTCTTTCATGTCACAAATATTAGGAATTTGTGAAATGCTGGGCTTTGCACGTATTTTCAAAGTCTGCTGCACTTACTAGATCATGGGGTGGAAATGTGGTAGAAGGGAGAAAGCCCACGGCTTCTGCGGACCATCAGTGACTTAGCTTTGCAATCAGAGTGGGAGAACAGGGTATTTAGGCATCTCTTAGCTGCTCTATGTGCTTCTTCCTCGGGAGGCACTTTCAGATGCTGCTGTAGATGGTCTGCCTAAAGTAAGAGGCTATTAGTAGGATTGCAAGATGCCAACGTGGCCGCAAAGTGCACCTTCGCTCATGTGGAGGAAGTAGAGGTTTCTAAGGGAACAGCATTAAGGAGGCTGACTCGGTAGTGCTATAAGTGCGCAACAGTTTCTGAACGAAAGCCCCTCGACTGTGCCGGACTTCAGTTCCCTGGGTCAGGAAGAGCTGAAGCCACTGTTCAGACTGTAGGTGAAAGGATTGCACAGGCCAATCAAGGGGAACAGAGCAAAGCTGAAATGATACAAAAAGATAATCATGGTTAGAACTAGGAATCTTGAAAGCAGGTGAAGGAAAGAGAAATGGGTAGGAACATAGGAGAAAAGACTCTTAGGGAAAAATAGCCTGCTTTCAAAGAACTGAGAAACAAAAGCAACAGAAAATAAAACCAAAGAGGCCTGTTTCCCCCTCCTTCACTTACATAATTATTGCCTGTAGCCACTTCAAAGAGTCAGCGATGGAGCTCACCCCTGACTGCAGCCCACCAGGCTCCTCTGCCCATGGGATTTCCCAGGCAAGAATACTGGAGTGGGTAGTCATTTCCTTCTTCAGGGGATCTTCCCAACCTGGGGATAGAATCCTGGCCTCCGATTCTTTACCGTCTGAGCCAAATGCATGGTGAACCCAGAGAGATGCTCCCACTTCTTTAACACACCATCTCTATGCTCCCTAAGCTCCAGCAGCTTCAAGAAAGTTCACTCTGTCTTCATGCCAACTTAATGAAGCTCTGAGGATTAAGGACCATATTCCTATTTATTGTTTCCCCAGTTTCTTAAAGTCATGAATGAACTATCTCTGAAACTCCAAACCCTAAGAAGAAGGTTGCAGGATTCAATATTGAGCTGCAGAGAAAAGCCAGGGCATGAACAATTCCATCAGACTCCTAGAAATAATGTTCTCCTAATCAGGTCTTTCCTAGCAGTTAACGACCAGCTGTGCTGACTTCTACATCTATTCATTAAGTTCACAGTGACCTTCCCAGTTGCTATGGATGTTTAGAGAGAAGTCACTCAGTCATGGCTGACTCTTTGCGACCCCGTGGACTGTAGCCTACCAGGCTCCTCTGTCCATGAGATTCTCCAGGCAAGAATACTGGAGTGGGTTGCCATTTCCTTCTCCAGGGAATCTTCCCGACCCAGGGATCAAACCTGGGTCTCCTGCATTGGAGTCAGACGCTTTAACCTCTGAGCCACAAGCTATGGATGTTTAAGTACTTTAAAAGATAATAAGTAAAATAAATAGCACATGTGCTTTAAAACTGGCAGTAGAGTTAAACAAGGATGCGACTTAACACGGGATTATTAGACAGAAAGATGATGCTGTTAAAGTTCTGCACTCAATATGCCAGAAAATTTGGAAAACTCAGCAATGGCCACAAGACTGGA
Source organism: Ovis canadensis (assembly GCF_042477335.2). Lineage (NCBI taxonomy): Eukaryota > Metazoa > Chordata > Mammalia > Artiodactyla > Bovidae > Ovis > Ovis canadensis. The sequence goes on from NC_091252.1 coordinate 91,953,278, forward strand.
AAAGGTCATTTTCATCCCAGTCCCAAAGAAGGGCAATGCCAAAGAATGTTCAAACTACCACACAATTGCACTCATCTCACATGTTAGCAAGGGAATGCTTAAAATCCTTCAAGCTAGGCTTTGACAGTACGTGAACCAAGAACTTTCAGATGTACAAGCTGGGTTCAGAAAAGGCAGAGGAACCAGAGATCAAATTGCCAACACCCATTGGATTGTAGGAAAAGCAAGGGAATTCCAGAAAAACACCTACTTCTGCTCCATTGACTATGCTAAAGCCTTTGACTGTGTGGATCACAACAAACTGTGGAAAATTCTTAGCGATGGGAATATCAGACCACCTTACCCGTCTCCTGAGAAGCCTGTATGCAGGTCAAGAAGCAACAGTTAGAACCAGACATGGGAAATGGACTGGTTTCAAACTGGGAAAGGAGTACGTCAAGGTTATCTTCACCCTGATTATTCAACTTATATGCAGAGTACATGATGGGAAATACTAGACTGGATGAAGCTCAAACTGAAATCAAGATTGTCGGGAGAAATATCAATATCAGATATGCAGATGACACCACCCTTACGGCAGAAAGAAAAGTGGAACTAAAGAGCCTCTTGATGAAAGTGAAAGAGGAGAGTGAAAAAGTTGGCTTAAAGCTCAACATTCAGAAAACTAAGATCATGGCATCCTGTCCCATCACTTCATGGCAAATAGATGGGAAACAGAGGAAACAGTGACAGACTTCATTTTCTGGGCTTCAAAATCACTGTGGATGGTGACTGCAGCCATGAAATTAAAAGAAGCTTTCTCCTTGGAAGAAAAGCTAAGACGAACCTAGACAGCATATTAGAAAGCAGAGATATCACTTTACCAATAAAGATCCATATAGTCCAAGCTATGATTCTTCCAGTAGTCATGCCTGGATGTGAGAGTTGGACCATAAAGAAAGCTGAGCACCAAAGAATTGATGCTTTTGAACTGTGGTGTTGTAGAAGACTCTTGAGAGTCCCTTAGACTACAAGGAGATCCAACCAGTCCATCCTAAAAGAAATCAGTCCTGAATATTCATTGGAAGGACTGATGCTGAAGCTGAAGCTCAAGCTCCAATACTTTGGCCACCTGATGTTAAGAACTGACTCATTGGAAAAGATCCTGGTGCTGGGAAAGATTGAAGATAGGAGGAAAAGGAAACGACAGAGAATGAAATGGTTGGATGACACCACTGACTTGATTGACATGAGTTTGAGCAAGCTCTGGGGGTTGGTGATGTTACAGAGAAGCCTGCTGTGCTGAAGTCCATGGAGTGGCAAAGAGTCTAAAAAGATTTAGTAACTGAACAACAAACAGCAACTAGTATGTTGGGGACCCAGGAAATACAGGTCCCTGAAATCCTGGGCCTATCAGGAAGTGCCAGGAGAGGATCGAAGAACAAATAAATGGTCAGCAAAGAACCTGATGATTTTCTTCACTTATTAGGAAATATTTGTAATTAATATTTATTCACAATAAATTAAATAAAATCTTTTAAAATAACAAATTTAAATTTTTCAGGCAGAAGAGTGTTGACATTGTAATAACTGGTATTTACTTCAGTAATAATGTGACTGAAAGTGCTAATTGCTAAGTCGGGTCCGACTCTTATGACCCTATGGTCTGTAGCCCACCAGGCTCCTGTGTCCATGGGGTTCTTCAGGCAAGAATACTGGAGTGGGTTGCCACTTCCTTCTCCTGGGGATCTTTTTGACCCAGAGATTGAACCTGGGTCTCCCACATTCCAGGCAGATTCTTTACCATCTGAGCTACCACAGAAACCCAACAATGTGACTAAATGGCAACCGTGGGCTGCCGTCCACGGGGTCGCACAGTTGAACATGACTGAAGTGACTTAGCAGCAGCAGCAGCAGCAGTAACATATACCTTAAAGATGTGGATACTCAACTGTATTACAGACAGTCTCTCCTCTTTCAAGAGAACACAAGAACTTTTACATTGTGCTTCACCTTAGGGTAAATTATATTCACAGATTCAGCGTTATATTGTATTTTACTAGCATCTGACTCTACCCTCTTCTCAGAGGCGAGCTCATGAAATGACCAAAATACTGTCTTTTTGGTTTCTTAGAAATTCCCTTGAATTGGGGCTAATACGGGGCTGTTCTTAGTGATTTTTATTCTCTGGGATAATTTTTGTGAGAGACAAATCTCTTTCAAAGTGAAAAATGTTAGGGACTTTGCTGAAGGCCCCACAGTCGCAGTGCATGGGAACCAGCTTCGATATCTGGTCAGGGAACTAGATCCCACAGGCCACAGCAAAGATGGAAGAAGTCAAGTGCTGAAACTCAGAGCCAGCGCAAATAAACAAGTACAGATTTCAAAGGCAAAGTCAAGTAAAAAAGTTAATTGATGACTTTAAAAATTGGGGCGCATGTTGTCCTGTTAGATGTCTCCCTGAACTTGCTTTTTTGGGAACCATGACAGGTGCATCCAATCTGAGTAGCTGATGATTCTTTAGCCTGAATTATTAACTCTTAAAAAGGAATTTATTGGCCAAACATACCCTTTCTTTGACTAATTGACTACCAGCTCTTCTTGGGTTTCTCTCCTTGACCTGCATCTCTTAGGTTCATTGAACAATATCTTTCTGTAAGATAGTGATAATAGGAACATTTTATTACCTTTTTCCCAGAAGTATAAGTGACGGTAATAATGAACACTTATTATCTTTATTAGTGATGAAAAATGCAAATTATTACCAATCAGTAAATGTTAAACTTATTTTTAATTATCAGGTAGCATTCAGTGTGAAATCAACTGCTTTGTTGGGCTCCTAGTTAAATCCTTTTATAAGCACAACTGAAATACATCGGAAAAAAACCTTTCATGTGAATTTCCTGGGACCCCATGTCTACTCAGCATTTCCCTTTATTCCGATTGTTCTGGGTCACCTGCTGCTTCAGCAGTGAGTCCCTCATGCCTTTGATCACTACACTGATGGGGCTTTTATAACACTTGATATTTATAATCAGAGGGCTGCGTGCAGGTTATTGTTACATATTCAGAATGTACTTTCCCTTTCAATGAGGATAATTCCCCTGGTAACAATAGAAGTGGTGGAGGCATTCAATGGAAAAAGTGAAACTCCAGTAGGACCACCTGGAATTTAGGTACATGGGACAGGATCCCGCTTTGCCCAGAGTGATGGACGTTGGCTGGTATCTACTGAAGAGGAAAATGAAATGAGATCACATGAAATGAAGGCAAACTTTTATCTACTACAGAGAAAGAACCTCCTGGGAAAATATGGGCCTGCTAGGAAATAGTACTGGGTAGCAAAGGTGATTTATGCTTCCTGTAGTCAGTTCTGAACTCATTCCCAGAACGGCATGAAGGGGTGCCAATTTGAACAGAAGACAAACTGTGCTCTCTGTCCATTTGAAATCACATCACCTACAAGAGTAACACAAATGGCTTGGATTTTTTATAGTCACTTACTTCTAAGGAGGTCCAAGGGCTTTCTAGCCATGATCTCATTTACTAGCATGCTGTGAACTCTATTCCCCCACGTTCAAGAGCAGGGCAACTTCCCTGGAGGAGAGAGGAACTTCCTCTATTCTGTTCTTCTCTCTCTATTTAACCCTCTGCACCAGCAAAAGGAAAATATATCAGCTGTGCTCAAAACGATGTTTCCCCCAAAGAGCAGGAATCCTTGAGCCAGAAGACTTAAACCTAGATCTGGGTTCTGTCTGCTACTTTCCATCTGGATAAACTTTAACTAATGTCTCTGGGCCTCAGTTTCTTGGTCTGTAAAACAGGTCCAATGACTCCTACCTTGAGGGACTTTCATGTAAAATAAAATCAATAGAGGTAAAATGCCTCCAGCAGTGTTTGGCAAATGGTTGGTGTTCAACAAAGTCATTTGTTTATATCATACGTTTGTGCTAAGTCGCCTCAGCCGTGTCCAACTCGGTGCAACCCCATGGACTATAGTCCTCCAGGCTCCTCTGTCCATGGGATTTTCTCCAGGGAAGAATACTAGAGTTGGTTGCCATTCACTTCTCCAGGGGGTCTTCTCTACCCAGGGACCAAACCCTCGTCTCTTGGGTCTACTGCACTGGCAAGTGGGTGCTTTGGCACTAGTGCCACCTGGGAAGGCCCATATTATACATTTAGTGGACCCAAGCCCAACCAGCCTGCTTCCTGTCTCCCATGCCCACCCTGCATTTCCTCTTGTTCAAGCTCGCTTTGCGGTATGAGTTTAGAATAATGAGAGAACAGAGGCATGGGCAGAAAAGAAGTCCAGGCTAGGAGTTTTCCCACCCCCATCACGAGTGGCATGGGCAGAGGTCCTTCCTCCTCACCCTCCTGCTCTTTCAGAGAGTGGGGAGAAGGTTGCATTCATCCCCTGAATTCAGGGGATTATTCAGCCAATAATCTCATACCCATCGCGATCAGGGACATACAGAAGTTTACAGAAAGAGGAAAGTCAGTTCTTGTGTGTGCATGCTCAGTCGCTTCAGTCATGTCCAACTCTTTGCAGCCCTGTGGACTGCAGCCTGCCAGGCTCCTCTGTCCATGGGATTTCCCAGGCAAGAATACTGGAGTGGGTTGCCATGCCCTCCTCCAGGGACCCCGGGATCAAACCCCTGCATCTCCTGCATTGCAGATTCTTTACCCCTGAGCCATGAGGGAAGCCCCAAGTCAGTTCTTAAAGACACCTTAATGATGCTAGGAAATCTAGAAAGTTAGTTACTTGAAATTGGCGTCTCTTGCTAAACAGATTTTAGACATATTAACTTTTTTGATGTCTCATTTCACAGTGCCTGCAGTATGCAACACACCGAGCGCTGTCCTGGACCCTAGGGGTCAGAGCCCTACCCTTGAGAATAGGAGAGTAAGGGGGGGCGGGGATGACACATTTACACATATGGAAAATACAGTGAACTCTGCAGCAGCGCCAGCCTAACTTCTGTTCTTTCCTGGCCAAGCCCCTCTTGCCACAGAAGGAGCTGGGGGAAGCAAGCAGTGGTACCCAGAGCCCGTTTTTGTCATTCAACAATTCCAATTATGTCCTAAGAAATTTTTGGAGGACAGTAGCTATTAACTTTGGAAGAAACAAATTACCCAGAAATCATCAATGTTTTGTTTTTGCCAGACTCCCCCTTGGCATTACAAATTAGTTCTCACATTACTTCATAAAACGGTCTGAACTTTATAAATGCAATACAACTTAATTATCCCTCCCTAAAGTGTTTTCCACAGTTTAAGAAGTCTTTGAATGAAAGTGTATTTTGAGGGCTATACATTCACATACAAAAATAGCTATTATTATTAACCTAAGTTTTGTAAAGAATCCTCTTGCCAATGCAGGAGACCTGGGTTCCATCCCTGGGTAGGGAAGATCCTCTGGAGAAGGAAACAGCAACTTACTTCAGTATTCTTGCCTGGGAAATCCCATGGACAGAGAAGCCTGGCAGGCTACAGTCTGTGGGGTGGTCAAAGAGTTGGCTACAACTTGGTGACCAAACAACAACAAAGTTTCATGGGAATATTTTTTATGATACCCAAAACACTTGTTTCCTAGGGAATAAAAATTCAAACCCAGTTGTATTCATGTGCCTTCACTGCAGATTGAACATTAATGTTGCAAATCGTTTTGTCAAGAATGTATTCCTAACAGGCACACCACACCCCTTTCTGGAAGTTGTCTGAGAGTGTCCCAATCCCTGTAGGAAAAAACCCCATACTAAACTAGACATCAAGGACCCCCAAACCTCCTTCCCAGCTTGGCTGCTGCTCTGCAGGATTTACTCTGACATTTTATAAACAGACTGTATGAAAGAGATGTCTTGTCTGGTTTTGCGAGTTATCATTCTTTTTTTTTTTTTCCAGAACAATTTCAGAAAAGACCACAAGCTTGTGACAGAGTGGATTTGTGATCTTATCCAATCATCTGGGCTGTTTGCAGAACTTCAGTAGGTGGCAGCGTTTTGTTGATAAATGTTTTGTTAGCCAAGTGAACTCATTTAGTGCAACTGTTGCAATATTAATAAACTGAACTTATGATCGCGTTTGCCAGGACCGAAAATATTGCCGTTCTATCCAGCGGGTGCTCTTATCTGAACTGACAGCAGTGTTCATTGTATTAGAGATGGGAGGGGGGCTCGCGCAATTGTAAGTGTGCTGTTATGAGCAGACAGGGATGGAGGCAGGTGAGGGGACTGGGAAACGAGGCTTGAGGTGAGAAGAGGGAACATAAAGGAACTAAGGTAAGATGCCAAGCCCACTGCCTGGCTGATTGTAACAAAACACTGGGCTGGCCCAAGTGTGCATTCCTTCCCAGGTGCCCCCTGTGGTTCGTACTGACCACATAGAGTAATCTTGCAGGTCCGAAGGAAATGGTGTGAGGGACATTGAGGAAGCAAGAAGCTCAGATCCCCTGCAGCAAACATGGGAAGGCTCATGGGGCTGAGTAACCCTGACACCCACGTTATGCAGCCTGTCAGTGCTTCAGACTTGTCTCCAGCTTCTCAGGGTCAGGACAGACAGATTGCATTTACTTCTCCAAAAAAATGTTTTTAGAAGGACCCCCATGAGAAACTCTGGGGTGAATGAGTTTATTTTTATTGTAAACCGCTTCAAGCCATTTTATAGATGTTCAGTTCAGTTCAGTCACTCAGTCGTGTCTGACTCTTTGTGACCCCATGGCAGCACGCCAGGCCTCCCTGTCCACCACCATCTCCCGGAGTTCACTCAAACTCATGTCCCTCAAGCCAGTGATGCCATCCAGCCATCGCATCCTCTGTTGTCCCCTTCTCCTCCTGCCCTCAATCCCTCCCAGCATCAGAGTCTTTTCCAATGAGTCAACTCTTCGCATGAGGTGGCCAAAGTACTGGAGTTTCACCTTTAGCATCAGTCCTTCCAAAGAACACCCAGGGCTGATCTCCTTTAGAATGGACTGGTTGGATCTCCTTTATAGACGTTACCTCTCCAAATTACAACAACTTCTGCCAACTATTGTGACCAACAGGAGGAGTCCCAGCGTGGCATCTAGAAAGAGCTGACAGTACCTCCTTTACCAGAAGCCTCAAACTGTCCCTCAGGGCTCTGTGATCTGACCCCAATCCGTTGATCATCTCACCTTTCTTCACTGCCTTATCTAAACAAACCTTCCTTTGCAGATTATAAAGTCCTATCTGGTAAACAGAGGCTTGGAAACTCTTCAAAAAGTGCCCACTTTTGCAGGGGACCTGCAGAACCTATCAGCACACTAGAAGGTCTTCAGAGTGACCTGGACCAGTGGCTCAGGGCGGTTCCTTTTGAAAATGTTAGACATTGAGCCCAGAATATGCCTTGTGCTAGCGCTAAGTCACTTCAGTCGTGTCCGACTCTGTGAGACCCTACAGTGGACTGTAGCCTGCCAGGCTCTGTCCATGGGATTCTGCAGACCAGAATACTGGAGTGGGTTGCCGTGCCCTCCTCCAGGGGAATCTCCCCCACTCAGGGATGGAACCTGTGCCTCTTAAGTCTCCTGGATTGGGAGGCGGGTTCTTTACCACTAGCGCCACCTGGGAAGCCCAGAATATGCATTCAGTTCAGTTCAGTCACTCAGTTGTGTCCGACTCATTGTGACCCCATGGACTGCAGCAGGCCAGGCTGCAGCAGGCCAGGCTTCCCTGTCCATCATCAACTCCTGGATCCAAATATGCCTTACACACTCTTAATTCTGGAACTTCCCTGCCGCAAACTCTTTCACCTTCTTGAGATGTCCCTTTTTCTGCCTTCATCTGCCATAAAAGACATATTTCAAGAGTACATTTAAACCCTTCCTCAACAATAAAGCCTTCTCTGCCCACCCCAGCTGGAATGGACATCTCTCTTTCATGAACATCCTTGGCAATTACCACTATGCCGGGTGCCTCATCCTGCTTTAGGTTAGTAAGACAGCATTAGCACTGCAACTGGGCAGCGCTTTTTGAAAGCTCCCCACTATACGTGCCTATAGGCCATCAAGGAAAACTTGGCTAGCGCCTCATTTACAATGCTTCCCATTTACACCTTTTAGGCCATGTATTTTTGCCTTCTATTAAAGTTCTCAAAACACCCTGTGTGCAGTGCTCTCCTTCCCTCTCCTGACTGTAAGCTCCTTACATGCAAAGACCCATCATTATGATCTTTGTGTAACCCTAACACAGTAACTTAAACAAAATTGTCTTTTGCTTTAATTAGTGATGAAATGATGCTTTGATAGCCAAACCAGCACATTAGTCAGTCTCACCACAATCTGAGAAGGATTCCTCAATTCTCTTTTTCGAGATGTCACCTCTTTGAAATACCATGATTAAAATCCCCAGCAAGACAAGATCTATGCATTCCACCCCAGCCACTGCAGTGCAAGACCCAGGCTTCTGAACGGTTACCCTAATAACTTACTGAACAAATTGAAAATTATAGGATGCCTTTGTCTCCAAAATAGCCTGAAGCCTTTTTCTTAACATCAACTTTGTTCTTTCCACTCATAGTTTCTTGTTTCTATTTATAGTTTCTTATTTCTAATTTCTAAGGCAAAGCAAAGACCATTACATGAAGACATTCACCTCTTCCCTCCTTTCTAAATCCTCCTGATAGACTCAATCAAGAATTTTGGAAGATACTGAAGTCGGTATAGAATACATTAGCTGGTTCCATGTGATCCATGAGAGCACGTCCTCTTCCCTAAGGCTATCCCAAGTTACTACTTGGCATAAGTTAGAACAGAAGCCCATTTTCTTGCACAATGTCTATTGACCAATATAAAATGCTCTGGCAAGAGTTTTATTAGTTTATCATGTCAGAGGAGTTAGGTAAATTTAAGAGCACATGACCTCCCACCTATAGGAGGCATCATCAGCACATCTCAGTATCTTCAGAGAACCCACAGTGAGCACAGTGATGTCTTTGCTAAAGCTCTTTTGCAGAGAGGGATAAGATGGCATGGCTCCAAGAACAAACTGGCGTGTTTGAGCATGAAGCATTTCTACGGAAACCGTTCTTTATGACCTCCTCTTAGATACACAGTATGAGGCAGGAAGGAAAAGCAAAGGGCTCTGGTGGCATTAAGTTCCTCCAACATGTTTTCCAGATACTTCAGAGGTGCTTTTTGCTAAAACTCTCTCAGAGGTTTGGGTGGGAAAACCACCATCCTTCAACTTCTATCCCACAATCCATAAGGTCGTGTTTTCTCACATAACATTGTAGCTCAGATGACTACCTTCCCTCCATCCCAATCCCTCTCAACAAAACCAGCCAACTCCTGTGTGAGTGCAGGTAGACACACACACACACACACACACACACACACACACACACACACGGGTATCCTTGATCTGTAGATCTTCCTAACAAGAACAACATGTTTATGGTGAGGCTGGAAACGAAGTTTTACTTTAACAAAGATGCCCCAGATATGCACGCCATAGCAATAACATAGTGTGGGTGCTTCTTCCCAATGTTTAGAGTCACAGCCAGACTCACTTGAGACCAAATCACCATCGAATGTCTACACTAGTCAATTAAATCCTGCTCATTCATTCTACTTAAGCTTCTAAGCTGCATTCTCTGAAACTTTGCATTTCAGTCAACCTAGCTCACCCGTTACACTCAGAGAATAACTCATTGCTCCATTCTCCCACACTTTGGCCCACACAGATTCCAGCTCATCAAGGCGAGTAAAGAACTACACTATGGACTGAAGAAAATAGTATATCAGAGCAAATGTTAATATCTTCCTAATGATGACAAAAATTAACTCCATAATTACGGGATGCTAGGAAGAAGTGTTTTTCATGACTTTCCCTCATAACAGTTTCTCACTCATATGGTTCACTCCCATGTAGCTGCACCATTACTGCTGGGGCATTAAGATTATTATACAGTGAAGAATATACTACTCTCCTATTTTTCACATTTTATAATAATTGGCCTAATGGAAGGTGTATAATTAACATTGCCAGCCTTACATGAGTGGCCACTGGACACAGTAGAAGTACAATTCTTAATTTTAGGGTGTAGCCTTATACATGTCAAGTCATAAAAAGGAAAAAGGGTCTGATTTTGATTGGCAACTTGTAAACTCTCACTAATGCCCTGAATAATGATAACATCTTAAATCTGACATTTCAGCTTGTTCTCTCAAGGTGTCATATTTTAAATCCCTCCCTCCTGGAACATTGGGAAGCAAAGGCAATCGATTTTGCATCAGCGTGGCTCATTTGGCATGAAGAAACATTGCAAAATTCATCACAAGAGCCACTTGTTACTTCACAGTTGAGGGAAGTTGTGCAGTTGTCTTGAATCCAAGGAACCAGCTGAGAGATGTGCCAGCCGGAGCAGTGGGCAGGAGTTTCAAATCTGAGTACCAGCCTCACTTCTATCCCAAGCTAGATGGCTTTATGCAAATCACTTTTCTTCTCTGAGTATCTCTTGTCTTACTGGCAAGAAGAGGCCAGACACTGGCTAAGGATCCTCCAGTTTTAACATCAACGATGGTATTAGCATTCTGTGATGCTAATACTGGAATTCACAAACATTGTGTGACCGCCAAAGCCCACAGAATTTTTGGAAACCTTTCCCAACAGATCTGATGCCAAAGTGGGCCACTTAACCAGAGACGTAACAGGGGGCCACTGGAGTCATATCCACAAAGGACTCGAGTGATAAGGGTGAAGGACAAATTCTGTTATTCTCTTATTTCTACCATCTTGAAAAGAAATCCACTTTCCTCTCTGTGTGCTACTTGTCTGCTCTCCTTCACAGCAAAAACCCATGAAAGACTTGTCTATACTTAACTGTCTCCAATTCCTCCTCTCTCATTCTCTCCTAAAATCTCAGCAGGTCGCCTTCACCTATGCCACTCCACTCCACTCAAGTTGCTCTTGTCAGAGTCAACAAAGACTTCCACATTGCTAAACCCAATCGCCAATTCTCAGTTTTCACCTTATTTGACCTTTCTCTACCCCTTCCACCTTGACATAATTTCCTCACTTAGCTTCCATGATACCATGTCTTCATTTTACTAACACTCCTTTGGCCTTTGCTTCTTTCTCCAGCTCCTCCAAACATCTCTGTAACCTCTCATTTTGGGAGAACTTCAAAATTCAGCTCTTAAATTTCTTCTTTATCGATAACTTTACTTTAAATACCATATATGCTAATGAACCTCAGTTGTTGTCAACTAGCTGAGATAGCTCCTTTGAACTTCAGACTCAGATATTTATCTGTCTCTTAATATTTGGATACCTAACAGCATCACAGATTTCCCATGTCAAGGAACTAAACTCCTGACGTCCTGTTTAAATTCTCACCCTCTCAGTAAGGGTTGCTTCATTCTTCCAGATGGTCAGGCCAAAGTTCATGGTGTGAGCCTTGACTCCTCCCTTCCTCTCACCTCCCGCTTGTAATCAGCCGATAATGTCATTTATTCTACCTTAAAATTACATAAAGAATAAGGTCACTTGTCACTACCTCCACCACTAGCACCCTTTCTGAGCTAATGCCATGTCTCATCTGAGTTATGGCAGCGGCCTTCTGACCAATTTCTGCGCTTCTATCTTTCCTCTCTACAGACTACGGTCAATGTAGTCATTGAGTGGTTTTATTATACAGCCACTCAGACCAGGTCATCCCTCTCCTTAAAATCCTGCAATGGTTTCCCATCTCACTCAGATTAGAAACCAAAATCTCCTCCAAGACCTACAAGCAACAAGTAATTTGCCCCAGTCGCCTTCAATTCACTGACTTCATCTTCACGTTCTCTCTTCCTTGTTGCTCACTCAGCTCCAACTGCCTCTCACCCTGGCCTCCTCGCTCCTGGAACATGCCTGCTGTAACACCGTCTCTAGGCCTTTGAGCAGCTATTTCCTTTGCCTGGAACTCTCTGCCCACACCTCATTCCGACCTATTCTTCAAGTGTTAGCTCAACTGTCACCTTCCAATGAAGGCTACATGGCTCTGACTTCTCATTTAAAATTACAATCCACCTTTCCTCCTTGCTTCATTTCCCATCCATGACTTACATTTTGCCTAGCACTAATAAACTTCCATCCTAACATAACATCTAAAATTACTTACCCCAACTAGAATACAAGAGACTTGAAATCTTTGTTTAGTTGACTGCTACATCTCCAGCAGCTAGAAAAGTTCCTGGCACATAGTAGGTATTCGGTTATTATTCAATGACTACATCTCTCCCTTCCCTGTTCCCCCAGAGCATTCAGATATTATCGTTTATGATAATCTGCTCTAATATAAATTTGGGGGGAATAGATTGTGAGGGGGTTAATGTCCTATATCTAAGTATTTTATGTATGGTGATCATAGTTTTATTTCACTTTGTATAATGGAAAAGTCCTAAATTTGAAACGAGGGTAGACTGACTTCAAATTCTGGTCATGTTGCTTGTCAACTAAATAATCCTCAGGAAAAAAATAAATTTAATATTTATTTATTTATTTGGCTGCATCAGGTCTTAGCTGCAGCCAGAAAAACTTATGAGCCAATTGTGGAATTGATGTAATGAGGGAGTCTGCCACTCAGAGATTTTGAGAAACTGTTATGGATTGACCTGTATGGAGAACATAACACAGTGTCAGGCACACAATAGCTAAAAATGGTCTTGTCTATTTGAAAATGCAAGAATTGATGGCCTTTCTGTATTAAAATTGCAGGAATTAATCAGGTGGCCCAGGGCTCACATTAATAATAACTAGGTTCAGTATATAAACCTGCTCTGCCCTAGCGAGTACTTTGATCATCTTACAAGAGAAATTTCTAGTATCAGCAGTCATGGAGGAGATTATTGCTGATGATGGAAGGAGAGACACAGAAGAGAAGAATGGGGCAGTCAGAGCACCCCCAGCCTCCTCACCTCTTGGGAACTGGCTCTCATTTGAACCCTCAGTATCTATGCATCTCTGTGCTGTCATGGAGTGAGAGGTGGATTCAAGAGCACATCCCTGACTTCTGTGACACAGAGAGGGATTGCCTTTGAAGATGGAAATCCTACTGGAATGCCTCCCACAGAGATTAAATGCAGGAAGAGAGGAAAGACAAGCAGGCAGGGAAAGGGTAGAACAAAGAGAGAGATGAAACAAAACCTGGGAATCATTTCTGGGGTAATAACTGCTGCATTATCACCTGAATGGCTAGCCTGCACGCCCTGTGGCATGTTAAGTGAGAAACTTCAAAGACTGTAAATATAAGAAAAATGAGAATGCTTGACCCTAACAGTTGGTATTCACAGGCAGGCAGCAGTTGGCATATACAGACTCATATTCTCCAGCCCACACATGCGGAGAGACACTTCTTTCCAACACCCCCTTTCCTTTAATAAGCCAATAAATATTGATTCTGACCTGGTTGCCACTTGTTCCCCTAACATCTTCTTTCATTGCAAGTCTTCTTGGAACTATAAAAAGCTAATTTCCAGATTCCTGGTCTGGCCAGAAGGACTCAGTTTTTCAATCAGATCTCCCAGAGGTCTGATAGCAATCATTATGAATGAGCAAAGGCATTTCTTCTCAGTTCAGATAGAGGGAGATGGACTAGTTACCAATGGAGGCAAGGATGACATTAAAACACTAGTACCTGCTTCTCACCCTGGAAGATCACAGAAAATGTGAGGCCACAGCCTGACATCTAAAACGGCTCACTGAGAAGTACATCTTTCTGACTAAAACCATGATCGAAAAGTTTAAAATGATCTGTATTTTCCACTGCCAGGATTTTTTCTCAGTCATGAAGAACATGACTTTGAGCAACATACGTAAAGATTAAATTTGAGTTTTAGAAAAGCATCTCACTTCTGGAGACTCTCAACCAACATTTTGAAGCGAGTGTTTTCATTTTGCAGTCTCTCAGTCCGCAATAAGAATATGCTGAGAACCTACTGTGTATCCAGGACTGAAGCAATAGGTCATCTGGGCAACAGAAGAGAATTATAAGACAGTCCCCTAGCTCAAACAGATACTAATTGGAGAGAAAAACATGCACGTACTTTCAGAGTGCTGGTTCTTAGTATTTGGGGGTCAAGGACCTGTGAGTGACGCTGAAGCTGAAGCTCCAACACTTTGGCCACCTGATGTGAAGAGCCAACTCGTTGGAAAGAGCCTGATGCTGGGAACGATCAAATGCAAAAGGAGAAGAGGGAAGCAGAGGATGAGACGGTTGGATGGCATCACTGACTCAATGGACACTGACTCAACTCCAGGAGTCTGTCCAGTGCAGGACTGGGGAGCCTGGCATCCTGCAGTCCATGGGGTCACAAAGAGTGGTCCTCAGCTTAGGGACTTAAGCAATAACAGCAACAAGGATCTCTAAGAATCTGATAGTAGTCACAGAAGTTCATCTTAGAAAAATTCAAATATGCATATAATTCTCTACATTTAATTCATTTTTTAATATTTATTTATTTTTGGCTGCGCTGCCTCTTTCTTGCTGCTCAGGCTTTTCTCTAGTTGCGGAAAGCAGGGGCCACTCTCTCGCTGCGGTGCCCAGGCTTCCCACTGCGGTGCCTTCTCTTGTTGTGGAGCACAGGCTTTAGCAAACAGCTTCAGTAGTTGGGGTGCATGAGCTCACATGCTCCACAGCATGTGGGATCTTCCCAGATCAGGGACTGAACCCATGACTCCTGAATTGGCAGGCGGATTCCTTACCGCTGGGCCATGAGGGAAGCCCTCTACTACATTTTAGAGGGTTCCCACATCCGATGAACCCTTGTGTGCCCCCAAGACAGGGTGAGACTTCCCATCACACCTCTGAGACACAGCACCTGTACTTTCTCTTTGGAAACACATGCCACGTGTTTGAAGCAGATTTCCTACTGTGTCGCTAGCATCTAGTAGAGTTCTGTCACGTAATAAATATTGTTGACTGAATCAAGGCATCCATGAGTTTAGAATGCTGGCCCTGGAGAATGTTAAGGAACGTGATGATGATCAACCATCTTGCCCACACCTGGGGCAACACTGATCATAGTAAGTTGGAAAGGCATCATGAGAAGACATGAAATTTGACAAAAGGGTAGGATTTACGTGGGTAAGAAAATGAGCAAAGGCTTTCACCAAATCACAAAATGAGAATGAAGACTCTTGGCGATGGGAGAATGAAGTGATGCTCTGGACTTGAGAAGCAAGGGGACATCTGTCCTCCTACTGTGTTGGAGAGGAGGTCTTTATTTTAAGGATACCTGGGGGCCTGGAATCCATGAAAGCTGCAGAGAGGGCTTGGAAAGTAGGCAGAAACCTAGGAAATCCAGCATCTGAAACTCTTGAAACCAAAGCAAGACTGCACCACCGATGTGAAGAATCTCTTCTCCCAACATGCTTTTGATTTTGTGACCAGGAGGCAAATTCTGGGGACCCAGCACTGATAGGGTGAACTCAGGTCACAAGCCTGCCCCAAGTGTACCACAAGCAAACACATAAAGAAAGGATTTTCCACCCACATCTTCTGTATTGGAAGTGGCACAAGAAGAAGGCATAAGAGGCAGGCACTAAGAATTGCTCTACCGCAATATACATGAAGCAGTTCTCTCCAAATGCAAATCGGATGCCAACAGCAATTAGAGGAATAATGTAAATGTCAGAAAGCCAAAACCAACACATTTCTGGGTGACCTGGAGCAAGGTACCTAAAATACCTTCCTGGGCCTGTTACATCATATGTAAAAATGTGGATGGGTGTAATAAAAACTGCCTCAGCATTTGGGGAAAATTAAATGAGATAATTTATGGACAGCTTTTAGCTTGGTGCCTAATGTGTGTACCACACATGTCTATTATTATTGTTGCTGTTGTTATGTATCACTGAACTGGATATGGAGGAACAGATTTGGACATCCATGGGTATTTAACTGCAAATTTCCAAATGTATTCTCTATGTGGTTCTGCACCCTGAAGACACAGAGGGGAATGAAGAAAGTAAAGCTGTTGAATTGATAAACACTACACATAGTCACAGCCCACTCACTCACCTTCTAAGGAAGAGATTACCGTCATTACCTACGTTGTGAAAAATGCAGTCTTTCTTCAGTCACCCTTCCTTTCTTCCAGGCTCTCTCAGCTTTATCCAATATCTAAACAGCAAAGACGTCTCCCAACTTTACTATTTGCCAGAGCCTGGAGTTGAGATTTTTCTTATTCTTCCACACCCCTCCAAAGTCCAGGCTGGTTGTCTGCCCTCAAGGAGGCTCTCCCAGATAGGCAGAAAGAGGTTCAAAATGCCCCCTGTCTGCCACAACCCCTTTGCCTTTGAACCTACAAGAGGAGTGTGTCTTTACCTAATAGTGACCTGTAGTGGATGTGTACAGAGCAAAGTAACAAGTCCTGGAAAGACCTGATTAAAAACTGCTCTTGTTATTTGACTCACTTTTAAATGCTCCAGAGCCCCTCCACGAGGTATATTTGTTCATTTCCTTTCATGTCTCTTAAGGATCTTCACTTTGAAGCAACTACGTAATATTAACCCACGGCGGGGAAGGTATGAGGGAGTCTCCCTCACAGACACTTTAACTGGTCTCTATCATTTCTGAGTGGATGCAGTTCTTCCTGGAGAAAAACATCCCCCATCTTTTCCCTATATTCCTGCCCTCTCTCTGACGCCTGGAGAGTGTGTGTAACAGTGAGGGATGAACCAGGCACTGGGGAATGAGGTCAAAGTTGTTAGGTGTTAGAAGAAACCTTATATTGCTTCCTTTTCCCACTTTTCCAAGCTTCTATTTCCAGCCTTTTATTTCCCAGATATAAAATATATGAAGCAATATGACGTCCCTACTGGCTCAGACGGTAAAGCGTCTGCCTACAAGGCGGGAGACCCAGGTTTGATTCCTGGGTTGGGAAGATCCCCTGGAGAAGGAAATGGTAACCCACTCCAGTGTTCTTGCCTGGAGAATCCCATGGATAGAGGATCCTGGTGGGCTACAGTCCATGGGGTCGCAAAGAGTCGGACACGACTGAGTGACTTCACTTTCACTTTCATGACTGGCCAAAGACTTTGAATAGTTCTTCTCATATCAGAGACCAACGCATCGAATATCAAACTGTAACCATCTTCATAACTGCCTATTACTTACTGCCAAGAAGCAATTACAAAGTTTTCATACATTCTTAAAAGGCTCCTTGTCCTGTCAAACCTGGCATCCTAACTCCTTTGTTGAAAGGAGCTCCCATCCAACAAATGAAGTAAGAACACCCAGCTTATCTTCGATGACCAAATACTAACTGAAACTTAGGGCCCCCATGTGGGTTGATGATGACTTTCTGTCATCTTGAGCTGCCTGTGTAGAGCCTTTTCTAAATCAGCAAAATGGACACGACCAAAAACATACGGAAGGCCAAGCCGGGCATAATCAGAAAACCAAGGGACATTCTGAATGTACAAGGCTGAGGATCACTCAAAAAGATGTTGATGTCCTAATGTCTGCCCATTTATCTGCTTAAATCAAACGTTTAGTGGAGAAAGAGTAGGGGAGGAGGAGGAAGCCCGGGCATGATTAACAATAGGTGCAAGACAGGATGAACTAGATGAAACTGCTCCATATGCAAATTACACAAGTCTGATTGCATCAAACCATGCGCAGTTTAATGAGGATAGTAAGATGCCTTTATCTCTACTTGGATATGATCCTAAAAGGAAGACGGTTCCCAGATAAAGCACGGTGTAATAAGGAGATTTTTCATTACAAACTCGAGGAGCATTTGCATTTCTCTCCCTCGGCTCAGGCCTTCCCTCTGTTCTGCACTCAGTCTCTTTCCATCTCTCGCTTCTGTTTTGCCCTCCCTCTCCATGCTCCCACCAGCCTGTCTCTGATCCACATGGCTATTCTGATGCCTTTTTTTTTTTTTTTGGTAATTGAAGTCAGTAAACATTTGCATGTTGTTGGCATATATTTTAGGAATGTGTATACTCAGTGCAAATTAAAGAGAGTCCTACACAGATGAGATGAAAATCTTTAAAATGTGATCTGAGAAGTTATTTATCTCGGAGGATTTTCAATTTGTTTAATGCTGTCATGTTTTAAAATTCTTTAATTGGGTTATTTAACTATGTCCTGGTAATCGACTCTTCCAGTTTTTCATTTTCGTCTTATTGGATTGCTGCGTAGGCTTACAGCACAGGCTATGAGCTTTGAAGCCCTTTTCCACCTCCTACTAACATCTAACCTTGGGTGAGTCATTTCTCTGTCTTCATTTTCGTAGCCTATGAAATGGAGACAATAATTTCACAAAAGTATACAATGCGTGTAAAGCTCAGCACAGAGCTTAGCACTCTGTGCTTGCTCACTCATAGTTGTTACTCTTCACAGCACAACTCTTCCAGAAGTAGTAAATCTGTAGCTACATGTCCGGTATGATGGTGGTGGTTTAGTCGCTCAGTCATGTCCAACTCTTTCTTACCCCATGGACTGTAACCCACCAAGTTCCTCTGTCCATGGGATTTCCCAGGCAACAATACTGGAGTGGGTTGCCATTTCCTTCTACGGGGGGGGGGGGGGGGGGGTCTTCCCAACCCAGGGAATGCCACGTCTTCTGCATTGGCAGGCGGATTCCGTACCACTGAGTCGCCAGGGAAGCCCACGTGTCTGGTATACACACACTAAACTGTCTTTTGTGGACCAGTAAGGGAATTCTAGGGCATGCAATTCAGTTAAGCCATCCTGACACAATCCAGATCATACACAGGCACACACGTGTGTACATGTATATTTTGTGTGTGTACATGTGTTTTTTGTGTATTTATGTGCATACGCGTATGTATGTGTATGTGAGGACTTCCTGCTCCTGCACTGATACAGAAAAAACAGCCCCCTATGGATTGTGTGAGCTGCTTCCAAAATTGCAGATAAGGTTGAATCCCTACTTGATTTTTATTTGTGTATTTCTTTGAAATGCAATTAATACCTTAGATTAAACATAATCACTCTCAAATGAGATAAAATTGTGCAAGATAAGTATTTTATTGGTTAAGAAATGCTGCATAGAATTTGCTGCTTTATGATTACTCTGAAACTGAAACCTCATTGAAGGCTAAACCAGGTTTGATTTGTTTCAATTTCCTGCTTTTAACACTGAGCCTAATATTTTCTAAGTTTTCCATAAATGGGGGTGGGGGGATTATAATGGCTGCGATAGGAAGATTCCAGTGACAGGAATTTTGTGCATGGGAGGGGTGGCTAGGTACGACTGACAAACAGTAAACTGTACATATTTAAATTATAAAATTGTTTACATTTTGATATATGTATTCAACCATGAAACCATCACCAAAATCAAGGCAGTGAACATACCCATCACCTGCACACGCCCCCTCTCTGTGCCCCTTGGTATTCCTTCATCCTATGTCTTTCCCTGCTGTTTTGTCCTCACAAAAACATGACCTGCTTTCTGTCAATGCAGATGAATTTGCTATTTCCAGTATTTTGTATAAATGGAATCACACAGTTTGGATCTTTTTTGTGGGGGGCGGGGGGGGGGTGTCTGGCTTTTTTCATTCAGGATATTCATTTTGACATTTATGCTGTTGTATGTATCAGTAATCCATTGTTTTTTATTAATAAGTAATATTCCATAACACAAATATGCCAGAAAATTTTTTCTTAACCATTCACTAGTCTGTAACATTTTTGGCTGTTTACAAACAGACCTGCTGTGAATACGCCTATGTAATCATGTCTATGGACATCTGCTCATTGTTCTCCTGGGTAGAATGACTGGATCGTCTTAAAGGTATGTGGTTAAAGTTTTAGGAAGCTATCGGAGTCATTACACCATTTCATATTTTTGCCAGCAATCCGTGAGGGTTCCAGGTCCTCCACATCCTTACCACCATGATATCGTTCATCTTTGAAAATCGGTACATTCTAACACGTTTGTTCTCTCTCTGCTCTTCTTAACTGGAAATCTATCTTTTCCAATATAGGTGTTTGATACTGTAAGTTTTTCCATGATGCCACTTTGTATCTCACAAATATTGGCATGTCGTATTTCCTTTTATTTTCCAGATCAGAATTTTTTCTGACTTCACTTCTGATTTTTCTTTTGCTTCAGTGGTTATTTAGAAGTATGTTATGTAGTTTATAAATATTTGGGCACATTCCAGAGATTTTTTTTGTTACTCGTTTCTAACATTTCAATAGTGATCCGAAAATCTGCTTTGTATTACTTAGATCTTTTAAAACATACTGAGACCTGTTTTATGGCCCAGATATGGTCTGTCTTGGTAAATGTTCTGTATACACTTGAAAATAATGAAACTGGTGGTGCTAATGGGTAGAGTTCTATAAATATCAGGTAGATAGGGATGGCTGATGGTGTTGTTCAAGTTTTATATTTCCTTACTGATTTTCTATCTGCTGGTTTTGTCAGTTATTGAGAGGGGAACATTCCACTGTAGGGGAAAACTCCCACTGTAATTGTGGATTTTTCAATTTTTCCTACATCAGTTATATTAGTGTTTGCTCATGTTTTCTGTATTTTTTAATTGGGTGCATTTATGTTTGAGACTTAGTGTTCTCTTGATAAACTGACTCCTTTGTTATTCTGAAATGATCTTCTTTGTCCCTGGTAATCTCCTTTGTTCTGAAATATACTTTGTCTGATAATAATATAGTTTTCTCAGATTTCCTTTGATTACTGTTAGTATAGTATTTTGTTTTCCATCCTTTTACTCTATTATTGTCCTCATATTTAATGTGTGTTTTTGAAAATAGCAAATAGTTGGGTGTTGCTTTTGTATTCAATCTGACCATCTCTTTGTGGTTTTAGACCACTAATATTTAATGTGATTATCAATATGCTTATGTGTAAGTCTATCATCTTACACTTTGCTTTCTGACTGTTCCATCTGTACTTTTTACTGCCTTTTTCCATTAATAATTTTTATAATTTTACTTTATCTCTTTTGTTGCCTTATTAGTTACAAATATGTTCTTATTGTAGTGGTGGTTGTAGAGTTTATAGAATACATTTTTAGCTTACTACAGTCTATCTTAAAGTCATATTATACTTATTTAATTTATGTAATTTTGTAATAGTAGATTCTCTTTTATCCCATCATAATCATTATGCCAGTGTTGTCAAAAATTTCACTTTTATGTGGATTATTATTTCATTTAAACTTTAATTATATTTTAAAGAAGTTCAAATAATAAGAAAAAAAATCTGATGTGTTTACCTATGTAGCTACTATTTCTGGTGCTCTTCATTCCTTGCTTCCATCCATAGAACCATCTGTTATTATTCTACTGCCTAAAAGACTGCATTTAACATTTTTTATGTTGCTCTGCTGGCAATGAATTCTTTCAGCTTTTGTACATGCGAAGAAGGATTTATTTTGCTTTTGTTTTTTAAAAAATGTTTCTAGTGGGTATAGAATTTTATGTTGACTTTTTTTTTTTTTTTTTTGGTTTTGAAATATAGTGCCCTGCCATCTTCTAACAAGTCTTCAGGGCCCCACCAAGCTGGGCTTGAATTCAGAGCAAGCCTTCCTGTTCTCTCCTGTTGGGAAAGAACACAAGCACCAGGCAACGGAACTGAACACAAGCCAAACTTAGCAAACACAGTGAGGATTCAGGATCCAGGAACATCCTGGGCAGCCCCATGTGTGAGTCACCAAATCTGTTGGAACCAAGACTAACGCAAGATCCAGTACGCGATGAGGCCTGGAATCCTACTTCTGCCCAGACTGACTCAATCCCGGGTCTCTAAATGGAAATTGTCCACTGGTGGGTGGACCCTGAGGGGACTAGAGGAAAAACAGGTAGGGAATACCCTGAGACTCACTAGAATAAAAATTTTAAGACATGACATGTATTTAAATTTAAATAGAATATGAATGACTCATTCACTGCATTTCTAGGCTTTCACTCTATGAACAGAAGATGGATTTGCTTCATACAGTTTATAATTGAGACCTCAGCAGACTCAGAGTAAATAATAGACTGCATTGCACTCCTTGTCTGTGTTTATCTGAGTTATGCACAAGCATAGCTCCGCTGTTACAGGCAACTGTACCTACAATGACAGGAGCCAGTAAATGGATGAGCAAACCTATGTACCAGTGCGATTACAGAACATCTTGATCAAAACCTTTTTACATCCAAGAGAGTAAGCACTGAATCATGATTTGTAAAGGGGTAAGAGTTACGTGCATTTGCAAAGTATTTGATTATTCAAAACAGTTCCTTGCTCTTATTGGTGAGGATCTTGGTGATAATTTGATTGTTGCCTGAGGTTTGAGAGAACTGAGAAAATCAATTTCATTCTTGTGGATGTTGTCCTTGAGTTATTAAATTATTTTAAAATTTAATTGCATTCTGAAGAGTTATTTTGGAGCCGTGATCCTATCAGAGTTCACAAGTGTGTAGATGGTGTCAATCATAGAGAAGAAACTCATCAGGAAGAAACCACAGGACTAGCAAGAGCAATTGTATGTTCTGGGTGGTTTGGGCTCAGGACAAAGGGGCATTGCATTCAACATGTTTTTATCATTTTTCTGCATTTCAAATGGGTTTCCCTGGTGGCTCAGATGGTAAAGAATCTACCTGCAATGCGGGAGACCTGGGTTTGATCCCTGGGTTGGAAAGATCCCCTGGAAGAGGGCATGGCAACCCACTCCAGTATTCTTGCCTGAAAAATCCCCATGGACAGAGGAGCCTGGTGGTCTACGGTCTGTGGGGTCACAAAGAGTTGGACATGACAGCAACTAAGCACAGCACAAGCACAGCATTTCAAATAAACTTTCTAATGGAAGTTTTGATAGCTGCTATAAACAATTCATGATACCTTGCATATATGCACATGTGCAGGCTGAGTCACTCCAGTCATGTCCAACTCTTTGCCACTCAACAGACTATAGCCTGCCAGGGTCCTCTGTCCACAGGATTCTCCAGGTAAAAATACTGGAGTGGGTTGCCATGCCCTCCACCAGAGGATCTTCCTGACCAGGGATCGAACCCATGTCTCTTACATCTCCTGCATTGGCAGGCAGGTTCTTTACCACTAGTGCCACCAGGGAAGCTCCCTTGTATATATATCTGCAGATATTTACATTTATGACCCAGGATGTTATGCTGCCCTCATTCTTAGATTACTCTCTCATGTTATTTGACCTAAGTAGACTGTAAGCCCTCATTGGATAAGAATCATGTGTTATAATTCTTCTAAGGCTGTGTACAAATTTATAAAATAGTAATTGCCTTTTAAAATAAATTATATTTTTAATGCTGTTCTTTGGTCTATTACTCAAATGAGAACTCCAACTTGAATTGCCACCTGTGAATCAAAACAAAGGCTCAAACCTTCTTAGGAGAAGCAAAAGCAGTGAGCAACACTTACCATCAAAGCCCAAAGCTAAAATTTTAACTAACCTATTTTTTGGCAAATGATAGCCCCTATGAGTGTTGCACACTCTCTGTCAAAGTCCTTGAAATATTTAGTAATTCTAAGATATGTAGAGAAGAGTAAGTAAAAATAAAACACATTGCTTTGTGCATGTGGTGTTATTCTGTCTATATTTCAGACAGCTACGCAACTAATGAATCCTGGGACCTCATGTGGCCTGGTTTCTGTATGGAATCTTAACAAAGACACATAGCCTAGCAGCTGAAAAGTAAACTTGAAAAGAGAACTCTAATATTTACTTATGTTTCTAGAAAAGCATCAAAAGGGAACCAATTAATAATATACCATGCTGCTCAAATTTTTTCTTCTTCCCTCAATTCTGCTCTTCATAGCTTCTCACATCCCGCATCCAAAACTGACTCCCAGTCCCAGCCATATTGCTATTTCTTATCTTCTCCTATCTCTGATCTTTACCTAGGAGTCAGGCTAGCTTCTCTTGCTTTGTCCTCCCTTCAATCCCTGGGCCTCTGTGGCCTTCTCTTCCTCCTAATTCAACAACAGAGAAGATCTGGAACCAGGTTACTAAAGCTTCATTTTTAATGGAGGAAGGATAGGGAGGGAAGTAAGGTATTGAAATGGGGCTTCCTTGGTGGCTCTGATGGTAAAGAATCCGCCTACAATGCAGGAAGCTGGGGTTCAATCTCTGGCTCAAGAACATCCCCTGGGGACGGAAAAGGCTGCCCACTCCAGTATTCTTTAAATTCAACCATTCAAAAAAAAAATCCTATCTTGCCACATGGAACCAGAATCTAAGGGAAGGAGACAGTTTGGCAGATTTTGACTATATGTGGCAGAAAAGCAAGGTCCTAACAATACAGCAATGCAATTATCTGATAATTCAGTAATACTGATATTATTACCTCAATGCTCCAACTCAAATCAGTAAAGTGACATAGCTCCAAATAGCATAATTCAAGCCACACAAGCCTTGGTCCCAGGGGCAGCAAATAATACTGACCTCTCGTGCTTTGTACAACCCACAAGCTAGGAATGTTTTACACCTCTAAGTGGTTGGAAAAAATCAGTAGAAGGGTATTTTGTGACACACAAAAATTACGTGTAATTCGAATTTCAGGGTCTACAATAAAAGTCGTATTGGAACCCAGGCACTGCATTCATCTACAGACTCCGGCTGCCTTCACACTACAACTGCAAAGTTAATTATTTGTCACGGAGATGGTTTGTTCCACAAAGCCTAAAATACTTACTATCTGGCTTTTTATGGAAAAAGCTTGCTGACCCCTGCTTATCTCAGAACGCTCCAGTCCTACTTGGTTCAGGAAATTACACTGGTGTCTGCTTAATATTTTGACTCCAGAATATCATTCTGTGCACCTTACATTCTGTGAAAAATAGGACACCACAGAATTATTTGCCCTGAAAAACTTCAAGCCTCAAGATGGCTAAGTCCATGAAGAAAGTGCATATTTATAGGAGAAATACAGCCCTTGGTGCTCTGAATACTATTAATATTTTCGTTTTTATGAAAATAGGGCCAAGGACTTTTTTTTTATTATTGTTATTATTAAAAAGTTAGTTAATAGCTAGACCAGAATTCATTTGCATGAATGACTGCCTTTGCTATTTCAATTGGATCCCAACTATCTTTCTTTCTGCTTATCACTGAAGAAGATATCCAATTATTTTCTATTAAATAGTGGTTCTATTCTACCCTAGAGATGGCCGTGCTGCATGCAGAGGAGGTGCTTGTGGGGAAAAAGGAGACCCATGTGAAGTCATCTTAACTCCCTTCAGAGGAGAAGCACCATGTAGCTACTGAATGCATTAGAAAAATAAGAGGTTCCCTTAGTATTGCAGGATTGAACTTGCTACATTATATGCATCTTAAATTGTAACATTATTCCACTCTGGTCTTTTTCTCCCTTCTTCTTCTTTCTGCTTACCTCTTTAAATTTGGGTTTGGAATATCTCGTCTTGTTCCTGTTTCATGTAAAAGCCAACTTCACTTCCTCTGCACCACCATCCCACCCCCGTTCCTTTTCTACTCAAGTCACTTGAAAACATTAATTTACCCAGCCTTGGAGGGAAGAGTACTCTGAGAACGTCAAGGTTACCAAATGCAAAAGCTGTCTTTTATTTATTTCACAGTCTATACCGAGAGCACAGAATGGAAATTTCAATTGTACAGATGCACCTGTGCTTAGAAGAAGCGTTAAAAACAAGCAATAGGACTTAAGACATTTTTTAAAAACAATATTATTCAGTTAATAGCCTTGTTTATACTAGCATAGCAGGCATAAATGCACACTTAAAATTGATTAAAAAAGAAAATAACCACAAAAATATATTATTGTTAATGGGTCTGAAAAGCAAAACCACTGGCAGGCATTAAGTGGTTGGCATAGAGGGGGAAACATTTGAAGTTATCAAAGGAACAGTCTTAGTGTCAAAGAGAAAGAAGCCCCAGTTTAAAGAAGAGTTGAAGCTACTACTTTTAAATGGTGTGAATTTTCAAGTCATCTGCTGAAATTTAGAAGAAACCAAAATGTTGAAAAGTTGACAGCTGAAGGAGGAGGAATAATTGGTGAGATCTAAGAATGAATCAGAATGTTCTAGGGAGCAGAGCTTGGAGAGAGCAATTCCCCTAAACTGGAGTTTCTCGTTTGTGTAAGAACAATAGTTTGGTCTTGAAGACAACAACACACACACACTCACACACACACACACTCACGCACTCACTCACACACACACTCACACATACACACTCACACACACACTCACACACACTCACACTCGTGCACACTCACACATACACTCACTCATACACACACACACACACACTCACTCACTTACTCACTACCCTGGCATCCTACAGCAGTGTTTCAGGACTTAGGCTGGTAGCTAACAGATAGACAGCATATTTTAGGTTCTGACATAGGTCAGAAAAGTAGACGTAAATCCTGGCTCCACCACCCATCATCTGTGTGAAGGATTAGGCAGTGTTACAGCCTGAATCACATCACGCACCCCCCAAATTCACATGCTGAGGTCCTAGCCTCCAGGTACCATAAAACGGGACTATGAAGAAGGTGAAATGAGGCCTCAGTGTGGGGCTTAAACCAATCTGACTGGTGTTCTTATAAGAAGAAATTAAAAAAAAAAAAAACCACTAGACACACAAACAAGAAAAAATACCAGACATGACACGCATAGAGGAAAGACCGTGAACAGACACAGCAAGAAGCCAGCCACCAGGAGACAGGCCTCTTGGAGAAACCAACCCTGCCACACCTTGGTCTTCAACTTCTCACCTCCAGACTTCAAGAAAATAAATTTCAGTTGTTTAAGCCACCAAGTCTGCATTTTGTTATGGGAGCTGGAGCTGACTAAGGTAGCAGGCAACCAGGTAACCAAAATATAAACTTCATGAAGGCAGATGTTTTTGTCCCTCTGGTCAGCAGCTATATCCTCACAATCTTGACCAGTCTCCAGCATGTAGTGGGCTCTCACTAAGCCATTGTTGAAGGAGTAAATAACCGAGCAAATGAGCCTCTATGTCCCTATTTCTGAACACAGAACCAGCATAATCCTTCCACACAAAGTCCTGGCCAGTACTAAAGATGATACACAGGTATGTGTTCATTTGTTGGAAGGAGCAACCCCAAGTCCAAGGACCGGGGGCTGCATGGGCGCAGGAGAGCCAAGAGGAGCTACTCCATGTTCCAGGTCAGGAGGGGCAGCGGTGAGGAGATACCCCTCATCCAAGGTAAGGAGCAGCAGCTGCACTTTGCTGGAGCAGCCATGAAGAGATACCCCACGTCCAAGGTAAGAGAAACCCAAGTAACACGGTAGGTGTTGCAAGAGGGCATCAGAGGGCAGACACACTGAAACCATAATCACAGAAAACTAGTCAGTCTAATCACACTAGGACCACAGCTGTGTCTAACTCAATGAAACTAAGCCATGCCTGTGGGGCCACCCAAGACGGGCGGGTCATGGTGGAGAGGTCTGACAGAATGTGGTCCACTGGAGAGGGGAATGGCAAACCACTTCAGTATTCTTGCCTTGAGAACCCCATGAACAGTAGGAAAAGGCAAAATGATAGGATACTGAAAGAGGGACTCCCCAGGTCGCTAGGTGCCCAGTATGCTACTGGAGGTCAGTGGAGAAATAACTCCAGAAAGAATGAAGGGATGGAGCCAAAGCAAAAACAATACCTAGTTGTGGATGTGACTAGTGATAAAAGCAAGGTCCAATGCTGTAAAGAGCAATATTGCATAGGAACCCGGAATGTCAGGTCCATGAATCAAGGCAAATTGGAAGTGGTCAAACAGGAGATGGCAAGAATGAATGTCGACTTTCTAGGAATCAGAGAACTAAAATGGACTGGAATGGGTGAATTTAACTCAGATGACCATTATATCTACTACTACTGTGGGCAGGAATCCCTTAGAAGAAATGAAGTAGCCATCATGGTCAACAGAAGAGTCTGAAATGCAGTTCTTGGATGCAATCTCAAAAATGACAGAATGATCTCTGTTCGTTTCCAAGGCAAACCATTCAATATCACAGTTATCCAAGTCTATGCCCCAACCAGGAACACTGAAGAAGCTGAAGTTGAACGGTTCTATGAAGACCTCCAAGATCTTTTAGAACTAACCCCCAAAAGATGTCCTTTTCATTATAGGGGACTGGAATGCAAAAGTAGGAAGTCAAGAAACACCTGGAGTAACAGGCAAATTTGGCCTTGGAATATGGAATGAAGCAGGGCAAAGGCTAATAGCGTTTTGCCAAGAGAACACACTAGTCATAGCAAACACCCTCTTCCAATAACAGAAGAGAAGACTCTACACGTGGACATCACCAGATGGTCAAAACCGAAATCAGATTGATTATATTCTTTGCAGCTAAAGATGGAGAAGCTCTATACAGTCAACAAAAACAAGACCAGGAGCTGACTGTGGCTCAGATCATGAACTCCTTATTACCAAATTCAGACTGAAATTGAAGAAAGTAGGGAAAACTACTAGACCATTCAGGTATGACCTAACTCAAATCCCTTATAGTTATACAGTGGAAGTGAGAAATAGATTTAAGGGACTAGATCTGATAAAAGAGTGACTGAAGAACTATGGACGGAGGTTTGTGACATTGTACAGGAGACAGGGATCAAGACCATCTCCATAAGCCAAGAATATACAATGGAGTAAAGACAATCTCTTTAACAAGTGGTGCTGGGAAAACTGGTCAACCACTTGTAAAAGAATGAAACTAGATCACTTTCCAACACCACACACAAAAATAAACTCAAAATGGATTAAAGATCTAAATGTAAGACCAGAAACTATAAAACTCCTAGAGGAGAACATAGGCAAAACACTCTCCGACACAAATCACAGCAGGATCCTCTATGATCCACCTCCCAGAATTCTGGAAATAAAAGCAAAAATAAACAAATGGGATCTAATTAAAATTAAAAGCTTCTGCACAACAAAGGAAAATATAAGCAAGGTGAAAGACAGCCTTCTGAATGGGAGAAAATAATAGCAAATGAAGCAACTGACAAACAACTAATCTCAAAAATATACAAGCGACTTATGCAGCTCAATTCCAGAAAAATAAACGACCCAATCAAAAAATGGGCCAAAGAACTAAATAGACATTTCTCCAAAGAAGACATATGGATGGCTAACAAACACATGAAAAGATGCTCAACATCACTCATTATTAGAGAAATGCAAATCAAAACCACAATGAGGTACCACTTCACACCAGTCAGAATGGCTGCGATCCAAAAATCTGCAAGCAATAAATGCTGGAGAGAGTGTGGAGAAAAGGGAACCCTCCTACACTGTTGGTGGGAATGCAAACTAGTACAGCCACTATGGAGAACAGTGTGGAGATTCCTTTAAAAATTGCAAATAGAACTGCCTTATGACCCAGCAATCCCACTGCTGGGCATACACACCAAGGAAACCAGAACTGAAAGAGACACATGTACCCCAATGTTCATCGCAGCACTGTTTATAATAGCCAGGACATGGAAGCAACCTAGATGTCCAGCAGCAGATGAATGGATAAGAAAGCTGTCGTACATATACACAATGGAGTATTACTCAGCCATTAAAAAGAATACATTTGAATCAGTTCTGATGAGATGGATGAAACTGGAGCCGATTATACAGAGTGAAGTAAGCCAGAAAGAAAAACACCAATACAGTATACTAACATATATATATGGAATTTAGAAAGATGGTAATGATAACCCTGTATGCGAGACAGCAAAGGAGACACAGATGTGTATAGCAGACTTTTGGACTCAGAGGGAGAGGGAGAGGGTGGGATGAGTTGGGAGAATGGCATTGTAACATGTATACTATCATGTAAGAATCGAATCGCCAGTCTATGTCCGGCGCAGGATACAGCATGCTTGGGGCTGGTGCACGGTGATGACCCAGAGAGATGTTATGGGGGGGGAGGTGAGAGGGGGGTTCAGGATTGGGAACGCATGTACACCAGTGGTGGATTCATCTCAATGTATGGCAAAACCAATACAGTACTATAAAGTAAAATAAAGTGAAAATTAAAAAAAAAAAAAGACCATCTCCATGGAAAAGAAATGCAAAAAAGCAAAATGGCTGTCTGGGGAGGCCTTACAAATAGCTGTGAAAAGAAGAGAAGTGAAAAGGAAAGATATAAGCATCTGAATGCAGAGTTCCAAAGAATAGCAAGAAGAGATAAGAAAGCCTTCTTCAGCGATCAATGCAAAGAGGTAGAGGAAAAGAACAGAATGGGAAAGACTAGAGATAGCTTCAAGAAAATTAGAGATACCAAGGGAACATTTTGTGCAAAGATGGGCTTAATAAACGACAGAAATCGTATGGACCTAACAGAAGCAGAAGATATTAAAAGGAGGTGGCAAGAGGACACAGAAGAACTGTACAAAAAAGACCTTCACGATCAAGATAATCATGACGGTGTGATCACTCACTTAGAGCCAGACATCCTGGAATGTGAAGTCAAGTGAGCCTTAGTAAGCATCTCTATGAACAAAGCTAGTGGAGGTCATGGCATTCCAGTTGAGCTAATTCAAATCCTGAAAAATGATGTTGTGAAAGTGCTGCACTCAATATGCCAGCAAATTGGGAAAACTCAGCAGTGGCCACAGGAATAGAAAAGGTCAGTTTTCATTCCAATCCCAAAGAAAGGCAATGCCAAAGAATGCTCAAACTACCGCACAATTGCACTCATCTCACACTCTAGTAAAGTAATGCTCAAAATTCTCCAAGCCAGGTTTCAGCAATATGTGAACTGTGAACTTCCAGATGTTCAAGCTGGTTTTAGAAGAGGCAGAGGAACCAGAGATCAAATTGCCAACATCCGCTAGATTATCGAAAAAGCGAGAGTTCCAGAAAAACATCTATTTCTGCTTTCTTGACTATGTCAAAGGCTTTGACTGTGTGGATCACAAAAAGCTATGGAAAATTCTGAGAGAGATGGGAATACCAGACCACCTGACCTGCCTGTTGAGAAACCTATATGCAAGCCAGGAAGCAACAGTTAGAACTGGACATGGAACAACAGACTGGTTCCAAAAAGGAAAAGGAGTGTGTCAAGGCTGTATATTGTCACCCTGCTTATTTAACTTCTCTGCAGAGTACATCATGAGAAACACTGGGCTGGAAGGAGCATAAGCTGGAACCAAGATTGCCAGGAGTAATATCAATAAACTCAGATATGCAGATGACACCACCCTTATGGCAGAAAGTGAAGAGGAACTAAAATGCCTTTTGATGAAAGTGAAAGAGGAGAGTGGAAAAAGTTGGCTTAAGGCTCAGCATTCAAAAACCGAAGATCATGGCATCCTGTCCCATCACTTCATGGGAAATAGATGGGGAAAGAGTGGAAACAGTGTCAGACTTATTTTGGGGGGCTCCAAAATCACTGCAGATGGTGACTGCAGCCAAGAAATTAAAAGATGCTTGCTCCTTGGAAGAAAAGTTATGAGCAACCTAGACAGCATATTCAAAAGCAGAGACATTACTTTGCCAACAAAGGTCCATCTAGTCAAGGCTGTGGTTTTCCAGTGGTCATGTATGGCTGTAAGAGTTGGACTGTGAAGAAAGCTGAGTGCTGAAGAATTGATGCTTTTGAACTGCGATGTTGGAAAAGAACCTTGAGAGTCCCTTGGACTGCAAGGAGATCCAACCAGTCCATTCTGAAGAAGATCAGCCCTGGGATTTCTTTGGAAGGACTGATGCTAAAGCTGTAACTCCAGTACTTTGGCCACCTCATGCAAAGAGTTGACTCATTGGCAAAGACTCTGATGCTGGGAGGGATTGGGGGCAGGAGGAGAAGGGGACGACAGAGGCTGAGATGGCTGAATGGCATCACTGACTCAATGGACGTGAGTCTGAGTAAACCCCAGGAGTTGGTGATGGACAGGGAGGTCTGGCATGCTGCGATTCATGGGGTTGCAAAGAGTCGAACATGACTGAGCGACTGAACGGACTGAACTGATGTCTTTGTTTTACCCACAAAGCACTGCATGGAACATATTCTTAATTATTATCTGCATCCCCAGCATGGCCGCAATATATGGCTCAGGATTATTCCAAGTCTAAGATTCATTTCAAAATGAATAGGACTGTTGGTCTCAGAGGGGTGGTGGGGAAAAATGAATTATCAGTTATTGTGTGGAAAGAATATAAGACTTGTTAGATGACAGACATTTTAGAATCATTATTATTATGACTGTGTATTCAGGGGCTGAAAAGACACAGGAGTTCAGGATATATAGTTGTCAACACACCTCATAGCAGTGGCAAGTGCTTCATACAATTAGCATCTGAATACACAATTATGGAACACAGGCAATTGGAAATCTCCATATGATAGGGGTCATTTTCACAAATATTACAGCACTTATTGTACCCAAGTGTATTTTTGCATAACTCTTGTAATATTGCAGAATTGCCTTCTGTTTTATAGAAAATGCTACTCAGGAATGCTAAGGGAAAAAATGTATCAAATTTGCAAGTTAGGCAGTTTTTTCAGCATTCAAAATATGACCACAAGAGATTGATGACAATTTAATTGCTTTGAAATCATGTCTTAGATACACAGTTCACAATTTTAAAGCAATGGATCCATGTTTAACCCCTGAATTACTAGCCCACAACTTCTTGGGTTCTGTCTTGTTTTCACCATTTGAAATTACTAAGGTATCATGTAAGAATTGAATCGCCAGTCTATGTCTGACGCAGGATGCAGCATGCTTGGGGCTGGTGCATGGGGATGACCCAGAGAGATGTTATGGGGAGGGAGGTGGGAGGGGGGTTCATGTTTGGGAACGCATGTAAGAATTAAAGATATTAAAATTTAAAAAAATAAAAAAAATAAAAAAAATTTGATTTTAGGAAAGAGTGATATGGAGACAGACATTTTGAATTTCATTTCTGTATTTACTACTCTGGATTTTTAGTGACAGGCAAGTTGCTTTAAGCCCTCAGAGCCTTAGTTTCCTTACCTGTAAAAGTCAAGGTGATAATGACAATCACATGCATTCACAAACAAGGACTTTACAGTTAGACTCAGTTCAGCTCAGTTCAGTCACTCAGTCGTGTCTGACTCTTTGCGACCCCATGAATCACAGCACACCAGGCCTCCCTGTCCATCACCATCTCCCGGAGTTCACTCAGATTCATGCCCATCGAGTCCGTGATGCCATCCAGCCATCACATCCTCTGTCATCCCCTTTTCCTCCTGTCCCCAATCCCTCCCAGCATCAGAGTCTTTTCCAATGAGTCAACTCTTCGAATGAGGTGGCCAAAGTATTGGAGTTTCAGCTTTAGCATCATTCCTTCCAAAGAACACCCAGGACTGATCTCCTTCAGAATGAACTGGTTGGATCTCCTTGCAATCCAAGGGACTCTCAAGAGTCTTCTCCAACACCACAGTTCAAAAGCATCAGTTCTTCAGCACTCAGCTTTCTTCACAGTCCAACGCTCACATCCATACATGACCACTGGAAAAACCATAGCCTTGACTAGACGGACCTTTGTTGGCAAAGTAACGTCTCTGCTTTTGAATATGCTATCTAGATTGGTCATAACTTTTCTTCCAAGGAGTGTTTCTTAATTTCATGGCTGCAGCCCCCATCTGCAGTGACTTTAGACTACTAGAATATAAATCTGGACTCTCCCCTTGCTAGCTGTGTAGGGGACAAATGAATTAGTGAACATTTCAGGGCCCTGAGGTCCAGATCATGGCATCTGGTCCCATCACTTCATGGGAAATGGTGACTGCAGCCATGAAATTAAAAGACGCTTACTCCTTGGAAGAAAAGTTATGACCAACCTAGATAGTATATTCAAAAGCAGAGACATTACTTTGCTGACTAAGGTTCATCTAGTCAAGGCTATAGTTTTTCCAGTGGTCATGTATGGATGTGAGAGTTGGACTGTGAAGAAGGCTGAGCGCCGAAGAATTGATGTGTTTGAACTGTGATGTTGGAGAAGACTCTTGAGAGTCCCTTGGACTGCAAGGAGATCCAACCAGTCCATTCTGAAGGAGATCAGGCCTGGGATTTCTTTGGAAGGAATGATGCTAAAGCTGAAGCTCCAGTACTTTGGCCACCTCATGCGAAGAGTTGACTCATTGGAAAAGACTCTGATGCTGGGAGGGATTAGGGGCAGGAGGAGAAGAGGACGACAGAGGATGAGATGGCTGGATGGCATCACAGACGCGATGGACATGAGTCTGATTGAACTCCAGGAGATGGTGATGGACAGGGAGGCCTGGCGTGCTGCGATTCATGGGGTCCCAAAGAGTCTGACACAATTGAGTGACTGAACTGAACTGAACTGAACTGAGGTCCTTATCTGAAAGCTCGTTGCACAGACTGTAGGAGGTGGCACTATACAAAGGCGCTCAGTGAGGGACAGCTCAGTCCATGTGACCTGGCACAACTCTCAAAGTGTCCCCAGAGGAAGCAGGTACTTCTCAATGATGCCATCTTCTTCCCCAAATCCTACACTGACCACCAGGAGGCACTGTTTCCTAATTTACACAACATATGGTGTCGCTTAAAGGCACCTTGTATCTGATTTTGTACCTACCTTGCTTTGAAAATTAAATGACATACGGGAGCCCTGCAATGACTTCATCTAGATCTCTGAGCTTGGCTTCCAGGGTTGCTGCCTGTAGGCAGCCCTAGCCCTCACCCTCTGTTATTCAGCCAACTGGTCAACCCACACCATTGCCTCTGAGCCTGTGAACTTGTGACTATCTGAAGTGTCTTTCTACCCATTTCCTCTGCTAATCAGCTGTGACTCACTCCTCATGCTCTGAGGTCCTTATATGAAAGCTCACTTTTCTAAATGCTCATCTTAAAGCAGCTCCCTGATCTCTGCCTTTCTGTGGCTGAACACTTGCAAGGCAGTTCAGTTCAGTTCAGTTCAGTCACTCAGTTGTGTCCCACTCTTTGCGACTCAATGAATCACAGCACACCAGGCCTCCCTGTCCATCACCATCTCCTGGAGTTCATTCAAACTCACGTCTATCGAGTCGGTGATGCCATCCAGCCATCTCATCCTCTGTCAGCCCCTTCTCCTCCTGCCCCCAATCCCTCCCAGCATCAGAATCTTTTCCAATAAGTCAACTCCTCGCATGAGGTGGTCAAAGTATTGGAGTTTCAGCTTTAGCATCATTCCTTCCCAAGAACACCCAGGGCTGATCTCCTTTAGAATGGACTAGTCGGATCTTCTTGCAGTCCAAGGGACTCTCAGGATTCTTCTCCAACACCGCAGTTCAAAAGCATCAATTCTTCGGCACTCAGCTTTCTTCACAGTCCAACTCTCACATCCATACATGACCACAGGAAAAACCATAGCCTTGACTAAATGGACCTTTGTTGGCAAAGTAATGTCTCTGCTTTTCAATATACTGTCTAGGTTGGTCATGACTTTTCTTCCAAGGAGTAAGCGTCTTTAATTTCATGGCTGCAGTCACCATCTGCAGTGATTTTGGAGCCCCCCAAAAAAGTCTGACACTGTTTCCACTGTTTCCCCACCTATTTCCCATGAAGTGATGGGACCAGATGCCATGATCTTCGTTTTCTGAATGTTGAGCTTTAAGCCAACTTTTTCACGCTCCACTTTCACTTTCATCAAGAGGCTTTTGAGTTCCTCTTCACTTTCTGCCATAAGGGTGGTGTCATCTGCATATCTGAGGTGATTGATATTTCTGCCGGCAATCTTGATTCCAGCTTGTGCTTCTTCCAGCCTAGTGTTTCTCATGAGTATTTTGCATATAAGTTAAATAAGCAGGGCATGGGCCAGGGCATCTCTGGATGTGCACCCAGAGACAGGGGCCTCTGGAGAGAGGCCGCACCAGGAGGTCTAGGCTGCTTGGAAATGCACTGGGATAGAGATGACTCTTTGAGATACCAATTTCATTTCCTCCAGATAAATACCCAGTAGTGAGACCTCTGGATCATAAGGCAGTCCTATTTTTAACTTTTGGAGCAGGCTGCATAATGCTTTTCCCTTAGGCTGTACCAA
Source organism: Ovis canadensis (assembly GCF_042477335.2). Taxonomy (NCBI): domain Eukaryota; kingdom Metazoa; phylum Chordata; class Mammalia; order Artiodactyla; family Bovidae; genus Ovis; species Ovis canadensis. Next base: position 91,989,224 of record NC_091252.1, read on the forward strand.
TTTACATTCCTACCAACAGTGCATGAAAGTTCTCTTTTCTCCACATTCTCACCAGCACTTTTTAGCGCTTATCTTTTTTATGGTGGCCTTTCTAGCAGCTGTGAAGTAATATTTTGTGGTTTTAATTTGCATTTCCCTGATGATTAGTGATACTGAGCTATTTTTTCGTGTACCCGTTTGCTGTCTGTGTCTCTTCTTTGGAGAATTATCTGTTCAGGTCCTTTGCCCATCTTTTAATTGGGCTATTTGTCCTTTTGTTATTGATCTGTGTGAGTTTCCCATATATTTTGGAAATCAACTCCTTATCAGATTGATGCTTTGCAAATATTTTCTCCCATTCCATAGGCTGCCTTTTCATTTTGTTGATTGATTTCTTTGCTGTGCCATTCCACTTGTTTGTTTTTGCTTTTGTTGCCTGTGCATTTGTTGTCATATCCAAAAATTTATTGCCATGATCAATTTCAAGGAGATTTTCCCCTATTATTTCTTCTAGAAATTTTATGATTTGCTGAAAAAATTTATCTTATCTTTCTTATCTAATATATCTCTTATCTTATAAGATATCTCTCTTATCTAATCTTATGTTTAAATCTTTAAGCCATTTTCAGTTGAGTTTGCACATCCTGTAAGAGAGGGGTCCAATTTCATTCTTCTACATATTCATATGCAGTTCTCCCAACACAATTTATTGAAGAGATTGTCTTTTTCCCATATTGTTCACAGTAGCTAAGATATGGAAACCACTTCAGTGACTGCTGACAGATGAAGAAATGTAGTAGAAATATACATACAATGAAATATTCAGTCATGGAAGAGAAGGAAACTCTGCCATTTGCAACATGGATAAACCTAGAGGACATTATGCAAAGTGAAATAAACCAGGCAGAGAAAAACAAACATTACATATGATCTCAGTTACATATGAAATTTAAAAATTAAGCTCATGGGGCCAAATAAAAGAATGGTGGTTACCAGGGGGCAAAAAAATGGGGAAATGTTGGTCAAAAAATACAAACTTTCAGTTAGAAGATGAGTAAGTTCTGGGGATCTAATGTATAGCATGATGGCTATAATTAATAATATAGTATTGTATACTTGAGTCTTCCCTGGTGGGTCAGACAATAAAGAATCAGCCTGTAATGATTCTGCTAAGAGTTTATCTTGTATTCTCACCACAGTCCCCCAAAATGTGATGGATATATTATTTGACTTGATTGTGATAGTCATTTGGCAAGGTATATGTATATCAAACTACCCTGTTATTCACCTGAAATATATACAGTTTCCGTTTGTCAGTTATATCTCAGAAAAGGAGGAAAAAGAAGGCCCAGGGAACCTTCAGCCGGGAGAGAGATCCCAGATTCAGGGCTTCAGAGCTGCTACACAGTGTCCGAGTGGTGCTTCCCTGCCTGCTCTGCTGCTGCGTCGCTTCAGTCGTGTCTGACTCTGTGACCCCATAGACGGCAGCCCACCAGGCTCCGCCGTCCCTGGGATTCTCCAGGTAAGAACACTGGAGTGGGTTGCCATTTCCTTCTCCAATGCGTGAAAGTGAAAAGTGAAAGTGAAGTCGCTCAGTCATGTCCAACTCTTCGCGACCCCATGGACTGCAGCCCGCCAGGCTCCTCCATCCATGGGATTTTCCAGGCAAGAGGACTGGAGTGGGGTGCCATCGCCTGCTCTAGTATCTATGAATGGACTGCAGGAAAAGTAAGTCACTTGGGGTGAGGTTTTCAGAACCTGCTTAGGCTGAGTAACATTCTCAGCTCCAATTACTCAGAAATGAACTAAGCCACTTCCACTGATCAGGAGCTTTCCTGCAGGAGCCTGGTCTGATCTAGCATTTGACATGACTCCTGTCATGACCCAGGACTGGCATGAGAGCCCCAGGGGGATCCCAGTGTGTGAAAACCGAGCATGTGTGAAAGTCTTTCCCTGATAGTACAGGGAGGAGGACGAGGAGGAAGAGGACTTGACAGCCATTGAGAAACTCACCCTCACTACAATCCTCCATGCCAAGTCTTTTCATCACCATTAAACAAACAAGCTAGCATTCAGGGAGGTTGAATAATTTGCCCAGAGCCACACAGCTAAAAGGACTTCCCAGGTGGCTCAGTGGCAATTCATTGGCACCCCCTGCCAATGCAGGAGATGTAGGAGACACTGGTAGGGAAGATCCCCTGGAGTAGGAAATGGCAACCCGCTCCAGTATTCTTGCCTGGAAAATTCCACAGAGGAGCTTGGCAGGCACGGGGTCGCAGAGAGTCAGACATGACTGAGCACACACACACACACACACACACACACACAGCTACTAATGGTTGAAGTCCAGATTTGACCCTCAAGCTATCTGCTTCCATTTTAACCTTTTTTTTCCCATTTCATTCCAAACTAGATTCTGATTAGTTTAATGGCATTTCTGATTCCAATCAATTAGCTGAGGCTACACTGGGCCCAAGGCTTGCCTCCGTGGTTAATTTACCATCTGTTGGTAATAATAGTGTTTAAAGATGAACAAAGATCCACTGTCTACCATCTACCATTCCCATTGTTCCTATGTTGGCAGATCTTTCATTTGGTTTTTAACCAGGGCTGCATTTGAAGTTTCTCTTCAAGCGCATTGAATGTACCTGTTTCATCTGATCTTAGAAACATTCAAGAAAGTTGTGAGCTGGAAGCTAAGACTGATTGCCTCCCTTCTCTTTCCAGGTCACAGTAACTATTGCAACAGCAATAACAACAGCATTTTCTGACACGAATCCTTTTTATCTGTTAAGTATTCAAAATCACTCTAAGTTAAGTGGTAGAGGAAAACTCTAAAGAGTTGCCATGGTTTAAATAAAACTGAGTGGAAAAAAAATAGCAGAAAAAAAACATCTTAATTTAACATACAAAGAGCTATATTTCAGTTCTATCCAATTAGCAGTGTTCAATATTATTAAAATCTGTTGACAAAAAAGTAACAGATGCTCCATTTTCCTTGATGTTAATTAATGAAGTTTTTACCTCTGAAAAAAATTCGGAGAAACCGGATCTTTTATAATCAAATAGCTTTCGCCTACACAAAATCTACGTCTGGAAAAACATCTAAGTGTGTCAATATTCAAAAAAGATAATTATCCCCTGAGTTTTCTAGATCTTCATTTCTCTTTCTTAGTGTTCCAGCTCCAAATATGCACCAACTTCCATTGAGATAAATAGTGATAATAATTGCATGGTGGAAATCATTAGATATTTCTGGCTGACTCTTTTATGGTAGGGATGGCTCACTGGCAATGCTATAAAATTAGAAGATTGTTATAATGCTAACAAAGAACTCCATGAATTTTCAACATATAGAGAACAGTTTTTGTGAATGTTGGTTTTCTAATTTTATTGTAGAAAACTTCAAATATAGACAAAAGTAAAATAATGCAGTGAACATCTAATTATCCATTAACTCAGCTTCAAGAATTATCAGTCCCTGGATGTTCTTACTTCAGTTAATGCCATCCACTTCCCCGTCTCCACATTATCACTTTATGAAAGAGTATTTCAGTGTGAATCTCTAAAGATAAGGAATTCCTTATTTACACATAAGCAAAATAGTTCCATTACATCTTAAAAAATGACACCAATTTCTTAAGGTCAGTGTACAAATTTCTCTGATTATCTCACGTAGTTTTTGGTTGTTTTCTTTAAATCAGGAGCTAAATGACATTTATACATTGCCCTTAGTTGTAATCAGAGACACTGAGATCTCTCTGGCTTGCAATCACATATATTTCTCACTCAGGTTACACGAGGACTGAGCTGGGCTTGGCTGGGCTCTGCTCCATGAATCTTATGATACTGGATCCCTGGCTGCAGAAGCAGTGGCTATCTGAGCTCTCTGTTCTGAGAACAGAGCAAAGATCCAGGAGATCGGGCCAAACTATGCAAGTACATTAAAAGTACTGTCACTTCCACTCACATTTCAATGACTAAAGCCGTGTCCAGGCTCAAATTCCATTTGGAGCCCAAGACAATGCCAACGCTTTTGGTCCTGCTGAAGGTGAGGGAAAGGAGGTTTCTGAGACCTATGGAAGCTTCTATGATCTAATAAATGAAGACATCACAGAAAAGAAGCTCAAAGCATCCTGATCCATTTGCATTGATAGAGGCCCATCTCCATCATCCCTTCTCATGCCAGCATTTATAACTGAACCATTAAAACTGGGATTCCAAGGTCGAGGACCCTCAACAACTTCACATATGATGGAGGAGAGCCTCAGCCACAGACCACCCCTGCATTGGGCTCCAGCTCCCATCCTCCTCATGAGAGTCACTGTCGCTGAAGCTCCATGGCTTCCAGTAGGTGCTATGACAATAAAAACTGGCTTTCATGGAAAAAAAACTGGATTAAACCAAGTTACATTTTTCTCGGTCACAGGCTTTCTCAGAGACATTTAATATGTTCATGCGGCTAAGTCTCAAAGACGGGGCCTTGCAAGAAGCAGTATTCCTCATGTGTTTGATTGCAGGATACTATCTTCAGAGCATCTTGAGGATACGATATCCTGAGCAAAGTCTATTGGAAAATGCTAGCCTGTCTGAATGTCTGTCTTTTTAGCATAAGATGATTTTTGAACAGCCTCCCTGCTTCTTCACTATGCCATTAATCCCACTGCAGTTGTGGCTTCCTCATCTGTCCGCTTTTCTACAAATCCTGAGGACTGACTGTTAAAGTGAAAGTCATTCAGTCATGTCCAACTCTTTGCAACCCCATGGACTGTAGCCCAGCAGGCTCCTCTGTCCATGGGATTTCCCAGGCAAGAATACTGGAGTGGGTTGTCATTTCCTTCTCCAGGGCCTGAGGACTGAACCCTGCTTGCTCCAATTTAAGTCTCTGATATAACTGGCAGGTGTGGACCCTGGAGCATTGTTTTTATATAATAGCTCTTCCAGTTTATTCTAATTGATACTGTTATTGATTTCTTTAAAATAAAAGTCTATTTCACGTTCATTTGCTTCATGCTACTGATATGGCTATAGGGAGCTGTTTATTTCATCTTCTCAGGTGTCCCCATGTCCATACATGTTATAGGATCACTTTACCATGGTTTCAGTCACTACGTAAAGCAAATTATTTTAAGCCACCTCAAGTCCAGTAACACAGTTGCTTCCCAAACTGGTGATCATCAAAATTAAAGCGATTTGAACAGTGCATATTCCCAGACCTCTGCTCCAAACATTCTGACTCAGTGGTGGTAGAATGCCTGGAAATCTGGTTTGTTTTGTTTTGTTTTGTTTTGTTTTTTCAAAGTTCTTCAGGCGTTTCTAATGGTCAGCAGCTCTGGCTTATGCAACATGGTTGCATCTCCTTCCCTGACATTACCAAAAGACTACGTAACTCCAATCCTGTCCAATCAATTCCCCCATGGAAGCATTACAGTTTAGAACCACAAAGTCTATTTGCATAAGCATGATTTTAAATATTCTAAATGGCATTCCCTTCCTGAATAATATTGTGATATTCATAAACATTTGTCACTGATGTTTCTTGATAACCATAGAAATCTGAAGGCCTGATATTTTGGAAAACCTAAGGGAAAAAGCAATGTCCACCCCCCCCCCAAATGCTGTACTTTTCATCATCTTTTTCTTGCTAGTCATTATATAAGTGTTAAACTAGTCCTGGGTCAGTGAGCACACAGTTCATTCAAGGAACTCATTTATTTGGGGGGCTGACAGTCTGTACCCATGAGGTCCCATCCCCGTCCAGTTGTGGATGTGGTTGGCAGTGAAAGTAAAGTCTGACACTGTGAGAAAAATATTGCATAGGAACCTGGAATGTTAGATCCTTGAATCAAGGTAAATTGGAAGTTGTCAAACAGGAGATGACAAGAAAGAAATCAACACTTTAGGAAGCTGAACTAAAATGGGATGGAATGGGAGAATTTAATTCAGATGACCATTATATCTACTACTGTAGGCAAGAATCCCTTAGAAGAAATGGAAGCCCTCATAGTAAAAAAAAAAAAAAAAAAGAGTCCAAAATGCAGTACTTGGATGCAATCTCAAAAATGACAGAACGATCTCTGTTCATTTCCAAGGCAAACCATTCAATATCACAGTAATCCAAGTCTATGCCCCAACAACTAAAGCCAAAGAGGCTAAGGTTGAATGGTTCCATGAAAAACTATAAGATTTTCTAGAACTAACACCAAAAATGATGACCTATTCATAATAGGGGACTGGGGTACAAAAGTAGGAAGTCAAGAAACACCTGGAGTAACAGGCAAGATGGCCTTGGAGTACAAAACGAAGCAGGGCAAAGACTAACAGAGTTTTGCCATGAGAATACACTGGTCATAGCAAACATATTCTGCCAACAACACAGAAGATGACTCTACACAAGGACATCACTAGATGGTCAATAGTAAAATCAAATTGATTATATTCTTTGCAGCCAAAGATGGAGAAGCTCTACACAGTCAGCAAAAACAAAACCCAGAGCTGACTGTGGCTCAGATCATGAACTCCTTATTGCCAAATTCAGACTGAAATTGAAGAAAGTGGGGAAAACCACTAGACCATTCAGGTAGGACCTAAATCAAATCTCTTCAATTATACAGTGGAAGTAAGAAATAGACTCAAGGGATTAGATCTGATAGAGCATCTGAAGAACTATGGACAGAGATTCATGACATTGTACAAGAGGCAGGGATCAAGATCATCCCTAAGAAAAAGAAATGCAAAAAGGCAAAATGTCTGTCTGAGAAGGCCTTACAAACAGCTGAGAAAAGAAGAGAAGTGAAAGGCAAAGGAGAAAAGGAAACATATACCCATCTGAATGCAGAGTTCCAAAGAATAGCAAGGAGTGATAAGAAAGCCTTCCTCAGTGATCCATGCAAAGAAATAGAGGAAAACAACAAAATGGGAAAGACTAGAGATCTCTTCAAGAAAATTAGAGATAACAAGGGAACATTTCATCCAAAGATGGGCACATAAAGATAGAAATGGTATGGACCTAACAGAAGCAGAAGATATTAAGAAGAAGTGGCAAGAATATACAGAAGAACTATACAAAAGAAAATTTAATGACCCAGATAACCATGATGGTGTGATCACTCACCTAGAGTCAGACATCTTGGAGTGTGAAGTCAAGAAGGCCTTAGGAAGCCTCACTATGAGCAAAGCTAGTAGAGGTGATGAAACTCCAGCTGAGCTATTTCAAATCCTAAAAGATGATGCTGTGAAAGTGCTGAACTCAATATGCCAGCAAATTTGGAAAACTCAGCAGTGGCCACAGGACTAGAAAAGGTCAGTTTTCATTCCAATCCCAAAGAAAGGCAATGCCAAAGAATGTTCAAACCACCACACAATTGCACTCATCTCACATGCTAGCAGAGTAATGCTCAAAATTCTCCAAGCCAGGCTTCAACAGTATGTGAACCATGAAATTTCAGATGTTCAAGCTGGATTTAGAAAAGGCAGAGGAACCAGAGAGCAAATTGCCAACATCTGCTGGATCATGGAAAAAGCAAGAGAGTTCCAAAAAAAGATCTATTTCTGCTTTCTTGACTATGCCAAAGCCTTTGACTGTGTGGATCACAAGAAACTGTGGAAAATTCTTCAAGAGATGGGAATACAAGACGACCTTATCTGCCTCCTGAGAAACCTATATGCAGGTCATGAAGCAACATTTAGAACTGGACGTGGAACAATGGACTGGTTCCAAATTGGGAAAGGAGTACGTCAAGGCTGTACATTGTCACCCTGTTTATTTAACTTATATTCAAAGTACATCATGCAAAATTCCAAGCTGGATGAAGCACAAGCTGGAATCAAGATTACAGAAAGAAATATCAATAACCTCAGATATGCAGATGACACCACCCTTATGGCAGAAAGTGAAGAGGAAGTAGACAGCCTCTTGATGAAGGTGAAACAGAAGAGCGAATAAACTGGTTTAAAACTCACCATTCCAGAAAAGAAGATCATGGCATTTGATCCCATCTCTTCATGGTAAATAGATGGGGAAATAGTGGAAACAGTGGTAGACTTTATTTTCTTGGGCTCCAAAATCACTGCAGATGGTGACTGCAACCATGAAATTAAAAGATGCTTGCTCCTTGGAAGAAAAGCTATGACAAAACTAGACAGCATATTAAAAAGCAGAGACATTACTTTGCCAACAAATGTCCATATAGTCAAAGCTATGATTTTTCTAGTAGTCACGTATGGATGTGAGAGTTGAACCATAAAGAAGACTGAATGCCAAAGAATTGATTCTTTTGAGCTATGATGTTGGAGAAGATTTTGAGAGTCCCTTGGACTCCAAGGATATCAAACCAGTCAGTGCTAAAGGAAATCAATCCTGAATATTCACTGGAACTGATGCCAAAGCTGAAGCTCCAATTGGCCACCTTATGAGAAGAGCCTACTCATTAGAAAAGACCTTGATACTGAAAAGATTGAGGCATGAGGAGAAGGGGACAACAGAGGACATAATGGTTGAATGCCATCAGCGACTCAATGGACATGACTTTGAGCAGGCTCTGGGAGATGGTGAAGGACAGGGAGGCCTGACATTCTGCAGTCCATGGGGTCGCAAAGAGTCGGACACGACCGAGTGACTAAACAACAACCACCCATGAGGAAGTAACAGATACAACATTGATGATTACACTAGCATAAGTAAGAGTTATCCAACTGATATAAAACAAGCTCATAAGAGTATCTAACTCAGACTGAGGCAGGAGGTCATGAAAGGCTTTCCCAGGCAACTGATTCGTGAGGTGAATTTTTTAGCAAAGGCAGAGGTTAGCCTGATGAGAAGGAAAGGGCTGGCATTGTGGACACCCTGTGTGCAAAGTTTGGGAGACAAGAAAAGATGAGTTAAAGATAAGGAAAGACCACTAAGGAAACACTAGAGCTTTCTCCAGTCTATGCCCTGATACTTCCATCCAAAAAATGGGTTTCTTTGGATGCCCTGATCAGGGTGTGTGTGTGTGTGTGTGTGTGTGTGTGTGTGTGTGTGTGTGTGTGTTAGTCGCTCAGTCATGTCCGACTCTTTGCAACCCCATGGATTGTAGCCCACCAGGCTCCTCTGTCCATGGAATTCTCCAGGCAAGGATACTGAAGTGGTTTGCCATTTCCTTCTCCAGATCAGGGCATTGTGAAGGTTAAATTATCTACTTAATATGGAATGCTTAAAACAATGCCTATCACACACTAGGTGCTCAATTAACGTTAGCTAGTGTTACCTTTTATCTGTGTGTGTGATATAAACAGGGTGGAGAAATATACAAAGATGTCATCCCAAATGTCATTTTTAGGAAAGTCTCTAATGCAAAACTTTGGAGGATGATGCTGTTGAAAACAAAAGAACGGGGCAAGAGGATGTGGCATAGTTTTTGTTTTTCTAACACTGAATTTATTATTATTATTATTATTATTATTTATCAGAATGACACGTTGGTGTGAGAGTTCAGATCTGATTCCTGGCATGAAGATGACATGTGATGTGCCTGTGATCTCTACTGCCTGCAGAAGGCCAGCTGGTCCCTCCCGCCCATCCAGGAGGGGAAGAGGGGCCAGGGCGTTTCGGGCACAGGCAGCAATTAGAGCCGAAACCCAGAGCCTGACAGCCGCCGCTCCCGGGCAATCGACACCGCTTCCTGCCTCTGGCTGCTTAATGCGGCTGAGGTGATGGGGCCTGAAGGCAGCGAGTGAACAGGTGGTAATTATGACTGACACAATGACGGCCTGTGCCGACATGTAACCGCGGAACAAAACACCGCAGTTAGCTGACAAGAGATCGGTGGAAGGTTTTTTGCTAGCACTGTGTCTGCCGTCTGACACTTCCGAATTGGGAGGGAGAAGGAGGGAGGCATTGTCAGCCTGGGTATTCAGAGGTACAATAGGCTGAAGGGAGAATGCTTAACATTTGTTCCTTTCGCTGGGATTGTTATCGGCCCCTGTTTTCATGGTGATGGTCCACCGTGCTCTTTGCCAGCAATTTTTCCTTTTGAAGATGTGTCCTTTCAAATGCTTTCTTTGATACAGTATAGCTTGCTCACACAGCGTTCTGAGCAGTTTTCAAACTGTTCTTGAATTTCTTGCTATCTCATAATACATACGAAAGAACCTTTTGTAATATAAACATTTTTTTCTTCCTCTGCCTTAAGTTTCCCTGGATATACTTTGCCCCTATATGAAGATAAGGAAAAAAATATTGGGAACATATTCTTCCATCTCCCATCTAGTCAAAGCTATGGTTTTTCCAATAGTCATGTATGGATGTGAGAGCTGGACTATAAAAAAAGCTGAGCGCTGAAGAATTGATGCTTTTGAACTGTGGTGCTGGAGAAGACTCTCGAGAGTCCCTCAGTAGCAAGGAGATCAAACCATCAATCCTAAAGGAAATCAGTCCTAAAGGGAAGGACTGATGCTGAAACTGAGGCTCTAATACTTTGTCCGCTTGATGTGAAGAACTGACTCATTGGAAAAGATCATGATGCTGGGAAAGATTAAAGGCAGGAGGAAAGGGGGACGACAGAGGATGAGACAATTGGATGGCATCACCAACTCGATGGACATGAGTTTGAGCAAGCTCCGGGAGTTGGTGATGGACAGGGAAGCCTGGCATGCTGCAGTCCATGGGATCGCAAAGTCAGACACGACTGAGCAACTGAACTGAACTGAACTCTCATCAACGCTTCTGTTGAATCTTTCAAAGTTACTAGCCATCACCTGCAGGTATATTGAGCCCAAAGTCAGAAAAGAAGAAAAGAATAAATTCTATAATGTCTAATACATGCATTTTTGATTATTTTTATCAGATTTCTTCCCCATACTAGTTTTCCTTCAAAAGCTTTGGTCATCCCTTCCCTGTGTTAGTTCATCTAGTTTCACCAAGCTAAACCCTCACTTGCCCCCTTGAAGTTGCCTCTGCAACTTCTGAATTGCATCTTCAGCCACTGAATTTCTGGGTGGATGCCAGGACCCATCCACATGATAACTGCTGAGGGAAACGATTTTGTTGTTGTTGTTCTTCAAAGAACTAGACTTAGTACCAGCTGCCTGACACCATGACATCCTACAGATGTTTGGGGGCAGAACAGATGTGTCTTCGGATATGGATAAGAGTTTGTTAACCCCTTTATCACTCATTGTTCTGCTCCAAGAATAATCCATGAAAAATCTACCTGAAGTAATTAGCATGTTTTTTTGTCCTAGTAATTGCAAACTTGAAAATATCCTTATTTCTTTTCTGTTTCAGTTTGGAACTTTCTGTCCTGTGTGTACATAACATTACAGTAAAAATACCAGATTGACAGTGCTTGGAGGGACAGTAATGGTAAAGAGGTCACACTAATCGCTGAGGATTGGTGAGGAGTTTGTAGATTCATTCAAAGCAAGCTTCATTTTCCCATCCTGACCTGTAAGCACTAAAAATGTTCAGTTTTTGCGCACGCACACACACAAATCCTTTGAGCTATTTTTCTCCTCAAGTTCCTATGGGACAGTGCCTCCCTGATCTCCATCCTTAATGGTCCTCTCCTTTTAGGAGAATTCTTCTCTTTTCTAACTACCAATTCTAAGTCTACCCTCAACTCTATCCTGCCTACTTTAAATTGGCTTGGTTATCAACCTTCTAAGGAGTACGTTAAAGCTGTATATTGTCACCCTGCTTATTTAACATATATGCAGAGTACATAATGCGAAATGCCAGGCTGGATGAAGCACAAGCCGGAATCAAGATTGCTGGGAGAAATATCAATAATCTCAGATATGCAGATGACACCACCCTTATGGCAGAAAGTAAAGAGGAACTAAAGAGCCTCTTGATGAAGGTGAAAGAGGAGAGTGAAAATGCTAGCTTAAAACTCAACATTCAAAAAATGAAGATCATGGCATTTGGTCCCATTGCTTGATGTCAAATAGATGGAGAAACAATGGAAACAGTGACAGACTTTATTTTGGGGGGCTCCAGAATTGCTACAGATAGTGACTGCAGCCATGAAATTAAGATGCTTGCTCCTTGGAAGAAAAGCTATGACAAACCTGAAAAGTGAAAGTACCTCAGTCTTGTCCAACTCTTTGCAAACCCATGGACTATACAGTCCATGGAATTCTCTAGGCCAGAATACTGGTCTGGGTAGCCTTTCCATTCTCCAGGGGATCTTCCCAACCCAAGGATCTTCCCAACTCAAGGATCTTCCCAACCCAGGTCTCCTGCAAACCTAGACAGCACATTAAAAAACAGAGACATTACTTTGCCAACAAAGATCCATATAATCAAAGCTATGTTTTTTCAAGTAGTCATGTAGGACATGAGAATTGGAGCTTAAAGAAGGCTGGGACCTTGGTGCTGATGCTGGGAAAGGTTGAAGGCAGGAGGAGAAGGGGATGACAGAGGATGAGATGGTCAGATGGCATCACCGACTCGATGGACATGAGTCTGAGTAAACTCCGGGAGTTGGTGATGGACAGGGAGGCCTGGGGTGCTGCATGCAGTTCATGTGGTCACAAAGAGTCAGACACGACTGAGAGACTGAACTGAACTGAGTCTAAGGGATTCTTAAGTGTCTTCTCCAACACCACAATTCAAAAGCATCCATTTTTCAGTGCTCAAAATATTAGGATAGCTCCCCAAATTTCCAACTTAAACTTTATATACAGACTGGTCTTTAACTAGATATGGTCCCTTTATCTCAGATAAACATGTTCCCAAAAGCACCTTCCTAGGGTCCAAACTTGGTTCTGAAATCAGTTTGGTCTATTGGTAGCACTTTCTTCCCATATTCTTTCAAGTTGACAACCACTGGCATCATCTTTGACTGTGTTTTTGATCCTTCTTTACTTACTGCATTGAAGATTTGTGTTTTGAAAGAAAATTAGAAACTGAGGCCAATCCTTCTTCAACTGAGAATACCGGGGTCCCAGTAAAATAAATTTTCAAAGAAGGCCCCAATCTTAAAAGGCAGAATGCAGACTCATTCATCTTCACAACTGGCATTCCTAGAACACAAACATGGGGCAGGAGCTGTCCGAGGTGCTGTGAATACGAATTGAAATATGAGTTCCTATCACTTTTGTCCTGAGCGTCTAGTTCAGGAGATAATTCACAATCAGTTAACTAAGAATAATTCTTACAAGAGCAACAGTAGAATACATAGATGCTTACTATGGGAGCTCCACATAAGGACATCTGATGGTGGGAGAAGTGAAGGGAAAGACCAAGAGAAGCAGGAATTCAAATCTCTCGTCTAGCTCCCCTGACCACTGCAGACAAATCTTTCTAGCACAATACAATTAGTGGAACAGCTCCGAAAGTCCGTAGGGACCATTGATTTAGAGAAAGCAAGGGGAGCTATAATATTAACCATACCTTTCATTTTTAAAAAATAATTTTTGAAGTTGATGTGTTGTATTTTAATTTTTTATTCAGTTCAAGAAATTTTCTTTTCCTCTTCTTCTTCTTTTTTTTTTTTTTTTTTTTTGCCACATGGCATATAGAGTCAGTTCCCTGACCAGGGATCAGACCTTAGCCCCCTGCAGTGGAAGCATGGATTCTCACCCACCAGACCACCAGCAAAGCTCCCATGCCTTTGTGCTCCGTGTGCTATTGGGACTCTGCGACCCCACGCACTGTAGCCTCATAGGCTCCTCTGACATGGGATTTCCCAGGCACGAATCCTGGAGTGGGTTGCCATTTCCTCCTCCAGGGTATTTCCCCAACTCAGAGCCTGAACCCATGTTTCCTGTGTCTTCTGTGTCTCCTGCATTGCAGGTGGATTCTTTGCCCCTGAGCCATAATTTTACTTTTATTATATCTTTATATGGGGGTGACTTGAAATTGCATTTTTATAAACATTTTATTGAAGCATCACTCTGTAGGATGCTACAACATTGAATTCAGAAATCAACTTTGTATTTTCTGTTGCATTCCTTTCAAATACCTACCTCGGGCTTACTCTTTCCTGACCCTGAGTGAAAGTCCATCCCTCCTTGAAGTCAGATTGATCCTCCCAGTGGCCTTCCTGGGCAAAATCCCTTCAAGTCAGTTCCAGCTTGACTCCATCTGTCAGGCCCTCGAGTGGCCTTTGCCCCCTTCCCCCTGCCCCAGGTGGCATGGCTTCTGCTGGGAACTCAGGCCTCTCTGTCCCTGCCATCTCTGACCAGCGCATACCTCCCCAGAGTGTCTGTGTTTCCCAAACTCCAGAAGACACGGCAAACTGGCTGCTGGCCTTTCTGGAAACTCTTCAGTGGTGGAGATGCATGTCTGCTGGGAGTGGTGGAGAATGTATCACACCCTGACCACGGTCCCTTAGCAGTCCTCAGGACCACACCTCTTTGGAAAGGCTATGGGTGGATGGCTGATGCTGACAGCTGGACTCGTGACCTCCTGGTGTGCAGGAGGTGGTCCTTTAGAGAGGGGGATGCTTCACAAGTCTCATGTGGTCCTCAGCTAGGGAAGCCTGAGCTGAGTGAAAGGACAGATTTCAGGAGAAGTCACATTTAGCATTCTGTCCCATAAGGAGGAAATCTAGTCTGACCAGAAGGGACCTAGGGAACTTAGAGAGCAAGACACTATTTTCATCTGTTAGGCTGAGGGCCCCTTCCACACGACCACCAAGGAGCCCTTGGCATGTGACTTCAACTCGCTTCCATAATTCACCCAATGAGATAACTTGCAATGCCCTTTTCTTATCAGGAACAAAAGTTTGCAAGAAAAGTAATTATCTGAGTTTACCTAATTCAACCAGACCTAACCATTCAACCTCATTTTCTGTTTGTGGACAAGATTGTTCACAAACAAATTTTCTCTCTCTCTCTCTTTTTTTTTTTCTTTTTGTTGACTGGAATCTAGTATAATTTGGCCAAACCTCCATATTGGTACCTTTCAAAATCCCTACCTCCCTGTCAGGTCCTAAAATTCATAGTAAAGACCACCTGCTAGTAAGTTTTAAAATGATGGATTAAATGCCTTTATTTGAACTAGTAATTACCAGATTTTAGAACTGTGTGACATGGATTTGAACAGGGTTATTACTGGATTTTTTTTTCTTTTTTAGATCCAGGCATTCAAAAATAAATAGAAGTTTTCAAGAAAGTATTTCAGGGCTAAGGTTCTTAGCAGTGGGATTCCAAGGTCACACTCATTGCCTAAATGGCAAGAATAACAAATAATTGGGTTCATTAGGTAGGTCTACTTACACTATTAATATTAAAGGAGAAATTGAGGACAATCAAAATCAATGAGAGACCCAAATTCCTAGTTTTTTAAAAAATCATTTTGATTTAAGTACATAAAAAATGGGCCAGGAAAACACTATAAGTGAAATACTGGGAGGTAATTATAATTCTTAGCATTAAATAGACATAATCTAAACTTAAAATGGGCAAGCAGAAGAGAATACATTGAAATAAATAAGGGCTTAAGTCACTTAGGGAGATTCAAATCACATATTAAATATCCTAAATTCCATACAGGGGAAAATCACAAAAGACCTTTAGACAAACATTTTAATCCAGGAGAGCTCATAATAAAAATATGTGAGAATGTGAAACAGTAGTTCCCAGTGAGTCAGTAGCCCTTTGCCCTTGACCCTGAGTGACAGCGATGCCCAGAATGATGTCCTGCAGAGTCTCCTCTAACCATGATGCCAGAAACCATAGCTCACCCCACTACCAATGGTTCTATGTTCCTGAAAAGTTCTGGCAAGTTCTAAGAAAGGGAAGTTTAAACACATAAGTCAAGGTTAGAAAATGTCTCAGACATCCCATGAACATGTCTTTCAACTCAGAGAATCAAATATTAATATAAAGATGACCCAGAGGAAGTTAGTGGAAATAGTCAGCTTGTTTTAATCATCTTATTTTTACCAACCTCCCCAGACATTTGGAAAAATATCTAGATTCTCCATGGAAAGGAGCCACTGACTACATTTTCTTATTACTGATGAAATTTGTGCTTGTTTTTCCCAATCCAGTATCCTTGCCTGGAAAATCCCTGGTGGGCTGCAGTCCATGGGGTCTCAAAGAGTCAGGCACGACTGAGCGACTGACAACACTTCCCTTAAAGTGAGGAAACTGCATTTGGTCCCACAAGTGAGTAAGGGAGCTTGAATCCACAGTTTTAATTGAAGGGACATTTGAGTTTGAGTTAAGTAAGACAATTCAGATAAGATTAATATTAATACTGTAGAAAGAGGGGGTCTTAGTTGCTTCATCTGCAACTTAGTGTCTGCAGTTGATTCAGTACCACTGAAGCTGGAAGACCATGTTGACCTTCCTCCTTTCTGACTCTTCTGAGGAGCAGCAATGAGATCTGCTCACAGAGTTATGAGGGTTAAATACTCTTCTTGAAAGTGTCTGCCTCTCAACTGTATTGGATAGATGTCCTATTCATAGTAGTACTTTTGTCTTTTCCCCTTTGCCAAATGTCTTAGTCCATTTGGGCTGCTATGACCAAAAAAAAAAAAAAACATAAACTAGGGGGCTTTATAAACAGCAGACATTTATTTCATCCAGTTTTGGAGGCAGGAAGCCCAAGATTATGGCACCAGCATGGTCTCATTCTGGAGAAGGCCCTCTGGGTTGCAGACTGACCATTTCTCTGTGTCCTCCCACGACGGAAGGAAGGGGCTAGGGGCCTCTGTGCTGTATCTTTCAGGAGAACACAAATCTCATTCATGGGGCTCTGCCCTTGTGACCTGAAGGCACCAGCTCCTAATACCATCACCTTTGTGGGCTTCAACACATGAATTTCTGGGGGACAGAATCATTTAGACCAAATCACCAAAAACATGGAGGAAGATCCTAGGTATGCAGGTTGGTCCCATCTTCAGTTGTGTTTCCATTGGCCCCAGTGAGTCTCAACCCGGCTCCACATTAGAGTCACCTGGGGGGAGGGTTTTTAAAATACTGGTGCCTAATCCCTACCACAGACCAACTACATGAGATTTTCCTGGGAGTGGGCCTGAAGCATTAGTAGATTTCAGAAGTTCCCCGCGTGATTCTGATGTGCCACCAGAGCTAAAAATAATCAGCCTTGACCTCTCTAAGCTGTTTATTTGCAATGTAATTTATGAGACGAGTCACTCTTCACTCTCTAGTACAGTAGCCAATGGCCACATGTGACTAGCGAATACTTGAAATGTGTTTAGTCTGAAATCTGGTGAGCTGTAAACATAAAATACACACCAGACCTTCAGGATTTAATACCAAAATAAGAATGCAAAATATCTCATTAATCACTTTTATATTGACGCTATGTTGAAATGATAATATTTTGGATATTTTAGGTTAAATAAAATATATTGCCTATAATTAATTTCACTTGTTCCTTTTAACTTTTTTACGAGACTTTTGGAAGGCTACTGGAATATTTAAAATTCCGTATGTGGCTCATATTATAAATCTATTAGACAGCACTGTTCTAGATCAGTGGTTCTCAAAAGTAGGATGTGTCAGTATCACCTGGTAGCTTACTAAAAATGCAAGCTCTCAGGCCCCACTCCAAACTCACCAAATCTAATTGGGGGGTGGGGGCAGTCACCTCTTTAACAAGCCCTCCTGACCATCATATATTCCCTTTGAAATGAATCTCCCTGATCTCTTCCAGGTGGTTGACAGTTTGAAATTGAAGCACCATGTGATTTTCTTTAGGGACCTTCTGTGTGACGTTAGCGGCACGAGTTCCTTGAACCTAAGAGCAGCGTGTTTGTTATGGATGTAGGGAAAACGCTTACCCAACTAAAAATAAAAGAAGTACAATTACATTTCACATAAGATATTAGACTCTTGCCATTCTTGAGTCTCTTCATATTTTTTATATTACCTAGCCATAATTTTGCTTAGAACCTGTTAAATATAAAAAAGTCAAACACAGAAAATCACTTAAAATACATACCATGAAATTCGTTTGGCCCTAGACATAATCATTGAAAAGGTGTGGATTGTTTTTGTTTTGGAGAGGATGGCACCAGTCTCTGACATATTTACTTGCTCCCTGATCTGTATATTTATGATCATAAGCTCTCTCTGGTTTCTCCAGAGCGTGTTAAATCTCATCTGTCAGCCCCTTTGTCAACTCTCCTTCAAGAAGGAAAAAGAAAATGACTCAAGGTCAAGAAGCTCCCTCACCATGAGCAGTTTAACCTCATTTGTCAGAAAGGAGATTTGAATTCTCAAGAAGAGGCCCAAATTGGAAGCTAACAAA
Organism: Ovis canadensis; assembly: GCF_042477335.2. Taxonomy (NCBI): domain Eukaryota; kingdom Metazoa; phylum Chordata; class Mammalia; order Artiodactyla; family Bovidae; genus Ovis; species Ovis canadensis. The sequence continues at coordinate 92,007,417 of NC_091252.1, forward strand.
TTAAACATTGACATTCAGTGAAAACTGAGAGTTGTGTCCTTCTAGCCCAAAAGAACAAGTGTTCTGAGCACCTCTGGAAGCTGTCTGTGGTCACAGGGAGCCCCCAAGCAGCAAGCACCAGTCATTCTGCTGAGCCCACCACGGGTGAGCCTCCCACCCTATGGGCACTCGGAAGGGAATGAATGCATCTGAGTTTGACTATTGATGAAGGGAGAGGGCACAACAGACAAAGTGAAATCCTCCAAGTGAAGAGAGACAAAACATAAAACTCACTAATCCCTAATTTTGTCTAGATACATTGCCTGGAATATTTCACACTGCATATGAAGAAGCTGAGAACGTAAATACATATTTTTGGTTCTATACCATAAGTAAGACACAAAAGTGGCAGAAACAGGCCTAATGGGAGACTGAAAACCATGGCAACAGCAAGGAATCCCAGGTCCAGTGCTTACCTATCAAAATCTATGGAGACTGTGATTACAAAAAAAGATGGCAGGTCATGAAAATTTAACCATGCAAAGGAAGAACTGTCACCTGAATGAAATGAAAAGGAGAGCATCATCCATGCTCAATATAAAGCACCATGACTTCAGTTCATTTAAAGAATCTTCTAGAATATTAGCTAAGCATTATAGAGTTAAGTTTAAAATCAGATTCTGAAATCAGCATGTCCTGGGTCTGAAATCCAATTCTGCCACTTGAAACTTTCAGGACCTTCAAGAAGTTAATTCTTTTTCTCCCCTTCAGAATGGGAGAAAATAATAGCAAATGAAGCAACTGACAAACAACTAATCTCAAAAATATACAAGCAACTTATGCAGCTCAATTCCAGAAAAATAAACAACCCAATCAAAAAATGGGCCAAAGAACTAAATAGACATTTCTCCAAAGAAGACATACGGATGGCTAACAAACACATGAAAAGATGCTCAACATCACTCATTATTAGAGAAATGCAAATCAAAACCACAATGAGGTACCACTTCACACCAGTCAGAATGGCTGTGATCCAAAAATCTGCAAGCAATAAATGCTGGAGAGGGTGTGGAGAAAAGGGAACCCTCCTACACTGTTGGTGGGAATGCAAACTAGTACAGCCACTTTGGAGGACAGTGTGGAGAGTCCTTAAAAAATTGCAAATAGAACTACCTTATGACCCAGCAATCCCACTGCTGGACATACACACCAAGGAAACCAGAATTGAAAGAGACACATGTACCCCAATGTTCATCGCAGCACTGTTTATAATAGCCAGGACATGGAAACAACCTAGATGTCCATCAGCAGATGAATGAATAAGAAAGCTGTGGTACATATACACAATGGAGTATTACTCAGTCGTTAAAAAGAATACATTTGAATCAGTTCTGTTGAGATGGATGAAACTGGAGCCGATTATACAGAGTGAAGTAAGCCAGAAAGAAAAACACCAATACAGTATACTAACACATATATATGGAATTTAGAAAGATGGCAATGACAACCTTGTATGCAAGACAGCTAAAAAGACACAGATGTGTATAACGGACTTTTGGACTCTGAGGGAGAGGGAGAGGGTGGGATGATTTGGGAGAATGGCATTGTAACATGTATACTATCATATAAGAATCAAAAAAAAAAACAAAACAAAACAAAAAGAATCACAGAAATTTTGTGGCAATAAAAAAAAAAGAAGTTAATTCTTTTATTAGTCTTCTTCTCTGGTAAAATGGTCTTGCTGTCATAGCCTATGGAACTGCTGATAGGCTTAAAAGACATACATTTTAAATGTTGGGTTTCCCCGGGTGGCTCAGTGGCAAAGAACCCACCTGCCAATGTGGGAGACACAAAAGACACAGGTTTGATCCCTGGGTTGGGAAGATTCTTTAGAGAAATGGCAATCCATTCCAGTATTCTTGCCTGGAAAATTCCAAGAACAGAGAAGCCTAGTGAGCTACAGTCCATGGGGTTGCAAAGAATAGGACACAACTGAGAAAGTGGACATGCATACACATTTTAACTGTTAAATCTAAGTGCCTAGCACATCAAAAGTACTCAATAATTGGTAGACATGACTTCCCTGGTGGCTCAGGTGGTAAAGAATCCTCCTGCAGTGTGGGAGACCTGGGTTTGATCCCTGGGTTGGGAAGATCCGAGGAGAGGGGCATGGCAACCCATTCCAGTATTTTTGCCTGGAGAATCCCAGGGACAGTGGAGCCTAGTGGGCTGCTGTTTATGGGGTTGTACAGAGTCGGACACAACTGAAGCGACTTAGCAGCAGCAGCAGGAGAGCTTCCTAGGTGGTGTTAGTGATAAAGAATCTGTCTGCCATTCAGGAGACCCAACACAGGCAGCTTAGATCCCTGGGTCAGGAAGATCCCCTGCAAGAGGAAATGACAACCCGATCCAGTGTTGTCACCTGGAAAATCCAATGGACAGAGGAGCCTGGTGGGCTACAGTGGGGTTTCAGAAAGAGTGAGATGTGACTGAGCATGCAAGCACAGGTATTACTCTACCTATTATCCTGGTGGGAAAAGAATATTCAAGAATGTTAAACAACTTGCCCAGGATTACACGGGTAGAAAGAGATCCAGAGTTTATATCCAAATCTACTTGACTCTAAAAGCCAATCGTCTACTCTGCCAAGCAGTCCACATGAAATTCTTATTGTTGAGAAATGGAAAGAAAAAAAATCCTACAATAGCTTTTTGTAAGGAGGGAAATTTTTTAATGTTTATAGATTCAAAGTTAAATTTTAACCAGAATAAATAGGAATGCATTACATGCAGGGATTACTAAAATTTTTCTCCATTTTTGAGCACTCTGAGCCTTAAGGCCCTTAAACTCTGGGCTAATGCTGGATTCTAATCAATGGCAACAGGAAAACTGGTTCTCAAGAGATTGGATATATCAGAACAGATGCCCAGTTGCATATATGTTTAATTTTAACAAATAGTTTTTCATAACTATAGGGTTTTCTATATTTATTAAAAGGAATCTGGCACATGAGAAAATATCAAATTGTGCTATGCCACCTCCATATGTGCCAGTTATCTATAAATACAGAAATGCAATAATTATCGCTAAAACTGTTACTTGTTAAATTTTTGAAAACAGATAAATTATGAATATGAATTTTAAAAAATTATTTAAGGAGTTAAGAAATGGATAAGGATCTAGAATCACTAATTCTCTGAATCAGATGGGACCTCAAAAGCCATCTAGTCCAATACCGGAGAAGGTGCTTGAATTCACAATACCAAATGGTTTTCAAGCCTCTGCTTAAATGCCACCAGTGACAGCAATCTCACTACCTGAAAAGGCTCTCATTTACTGTGGGATCACACTGTGTGCTGAAAATTGCCTTCCTTGTGTTTATGCAAAGTCTGTTAATACTAATGCTACCGGGAATGAAGCTACCACAGATGTGAGGCATCTTTTAGCAGTGGGAGACTCATTACATCATAGAATCTTTAAGACAACCTTATAAGATACTCATATTTTCACGTGGGACACCAAATGAAGTGAAGCGAAGTGAAGTTGCTCAGTCGCGTCCGACTCTTTGTGACCCCATGGACAGTGGCCCACCCCGCTCCTCCGCCCACGGGATTTTCCAGGCAAGAGTACTGGAGTGGGTTGCCATTTCCTTCTCCATAGGATCTTCCTGACCCAGGGATCAAATCCAGGTCTCCCGCACTGTAAGCAGATGCTTTATCATCTGAGCCACCAGGGAATGGCTGGTCTATGTGGCTCCAAGTCCCTTTCTCTTCCCACTGTATAGCAGGACTTACAGGCCCCAGTGGTAATGGTACCAAATCGTCTCGCTCACAGCAGAGGGCATACACAATCTTGTTTCTATAGGACACCTCCTCTAAATACATGATCATCGTGTCACTGACATCTTCTTCTCCAGTTAAATATCCCCGATCCTTCATTCGTTTTGTGCACATCATAAAGTTTGTGTTTCTTCACCTTTTTGTGGACACTCCTATGAATACATCCTCATTTGCCCAGGTTTCTTTCCAAGCATGGCAACCGAAACTAGGTCCAATTCACCAGGAAATGGCTTGAAGAGTAGAGAACAGCCTCCCATCCTATCCTCGCTCTGGCTACTCTGCATCCATCCTAGAAAACTTCTAGCTTTCTTGGGCAACCCCATATCACCATCAACTCCTTTCATCTTTACAGTCAACTAACTCACCACATGGCTCTTGTTTCTGACCTTCTGTCTGATGCTCCCTCTGATTCTGTGCTGCTGCTCAGTGCTCAGTCGTGTCTGACTCTTATGTGACCCTGTGGACTGTAGCCCACCAGGTTCCTCTGTCCATAGGATTTTCCAGCAAGAATACTGGAGTGGGTTGCCATTTCCTACTCCAGGGGATCTTCCTGGCCCAGGGATTGAACGTGCATCTTGCATCCCCTGCTTTGGCAGGCAGATTCTTGACCACTCGTGCCACCTGGGAAGCCCTGTCATTCTAGAAAAACTGTATAACTGTGTGTTCGCATGACAAGCGACTGCTCTTTAGAGACTCCCCTCCTTGGCCTAGAGTGAGACTTGACTCAAGTCAATTCGAATCCTTCCCAGGGATATTTTTAAGTGTAGCAACAGATTTATTTCATTTCTGTTAACTAAATCAGAAACATGTGAGTCTGAATGTAGTTTGAGGCCAGAGTTCCTCCCTCCTGGTAGAGAAAACTAAAAAACACAAAGGAGAATCATAAATGAGACAAATCGAGTTACAGCCGCACTCAAAGTCTAACGCCCTCATAGTTTGCTTGTAAGAGCCAAAAAACTCCCACTTTCACGTCCAGGAAAGTTGTGATTCTGTCACTTGTGACCCCAGGAGTTCTAAGTTACTACTACCTTATCTCTGCTTGAACAATTGGTTGACTTTTTGGATCTAAGTGTTGGTTCTGACATCTATTTAATAGTTTTAGATGCAAGCCGTGTTTCCAGCTTATAAAAAACTTTGGAAGCCTAATTTGGTTATCCTTTCCAGCTTCATGTCACCTATAAATTTGATCATTTAGCTAGCAGACCCCTCATGCAAGTAATTAACAAAAAACGTAGCACAGGGCAAAGCTATAGGAGAGGCCTGGAGTCAGTCATAAGACTCCTCCATCAGAACTGAATGAACCCATCAGTCAGCAGCACTCCATGGCTTAGCTGCTCAGTCAGTCAAAAACTGGGCCCATGTTTTCTACAGTTAGTCTACAGTGCAAGCTCCCAGCCCCCAAACTCAATCTTTCTTCTGTATGACTCAGTGTTCCTGTCACTGAAGGACCTTCCAGGATTGTCAAGCATAACAGAAACAAAGAGCAATGTAATTCACAAAACAAAAAAGCATGGCATTGAATTAAAAGAGAGAAGGGAAGTTTAAGACTTGGAGAGACCCAGTTCCCATTTTATAGATGAAGAATCTGGGGTCAAGGGAGTTGGCTGTTGTCCTTCAGTTTGCTAAGGGTTAGAGCTGTTGGATTTTTAAAACAATTAATGTGAAGAATTAAAATGCTTTTCAGCATTGACTGAAGTAATCATATGATTTTCTGTATTCAGCCATGTGCTTGTTCAATAAAAGAAAATGATTCCTCTTTAATAATGCTAGAATCAGGGCTGACTCAGATGAGAGATTGCCTGGAGATGTGGGAGATGGTACTGAAAGTGGAAAGATGTTAAAAGTGAAAGGAATAACCAAATATAAACTTTATGCATTTCAAAATTGGACAGTGCTGACTTTTGCTGGGCTTTGTCTTATGGACAGCAAAGTAGTGGGAAATGAATGAGCTTTGTGTTCCAACGTGCACTATAAAGAATAGTGCTTGGTGCCAAGCATATAATAGTTTCTCAATAAATGTTCATTCCCCTCCCTCCTTATTTTATTTCTTCTTCTGATACTATATTAAAAGATATAAAAATATCCACATTCACTTCAGAGAAGCAGGAGTAATAAAATTAAGCTTTATGAAGGAATAAACAGAAAGTGGTACCTGCATACAACAGAATATTCCTCAGTCTTGAGAAGGAAGGAGATTCTGACACATGCTACAATATGGATGAATCTGGAAGACATTATTAAGTGAAATAAGCCAGTCACCACAAAAGGACAAGTACTGAATGACTGCCCTCATATGAGGCAACAAGAGTAATCAAAGTCATAGAGACAGGAAGTAGAAGGGTGGTTGCCAGGCACTGGGGGGAGGAGTTAAAGAGAAGGGGTTGTTGCATGGGGACAGAGTTTCAGTTTGGGAAGATGACAAAGCTTTGGATATGGATGGTGGTGATACTGGCCAATGGTGTGAATGTACTTGAACCACAAAACTCCACACTTTAAAATGGTTAAAATGATAACTTGTGTGTTACGTATCTTTTACTGCAATAATAAAAAGAAATGTACCTCTTTTTTTAAGGTTAATTAAAGTTGGTGGGGTCTTCTGAATGTTAGCAATTCTGAATTAGAAATATAACCTAAGAATTTCCAAGCCATGCAGTCCCCCATGTGTCAAACCCCAGAAAGCCTAGGTCAGGGTTGTCAGGGGCCCATAGCACATCCTCGTGGCTGGAACCATTGATCCCAGCAGAAGCACGGAGGAAGGGCCCACTGCTCAGAGAGGGCGAGTCATCCACACCCAAGAACCTGCAGTCTGCAGTGAACAGCTTGCTGTTCCAAGCTCAAAGGTACTGATCCTTGCAGCTCTGCAAGCTTGCATCATTCCCTCCCCAGGGCTGATACCTAGACTGAGAGATCGGAGAAACAGCAAGCTTCATCTTTTATATTTTCTCATTCAACTCACTCTAGTCCCAGATTTCTATCATTATAATAATAATAATAAATACATGTCAGCTAACATCACAGTATTAAGGGGAAAAGCGAAAAGTGAAAGTGAAAGTCGCTCAGTCGTGTCTGACTCTTTGTGACCCCATAGACTGTACAGTCCAAGGAGTTCTTCAGGCCAGAATACTGGAGTGGGTAGCCTTTCCCTTCTCCAGGGGATCTTCCCAACCCAGAGATGCAACCCAGGTCTCCTGCACTGCAGGCGGATTCTTTACCAGCTGAGCCACAAGGGAAGCCCTATTAAGGGAAAACTTGACTGTAAAACCCTGCTTATCATGGCTCATAATCGCCAGCTCCTCTGAACTCTTGGCTTAGACTGTCTGTACCATTCAACTGGCATTTAGCATCGGAGCTTGGTGACAAAGTTTTTTTTTTTTCTTTTTGGTCTTGTATTGTCATCTATCACAGTCAGAGCTGGTAAATTCTCTAACAAAATTTGACATCATCATTGCCTTGGGGTTGATTGTGCATCCCTCATCTGTAGAAGAAAAACACAGGCAGACCTTTTCTGTTATTGTTCAGCATATTTTTTTCTGACTTTACTGTCTAAACCAGTGTGATCTAAATTGCCACTTAATATTTGAGACCTCTAGCCTCTCTCTCTGTACTGTTGCCAGAATTATCTACTTAAAATGCAGATCTGGTCATGTCCCTTCCATGCTTAAAATCATCCCATTCATTTATTTGCTCCAAACATGGCATTTGAGTAACAACGAAGAAGACTTTGTGCCTGGCCTTGACTAGGTTGTTGAGGCTGCATGGATAAAAAGAGCTATTCTGGGGCTCCCAGAGCTCACGGTCCAACGAGAGACTCACACGACACCCACTACAGTGTGACGTGTGTGCCAGCAGACATGGCACAAGGCAAGGAGATGAGGTGTGGGGGCTAGGGACAGCTTCACAGAAAGTGCACTTTCCCACTGGATAACCCCTAATGTGAGAATGTCCACTCCCCCACTGGGGAGTCCTTGTTTCCATTGGATTTCAGTATTGGAAGGCTGGAATTATGCATAACCATCAGTATCAATGAGAGAAAGTTCTGGAGAGAGAACACTTTTGAAGCAGCTAATAGTCTAGGAGAAGGTTTTGCCATATACGTATACCTGACACAATACTCTTTCTTAGACTATCCACAGAATTACTATAAACCCATAAGAAAAAACCACACAACCTAGTTTTTCAAAATGAGAGAAACACTTGGACAGATACTTCAAAAATGGGGCATCCACATGACCAATAAGCACATAAAGTGATGCTCAATGCAAAGTGGTATATTCATTAGAAAAGTGCATATTGAAAACACAATGATGAGACTTCCTCGGCAGTTCAGTGGTTAAAACTTCACCTTCCAATGCAAGGACGTAGGTTCAATTCCTGGTGGAGGAGCTACAATTCCGCATGCCTCATGGCCAAAAACCAAAACATAAAATGGAAACAATCCTGCAACAAATTCAACAAAGACTTTTTAAAAAGCAATTCACATCAAAATAATTTTTTTAAAAACTGCAATGAGATATCACTTACACACTTGTCAAGATGGCTAAAATATAAAAGACTAAAAATACTAAGTACTGATGAAAATGGAGAACATTTGAATTTTTCCTCCTCTGATGGTAGAAATATAAGTTATTATAACCATTTGGGGAAAATTTTGGCCATGTATACAATGGTATAAGAATATTCTCAGCAGTTATTTCCATGAGCCAAGAACTGGAAACTATTCAAATGTCTATCAACAGTAGAATAGGTAAATATACTTCAGTACATTCATACAGTGGCATACTAAGTAGCAATAAAAAGGAACAAACTTAAGCTACAAACATCATTACAGTGAATCTCACTAACACAATGTTGAGATAAAAAGCAAAATGCAAAAGAATTCAAAAACAGCCAAAAGTAATGCATGGAGAAAAAAGATGCAAAGTAATGATATGCTTTAGAGGGTATTTACTAGAAGATAAGATAGAATTGTCTGGAATACTGGCAGTATTGTATGACTTGATTTGGGTATGTAGGGTTGGGGGGATTCATCAGACTATACAAGTAATATTTGAGCACCTTACTGTATATGTATTATATCTTAATAGAAGTAATTGCTTAAATGAATACTACCTTTGAACCCTGGGTATCTTAATTACTCCTGCTGCTTTTACCTGCCATAGTCTCCACCTCAGGTTCGAGGCATCTTCTACAGTTGGAAACCCTTCTGTCCATGGTAGGTTGACAGAGTTTACATCAAATAACCAAATTCAGAAATTCAAATTATTTCCCATACTCAGATTGAACCCTTTATGCTTCTCTATGGGACAATACAGTTTGGGTGATCCCCTCTCCTTGGTCACAAAGAGCAGATACAAGCTGTTAAGAGACTTCATCCGTGGACACCGTTTTCCCAAAGTTGTCAGAAGGAGAGCTTGGAAGAGGAGACCGTCTTCCCGGTAGACTGCAAGGACATTCTGTTACACGTCACACACAGTTCCTTTGAGTATTTAAAGCACTGGGCATCAAGTCAGGGGCCAAGGCCCCAAATTTCTCTTCTGAAGGAAGTCTGCAGCCAAATTTAGCCAGATAGAAGTCTGTTACAGGAAGTCCAGACCTCAGGCCAGCAGGGATTGAATGGTCTCCATCTTCTTAATTGAATGAGAAAATATCTGTAAATCTGCAATGCTGCAGCAGCGTCTCCAAGAAAGGTTTCTCACTTAAGAGTCGTCATTATTGATCAGGCTGTGTCAATTCCAATGCCTGATGGGGCAGATGCAATTACGACAATAAGAGCTGAGGACAGAAGGCTCTTTGGTGACATGACTGCCTCACAGGACCGTCTCATCTGCATCGACTGAGTCAGTGTAAGATAAAAGCGTCAAGTTCAAAAGATCTGAGAGAGAAACGCCATGAGAGGATTAAGCAAGGTTCCACCTGCCCCCGCCCCCCCCCCCCCCCGAAAGTGCTCTCCAAGAGTTAGCAGAGCCATGCCATCCTCCTGCACGGACAGCTGGCCTTCCCCCTCCCCACCTCTCTGCTCAGCGACCCCTGAGCAGCATCTGACATCTATCTTCAATAGATCTCTTAACCACACCTTCAAATGTGGGTTCAGATAAAAATACTAAAGACAGAAAGGAATTATGGAATCAATCATTATGTATTTTATCCCTGTCTGCATTGCCCTCCCATCAAGCCAGGAAGGTCTTTGTATTCTTAGAAGGACTCCAACATTCATCTCTATCCATAGGTAAACCTTCCATTGGTAACACTCACTTCTAATATTAACGCAAAACCTTGACAGCCTGATGTGCTTGATCCATGGGTATCTTTATCATTATTAGATCCGATGCAGCACAAATCCAAGCACAGAACAGTGTTCCCAAGGGAACTAATGAGTCCTCCTGAGGCTCTCTAAGCTGTTTATTGCCAGAAATCTTGGGGTGATTTTGCTGACCCCAAGGAAAAATAGTGCAGTAGTGTTTGTCCTAGTGTCCTGAGTGTCTCCTAATCTTGATTTTTTAAAATACTGGTTCAAGACTCCTTTGGCTTCCCTGATAGCTCAGTTGGTAAAGAATCTGCCTGCAATTCAGATTCAGAATTGAATTCAGAACTGAGACCCACGTTCAATTCCTGGGTCAGGGAGATCCACTGGAGAAGGGATAGGCTACCCACTCCGGTATTCTTGGGCTTCCCTTATGGCTCGGTTGGTAAAGAATCTGCCTACAGTGTGGGAGACACAGGTTCAATCCCCGGATCAGGAAGATCTCCTAGAGTAGGAAATGGCAACCCACTCTAGTATGCTTGCCTGGGTAATCCCAGGGACAGAGGAGCCCGGCAGGCTACAGTCTATGGGGCCACAAAGAATCAGACACGACTGAGTGACTGAGGACACACACACACTAACCCACAAAGAGCCTCTGGAACGCTTCAAGTGGCCCCAACTAACTACCGCTAACACTAAGCTTTATTATAAATAGGCACTAGCTGAAGACGTGACTCCAATACTGTGGCCACCTCATGCAAAGAGCTGACCCATTGGAAAAGACCCTGATGCTGGGAGGGATTGGGGGCAGGAGGAGAAGGGGACAACAGAGGATGAGACAGCTGGATGGCATCACCGACTCGATGGACATGAGTCTGAGTGAACTCTGGGAGTTGGTGATGGACAGGGAGGCCTGGCATGCTGCAATTCATGGGGTCGCAAAGAGTCGGACACGACTGAGCGACTGAACTGAACTGAACTGAAAGATGTGACCACTGTGATGGAGACATCTTGTATTTTAAAGGAGACTGAGGTGAGCCCCCAGAGCTTCACCTTAAACACATTTACTGCTCTGCTTTCTGGGTCTCATGGGACAGGCATTCAGGAGAACCACCACTCATCTGATGGGATCCGAGATCAGGAGTACCACATGCTGACAGAGTGCCCCTCTCTGCCTCTCAAAATCTCGGGTGAAGACTGACTTGTCAGTCGCTACCAGAAAGGATAATGAACCTAGACTAAAATAACTTGGTTAATAAATGTTGTATTAGGAAAATAGCAGAGCTGAACCTTGACACATAACAGAGACTCAGCAGAGTACATCCATTGCAGAATTCCAGAGCCAGAATTTCTAGGATGTGCTTGTTATCTCTTTGGAGGGAAGTAACAAGAATAGATTAAGACACACAGAGATAATTCTGAAGCTTCTAGCAATTCTATACCGGCCCAGAAGTCAGGCTGCTCAAGGCCTTCTGGTCCTACCACAAAGCAGGCCAACACATCTGTTTCTACAAGAGATGGAATTCACTGTTTTCTGGAATTACAAAACTTGTGGAGAATCTGAAGATAAGTCAGGATGGGAATTGCCAGTTTGTTTCTGCCTGATTTTGAGCTCTCCAGGGGAAAGGAGAATGCAGATGTGGTCAACCTGCAAGCTCTCCTCGTTTGCGTCAGCAAGATTGCCTCATGCCAAGCAGCACGCTAGATTCTGGGGATAATGAGCTCAGTTTTTGACAGCTTGAATGTGAAATATCACAAGGCAACGGGAAATATGAGAGGGGAGTTCAGGCAGGAGGTCAGGGCTGGAGATACGATTTTAACGTCAACCCACAGGGAAAACTTCCCAGGTGGTACAGTGGTAAAGAATTCGCCTGGCAATGCAGGAGACTCTAAAAGACTCAGGTTCAATCCCAGGATTGAGAAGATTCCCTGGAGAAGAAAATGGCAATCCATTCCAGTATTCCTGCCTGAAAAATTCCATGGTCTGAGGAGCCTGGGGCATTACAGTCCATGGGGTCACAAAGAGTCAGACATGACTGAGCGACTGTGCACACACACACAGGAAAGACACTATTGAAAACAAAAGAGTAAATAAAACTGCCCAGACAGAACTTGTAGATTGAGAAGCAAAGCAGGTGAGGGGGAGGGTCAATCAACATTTAGGTGGAGGAAGGGTGCCAGGGGGTGGTGCAGTGGTAAAGAACATGCCAGCAATGCAGCAGACGCAGAGACATAGGTTTGATCCCTGGGTCGGGCAGATCCCCTGGAGGAGGACATGGCAACCTACTCCAGTATTCTTGCCTGGACAATCCCATGGACAGAGGAGCCTGGCGGGCTGCAGTCCGTGTGGTCACAAAGAGTAGGACACAACTAGTGCATGCATGCACGTATGTATGTGCGCACACGTGCCTACATACACACACTCACACACTCACAAGGCACCAGTGGGATTACATGCATGAGCATCCATTGTGGGAGGAACATCAGAAGAAAAGGGTTCCAAGAGGAAAAATAAATATCGATGCCAGGCTACTGAGAGGTCAGTTAAAAGGAAGACCGCAGCAGATGACTGGATTTGACTATTAGGAGCTGATCACTGTTGACTTTTCCAAGAGCAGTTTCCATGGAAAGGGGTGGGGTGGGGGTAGGGCTGGCAGCAGAATCAAATTGTGTTGATGTGTCAAGTGTACGTTAAGAAAAGGAAGCATTCCTTTTAGAGGGAGTTTTGAAAGTTGAGGGAGAAACAGAAGCTTTCATAGGATGCGTTTTCTCTGAAGATGAAGGATATCTAGGTATATTTGTGGCCCGAGGCAGAAGAAGCCAGTGTAGAGAAAGAGTAATTGAAGATGGGGAATAACTGATATAGCAGACTTTGGGGAAAGAAAAGGAGATAATATCAAGTCCACAAGTGCCACAGTTCAGTTCAGTTCAGTCGATCAGTCGTATCCAAATCTTTGCGACCCCATGAATTGCAGCACACAAGGCCTCCCTGTCCATCACCAACTCCCGGAGTTCACTCAAACTCACATCCATCGGGTCAGTGATGCCATCCAGCCATCTCATCCTCGGTCGTCCCCTTCTCATCCTGCCCCCAATCACTCCCAGCATCAGAGTCTTTTCCAATAAGTCAACTCTTCCCATGAGGTGGCCAAAGTACTGGAGGTTCAGCTTTAGCAACATTCCTTCCAAAGAACACCCAGGGCTGATCTCCTTCAGACTGAACATTTTGGATCTCCTTGCAGTCCAAGGGAATCTCAAGAGTCTTTTCCAACACCACAGTTCAAAAGCATCAATTCTTTGGTGCTCAGCTTTCTTCACAGTCCAACTCTCACATCCATACATGACCACAGGAAAAACCATAGCCTTGACTAGACAGAAGGACCTTCGTTGGCAAAGTAATGTCTCTGCTCGTGAATATCCCAACTAAGTGGCTCATAACTTTCCTTCCAAGGAGTAAGTGCATTTTAATTTCATAGCTGTAATCACCATCTGCAGTGATTTTGGAGCCCCCCAAAATAAAGTCTGACAATGCCTCCACTGTTTCCCCATCTATTTCCCATGAAGTGATGGGGCCAGATGCCATGATCTTCGTTTTCTGAATGTTGAGCTTTAAGCCAACTTTTCCACTCTCCTCTTTCACTTTCATCAAGAGGCATTTTAGTTCCTCTTCACTTTCTGCCATAAGGGTGGTGTCATCTGCATATCTGAGGTTATTGATATTTCTCCCAGCAATCTTGACTCTAGCTTGTGCCTTCTTCGAGTCCAGCATTTCTCATGATGTACTCTGCAGAGAAGTTAAATAAGCAGGGTGACAATATACAGCCTTGACGCACTCTTTTCCTATTTGGAACCAGTCCATTGTTCCATGTCCAGTTCTAACTGTTGCTTCCTGATCTGCATACAGATTTCTCAAGAGGCAGGTCAGGTGGTCTGGTATGCCCATCTCTTTCAGAATTTTCCACAGCTTTTTGTGATCCACACAGTCAAAGGCTTTGGCATAGTCAAGAAAGCAGAAATAGATGTTTTTCTGGAACTCTCTTGCTTTTTCCATGATCCAGCAGATGTTGGCCATTTGATCTCTGGTTCTTCTGCCTCTTCTAAAACCAGCTTGAACATCTGGAAGTTCACGGTCACGTATTGCTGAAGCCTGGCTTGGAGAATTTTGAACATTACTTTACTAGTATGTGAGATGAGTGCAATTTGCGGAAGTTTGAGCATTCTTTGGCATTGCCTTTCTTTGGGATTGGAATGAAAACTGACTTTTCCAGGCCTGTGGCCACTGCTGAGTTTTCCAATTTTGCTGTCATATTGAGTGCAGCGCTTTCACAGCATCATCTTTTAGGATTTGAAATAGCTCAACTGAAATTCCATCACCTCCGTTAGCTTTGTTCATAGGGATGCTTTCTAAGGCCCACTTGACTTCACATTCCAGGGTGTCTGGCTCTAGGTGAGTGATCACACCATCGTGATTATCTGGGCCATAAAATTCTTTTCTGTACAGTTCTTCTGTGCATTCTTGCCACCTCTTCTGAATATCTTCTGCTTCTGTTAGGTCCAGACCATTTCTGTCCTATAATGAGCCCATCTTTGCATGAAATGTTCCCTTGGTATCTCTAATTTTCTTGAAGAGATCTCTAGTCTTTCCCATTCTGTTGTTTTCCTCTATTTCTTTGCATTGATCGCTGAAGAAGGCTTTCTTATCTCTTCTTGCTATTCTTTGGAACTCTGCATTCAGATGTTTATATCTTTCCTTTTCTCCTTTGCTTTTTGCTTCTCTTCTTTTCACAGCTATTTGTAAGGCCTCCCCAGACAGCCATTTGGCTTTTTTGCATTTCTTTTCCACAAGGATGGTCTTGATCCCTGTCTCCTGTACAATGGCAGGAACCTCCGTCCATAGTTCATCAGATATTCTGTCTATCAGATCTAGTCCCTTAAATCTATTTCTCACTTCCATTGTATAATCATAAGGGATTTGATTTAGGTTGTACCTGAATGGTACATTGGTTTTCCCTACTTTCTCCAATTTCAGCCTGAATTTGGCAATAAGGAGTTCATGATCTGAGCCACAGTCAGCTCCCGGTCTTATTTTTGTTGACTGTATAGAGCTTCTCCATCTTTGGCTGCAAAGAATAAAATCAATCTGATTTTGGTTTTGACCATCTGGTGAAGTCCATGTGTAGAGTCTTTTCTTGTGTTGTTGCAAGAGGGTGTTTGCTATGACTAGTGTGTTCTCTTGGCAAAACACTATTAGCCTTTGCCCTGCTTCATTCCATACTCCAAGGCCAAATTTGCCTGTTACTCCAGGTGTTTCTTGACTTCCTACTTTTGCATTCCAGTCCCCTATAATGAAAAGGACATCTTTTTCAGGTGTTGGTTCTAAAAGGTCTTGTAGGTCTTCATAGAACAGTTCAACTTCAGCTTCTTCAGCATTACTTGTTGGGGCATAGGTTTGGATTACTGTGACATTGAATGGTTTGCCTTGGAAATAAACAGAGATCATTCTGTCATCTTTGAGACTGCATCCCAGTACTGCATTTTGCACTCTTCTGCTGACCATGATGGCTACTCCATTTCTCCTAAGGGATTCCTGCCCACAGTAGTAGTAGATATAATAGTCATCTGAGTTAAATTCACCCATTCCAGTCCATTTTAGTTCACTGATTCCTAGAATGTTGACCTTTACTCTTGCCATCTCCTGTTTGACCACTTCCAATTTGCCTTGATTTATGGACCTAACATTCCAGGTTCCTATGCAATATTGCTCTTTACAGCATCAGACCTCGATTCTTTCACCAGTCACATCCACAGCTGGGTATTGTTTTTGCTTTGGCTGTACCTCTTCATTCTTTCTGGAGTTATTTCTCCACTGATCTCCAGTAGCATATGGGGTACCTACCCACCTGGGGAGTCCCTCTTTCAGTATCCTATCATTTTGCCTTTCCATACTGTTCATGGGGTTCTCAAGGCAAGAATACTGAAGTGGCTTGCCATTCCTCCAGTGGACCACATTCTGTCAGACCTCTCCACCATGACCCACCAGTCCTGGGTGGCCGCACGTGGTACGGCTTGGTTTCACTGAGTTAGACAAGGCTGTGGTCCTAGAGTGATTAGATTGACGAGTTTTCTGTGATTACGGTTTCAGTGTGTCTGCCCTCTGATGCCCTCTGGCAACACCTACCGTCTTACTTGGGTTTCTCTTATCTTGGATGTGTGGTAGCTCTTCACGTCTGCTCCAGCAAAGCGCAGCTGCTGCTCCTTAACTTGGACGAGGGGTATCTCCTCACAGCCGCCCCTCCTGACCTTGAACGTGGAGTAGCTCTTCTCCGCCCTCCTCCTTCCGCACAGCCATTGCTCCTTGGACGCGGGGTTGCTCCTCTCGGCCGCCGCCCCTGGCCTCGGGCATGGCGTAGCTCCTCCCAGCTGCTGCCCCTGGCCTCAGATGTGGGATACCTCCTCTTGGCCACTCCTGCGCCGTTGCAGCCTGACACCCTTGGCCACCGCCCCTGACCTCGGACATGGGGTAGCTCCTCTCGGTTAGCCTGCAACAAAAGGGAAAGGAAGGAAGAGAAAAAAACAAAACAAAACCCAGGCTGGTAAATCAGAGGGCAAGTAGTAGACAGCATTCATCCCCATGGTTTCAGGGCAGCAAGGAAGAGAAGCAGGGAGGGAGTACTCAGTTTCCACTGCTCAGAACTTTTCTCTTCTTCACTTTGGTGAAATCCTGGAACAAGCAAGGTGGGAGGTGGAACCTGGAGAGGAAGTACAAGGAGGGGCCTGCAATCAGAAGGCAACATCCCTAAACTGGTTACAGAGGGGAAAGCTTGACACAGGTCCTATCTGGTCATGGCTGTGGACAATCCAGCACCATGGCAGACAATAAGGGAAGGAAATCAAATATTTTGAGTCAAGACTTGAAAACAAGTAGGACATTGATTATGTATTAATATATAGCTGAGCTGTTCTTCCTTAGTGACTCGGATGGTAAAGAATCTGCCTGCAGTGCAAGAGATCTGGGTTCTATCCCTGGGTGAGGAAGACTCTCTGGAGAAGGGAATGGCAACCTACTCCAGTACTCTTGCCTGGAAAACTCCATGGACAGAGGAGACTGGGAGGCTACAATCTATGGGGTCACAAAGAGTCAGACACATCTGAGCGACTAACACACACATACACATAGATGAGCATAGCCCATGGCCCAGTTCTGTATTTCCAACTTAAGGATCAACACCAAGGTGAATTTTTCAAGCAGTCCAGAGCTCAACTTGGAGGACTGAATACAACAACAGAACGCAGGCCGGATGTTACAGAAAATCACTATATGTTACTCATCCTGATTTTTTGTGTGGTGCCTTCAGAGTTTTCCCATTTCTAAGAGTGCACTTTCTATCCCTTCCACGTTATTTTTACCCCATTGTCATCCTTTTTTTCTCATTTAAGGATGTTTTTTACATGACTTTTCATTTGCCATCTCTCTGCAAAGCCACACGCTGTCAGTCGGTTGTTGAGAATTAACAGACTTGCGGAGAAAAGGGAGGACAGAAAAATTCCTCTTGGCTCAGCTCTCCATCCTTGTGCCACTTCAGCTTTTGACCATGGATGATCTCCATTTACCATCGCTTTTCCCTCTTGCACTGAGGGATGGGGAAAGGAGTCCATAGTGTTTTTATGGGGCAATACTATGCCCACTCATCCTTTCTCACCATCTTTGTGTTCCGTGTTTGAATTCATCTGCCATGGTTTGAAGATGATACCATTTCCATGAACTCTTTAGGGAATGCAATGCTAACATAGAAGCTTCCAGAGAGGACCCACCCTGATCCCCAGGTGACTATACTCCAATTCACCCCAGTAACACTCCAGGATGCCACAAGGCTCCAGAAACTGAGTCTGGCTGGTGAGAACTTGCTTTACTTCCTCTCCACAAGACAGCGGGACTGCAGGTGTATCATTTAGCTCCCCACAGTGTGTCACCAAGGCGGGGAGTTGCCCCTGGAAGGCCAGCTCTGATGAGGGACATGCAGAGATCCTGGCCATCGTGCTCTCAGCCAGGAGCTGACATTGCATCCCCCAGACTTGCATGATTTCCTCTGCGGGGCTGTCAATCTAGCACCTTTTGTGACAACTAAATTTACTGGAAAAAAATTCAAAATTATTTCAGTGGCAGCCAGCTTCTGAAAGTCTCCAAATGTACTTTTTTAGCTCTCTATTTCCCTTAAGCCATATGATGTCATTTGCCTCTCAATTCTTGAGTGCCAAAAATTCTGCTTTCATATCTTTGAAATTTGCCAAAAGAGAAAAACCTCATATCTTAGCTTGGGTTCTTATCCACCAGCCACCCCACTCCCCCCGCCCCCCCAAAAAGGGCACAAATTACTTTCTACATTTTTTTCAAAGTAAGAATATCAGTGACAAACTATCACAACTCACAAATCCTTTAAATCTTTTACCATGTTTCCCCCTGTTTGGGCTAATGGGCTGCCCTAATTTTATTCAGAATTTTTATTTCAATCACTTGTCAGCTGCCATTTCAGGAAACACCTAAAACTCCTGAAGGCTCGGACATGACAGGTAACCAAGAGACTGATTTTCACATGCAGTATACTTCGCTTGAGGATGTATTCATCAGTGACTTTTGAAGTCAGAACATTTTCCCACTGATTTGGAAGTTTCATAGGTTCTTGTTATGTATTTACAGAAGCTTTTTAGTTCACCTAAAAGAGAGAGGGGGGAGAAAGCCTTCATTCTGCTTCCCTTTCTAATTACAGTCCCATTTCCTTAGCAAGTCCTTGAAAAAAGAATTCCCCAAGTCTCTAATCATCTCTCTAGTCATAATCTCCATAATTGTGTCCCTTCCAGATTCCTTCCTGGCACAGTGCAGAGAATGATTTGCTCCATGTGGTTTAAAACCTTTTATTTGATGCCAGTGAGGACTTGTTTTCACGGCTTGCCTTCTTGGTCCTTAATGCTACATTGGATGCGATTGATCACTACAGGCGCCTTCCCTATCCTCCATGAGTGATTGTAGCCCTTGTTCCATTATCTTATTTTAGGGGCAGACTAAAGTCTGCCTGCCAGGGTTATAACTCTGGGGTTCCAACAGGTTACTGCCTCCCCTCTTTCTCCATTTACCCATTTAGTTGGTCAGTTCAAGATACAAGCATTTATGAAGAGAATTCTCTTTCCCCAAAATACATGTCCCATGAAAGAAAAATCAGGATTGGTGGCTTTTAATATATTCTTCGACTAGCAATTCTCAAATATGGGCAATTGTGTCCTCAATCCCATGCCCACTCTACAGAGGACATTTAGCAATGTCTGGAGACATTTTGGGTGGTCACTACTTGGGGGAGGGGTTTTTACTGGCTTCTAGTAGGTACAGACCAAGGATGCTGCTTCATATCTCAAAATATCAAAACAACCTCCTGGCACAAAAATGTATCTGGTCCCACATGTTAATGGTGAGGAGGCTGAGAAACCTTCCTGTAGAAGAACCATCATCCAACCGTAATAAGCCCACAGAGATTGTTTCTTAGATGTCTCTGAATCCCCAGCCCCTAGAGGATGGGCACAGGAGAATCAGTTGTTGGTGGATCTATTCACTTAGAAACGTATCTCTCACAGGCATTCTAATGATTAGCAATCTTTGACAGTAGAAAATTGTTACTGACAGTCTACCTAAAATTCTCTTTGCTGCAGGTCAGAACCTTTCTTTCTTGCTCTGTTTTTACTGAAGAGGGAAATGGCTACATACCCTCTCCTGTGTGATTCATTAGTGGTCCAGACAGCGACCATCTGAACCCTGGGAAATGGAGTCAGGCAGTGAGAGAGGAGTAACTTATTTTCCTGGGGATTCTATTCTATTTCCTACCTTTGTTGGGGGGATACCCTGCAGCTTACAGTCAGGCTCTCTTATGCCTAAATTAAGGCTCTTTTAAAAGAGAGTCAAAAGCCATCCTGATAAACTGCTGAGAAGGGTCTCTGGGGAGGTGGGAGCCATCTCCACATATGAGAAAGTCAAGGGACCACTGTTATGGACAAGGCTTTGGAAGACAGCTCAGAGGTTATCCCTAATGCTCTTCCCAAACAGTCCCTGGGGTATGTGCTCCTGAAAGAAGGGAGTCTAACTGAAAGCGTGAGTTCAAGGGCACAAGTGGCAAGATCTGGGAGACAGCAAACAGAATTGGTGATCACCAAGCCTGGGCTGCAGGCAGATGGAGGTGAAGAGGAAGTCAAGTGAGCCTCTGGAAGGGAGGAGCAGCTGGAAGGAAGTGCACAGACCATCCCACAAGGGCATGACTTGGTGGAATTATGTTCTAGAGGAGAACAATAGAATGGAAAAGACTAGAGATCTCTTCAAGAAAATTAGAGATACCAAGGGAACATTTCATGCAAAGATGGGCTCAATAAAGGACAAAAATGGTATGGATCTAACAGAAGCAGAAGATATTCAGAAGAGGTGGCAAGAATACACAGAAGAACTGTACAAAAAAGAGCTTCACGACTCAGATAATCACGATGGTGTGATCACTCACCTAGAGCCAGACATCCTGGAATGTGAAGTCAAGTGGGCCTTAGAAATCATCACTACGCAAAGCTAGTGGAGGTGATGGAATTACAGTTGAGCTGTTTCAAATTTTAAAAGATGATGCTGTGAAAGTGCTGCACTCAATATGCCAGCAAATCTGGAAATCTCAGCAGTGGCCACAGGCCTGGAAAATGCCTGTTTTCATCCCAATCCCAAAGAAAGGCAATGCCAAAGAATGCTCAAATTGCACAATTGCACTCATCTCACACACTAGCAAAGTAATGCTCAAATATCTCCAAGCCAGGCTTCAGCAATATGTGAACCGTGAACTTCCAGATGTTCAAGCTGGTTTTAGAAAAGGCAGAGGAACCAGAGATCAAATTGCCAACATCTGCTGGATCATCAAAAAAGCAAGAGAGTTCCAGAAAAATATCTATTTCCGCTTTATTGACAATGCCAAAGTCTTTGACTGTGTGGAACACAAGAAACTGTAGAAAACTCTTCAAGAGATGGGAATAGAACTAAAGAAGATGAAGAACTAAATAGACATTTCTTCAAAGAAGACATATGGATGGCTAACAAACACATGAAAAGATGCTCAACATCACTCGTTATCAGAGAAATGCAAATCAAAACCACAATGAGGTACCATTTCACACCAGTCAGAATGGCTGTGATCCAAAAGTCTACAAGCAATAAATGCTGGAGAGGGTGTGGAGAAAAGGGAACCCTCTTACACTGTTGGTGGGAATGCAAACTAGTACAGCCACTTTGGAGGCCAGTGTGGAGATTCCTTTAAAAACTGGAAATAGAACTGCCTTAGGACCCAGCAATCCCACTGCTGGGCATACACACTGAGGAAACCAGAATCGAAAGAGACACATGTACCCCAATGTTCATTGCAGCATTGTTTATAATAGCCAGGACATGGAAACAACCTAGATGTCCATCAGCAGATGAATGGATAAGAAAGCTGTGGTACATATACACAATGGAGTATTACTCAGCCATTAAAAAGAATTCATTTGAATCAGTTCTGATGAGATGGATGAAACTGGAGCCGATTATACAGAGTGAAGTAAGCCAGAAAGAAAAACACCAATACAGTATACTGACACATATATATGGAATTTAGAAAGATGGTAATGATAACCCTCTATGCGAGACAGCAAAAGAGACACAGATGTATAGAACGGACTTTTGGACTCTGTGGGAGAGGGAGAAAGTGTGATGACTTGGGAGAATGGCATTGAAACATGTAAGAAACATGTAGAAACGAATTGCCAGTCTATGTTTGATACAGGATACAGGATGCTTGGGGCTGGTGCACGGGGAAGATCCAGAGAGATGATATGGGGTGGGAGGTGGGAGGAGGGCTCAGGATTTGGATCTCATGTACACCCGTGGCAGATTCATGTCAATGTATGGCAAAACCAACACAGTATTGTAAAGCAAAATAAAGTAAAAATAAAAATTTTTTAAAAAGAGAGAGATGGGAATACCAGACCACATGACCTGCCTCTTGAGAAATCTGTATGCAGGTCAGGAAGCAACAGTTAGAACTGGACATGGAATAACAGACTGGTTCCAAATAGGAAAAGATGTACATCAAGGCTGTATATTGTCACCCTGCTTATTTAACTTATATGTAGAGTACATCATGAGAAATGCTGTGCTTGATGAAGCACAAGCTAGAATCAAGATTGCTGGGAGAAATATCAATAACCTCAGATATGCAGATGACACCACCCAAAGGAGGAAATTGAAGAACTAAAGAGCTTCATGATGAAAATGAAAGAGGAGAGTGAAAAAGTTGGCTTAAAGCTCAACATTCAGAAAACGAAGATCATGGCATCCAGTCCCATCACTTCACGGCAAATAGATGGAGAAACAGTGGAAACAGTGGCAGACTTTATTTTGGGGGGCTCCAAAATCACTGCAGATGGTGACTGCAGCCATGAAATAAAAAGACACTTGCTCCTTGGAAGGAAAACTATGACCAACCTACAGAGTATATTAAAAAGCAGAGACATTAATTTCCCAACAAAGGTCCATCTAGTCAAGGCTATGGTTTTTCCAGTAATCGTTTATGGATGTGAGAGTTTGACTATAAAGAAAGCTGAGCACAGAAGAATTGATGCTTTTGAACTGTGGTGTTGGAGAAGACTCTTGAGAGTCCCTTGGTCTGAAAGGAGATCCAACCAGTCCATCCTTAAGGAGATCAGTCCTGGGTGTTCATTGGAAGGATTGATGTTGAAGCTGAAACTCCAGTACTTTGGCCACCTGATGCGAAGAGCTGACTCATTTGAAAAGACCCTGATGTTGGGAAAGATTGAGGCAGGAGGAGAAGGGGATGACAGAGGATGAGATGCTTAGAGGGCATCACTGACTCAATGAACATGAGTTTGGGTAAACTCTAGGAGTTGGTGATGGATAGGGAGGCCTGGCATGCTGTAGTTCATGGGTTCACAGAGTCGGACACGACTGAGTGACTGGACTGAACTGATATAGAACCATGTTAAATTAACCTTTTTTGTAACAAGCACTTCACAAGAACAGCCGTTAGAAAACTAGAATAACTACGTTGGGTCCATCAACTCTTTGTGACCCCATGGAGCCCACCACACTCCTCTGTCCATGGAATTGTCCAGGCAAGAATACTGAAGTGAGGAGCTATTCCCTTCTCCAGGGGATCTTCCCAACCCTTGGATGGAAACTGGGTCTCCTGCGTCTCCTGAATTGGCAGGTGGGATGTTTACCCACCTGGGAAGTGTCACCTGGGAAGCCCTTTAACAGGCACTGACCACTCCCTAGAGGAGTTCTAGTGAATGATGAACAGGACTAATGCTGAGCTGCTTACTGGACTTCCCTCGACATCCACTACAACAATTCATATGGAATGAACTCATGCCTTGACTGATGAGTTTATTGGGTCTTTCTAGAAGGCAATGGCACCCCACTCCAGTACTCTTGCCTGGAAAATCCCATGGACGGAGGAGCCTGGAAGGCTGCAGTCCATGGGGTCGCTGAGGGTCGGACATGACCGAGCGACTTCACTTTCATTTTCATGCATTGGAGAAGGAAATGGCAACCCACTCCAGTGTTCTTGCCTGGAGAATCCCAGGGACAGGGGAGCCTAGTGGGCTGCCGTCTCTGGGGTCGCACAGAGTCGGACACGACTGAAGCAACTTAGCAGCAGCAGCAGCAGCAGCAGGTATTTAGGAATTTTGAGTGAGAAGTTATCTGTTATTCTCTCTCCCCCTTCTCTCTCAATCTTTCTTTTTTCTCCCTATATCTCTTTCTTTCTCCTCCTCACTTATTGACCACCCTTCCACTTCTGTCTGGAACTTTTGATTCTCCCTGCCTCCTTCTCAGCACACCTGTCACCATTGAGCTAGTTCTAAAGATGATATTTCTGGGCTCCTAATCCAAGGTGATACCAGGGCTATCCCAGATCCAACCTCCAGTCCAGCTGACCACCCAGCTTATTCCTTGGACATGTGGTAGTCATTTTGCCCTCGTCCATCCTTGCTCCCATTACTACAGGTCTAGGCAGTAGGTCCTCATAGATCCTAGGCTGATCAGGTGCCATGTGTCCAGATGCCTCTCTCGGGGCCTGGGGAGTGGGTGGTGCCATAGGCTCTAATCAATGAATGTGGTTTACATGGCTTGCCTTATCATTGTTGTTGTTCGGGCTAGTCTCATAGGGAACACATTTAGATGTTAGTTCCCACCAAATTTAAACTCTCAGCCATGGATCCCCTCTTCTGGCTTATAGAGCTATAGGTCAACTCCACTCAGCACATTAAATCGCTATTGTTTTTTAACCCCAGCTATTTTTTTCTATGCTCCTTTAAAGAATGTTTAAGCTTAAATTGCCATATATTTGGAAAGACAGTGTGCTCTGAAGCATGAACCTCTATGCCATTCTGAGAAGGGGGCTTCCAATGACTGCTTAATTTTTATTTTTTTCCCCCAATTAGAGGAATAATGGATATTCATTGCAGAAAATTTGGAAAATGTTGAAACATATAAATCCCATAGCTCTGAGATAACCACTGCTAATACTTCAGCATATTTCTTTCAAACTTTCGTGTCCATAAATTTATACACAGACACATGCTGAAGAGATTAGTTCTTGCTGTACATTCAGTTTGGTTTTCTGTTGTTATGACGGATGACTGTTTTTCATGTATTCTAAATATAGTACCTACTCACTGGTAGAAAATTCATAAAGCTCAGAAGTACAGAAGTTATATTTCCTCGAATTTCACAAAAGGTAGCCACTGTGAAAATTGTACTATTTCTTCTTCACATTAAAAAAATTTGCATAAGATACATAATTTTGAACTGTACATTTTTCACACCATTGTGTTTCCATAATATTAGGAACATTTCCCAGATCATCAAAATATGGTTTGCAGTGCCACACAACTCAAGTTTTGTGCTTTCCCACTGTATAAAAGTCAGTGGTAACCTAAGATATATACATATATATGTATATATATATATAAATATATAATATATAACCTAAGATCTTAAAATTTTTGAGTTTTGAAAATGCACTCAACCCTCAAAAAGAACATACATTCTTAGCATAATATAAATCATTATTTCAATCTCAAGTATATATTGAAATTTTCTATGCCATTATTTGTTTTTTATCTCCAAGATCTTTGAAGATTATGTTAAAGACCTTCACAAGACTTTTCAATCAATTCATCTTTTTCCTTCTAATAAATTTTAATTAATGTGTTTAGTTTAGATAAATGTCTCTTAAAAGAACATTTTCATAATTAATGTGTATTTTATCAAAACTAAGGAACTCTGTCTTAATGTTTGTGCCTCAATTTCTGTCTGTCTGGTGTTAATTCTGCCACATATGCTTTGCTGTTGTGTCCCTGATATTTGAAAAAGATTTTAACTTTTCTGTTCATTCTTAACTGAGAAACAACTCTTATAAACAGATTATAGTGAGTTTTATTTTACTTTAATCTTTGTTCTCTGTTGTCATACATGATCTATGTGGACTTATTTTTTATCATTTTATCACTTTTATTTTTAGGTTCTCTGAAGATGATTTCTGTTTTTTTGCTATTCAGAAAACATTTTTCTGCCTTTATCTTCTTTGGTAGTGGGTAAATATATATTTTACTTAAGACTCTCATATTGGTTAGATTTATGCATTCAAAAACATTGTTCATTAGGGATTGAGTTAGTTACTGAAATGCAAAATCATCCAGACTGGGACTCACTGTTCTCATGAAACAGAAAGTCAGAACGCTGAGAACTTGTGCAGCTGCTCCCCAGGGTCCCCCTATTTCAGGCTCCTCCTCTCTCTCTGTTTCGTCATCCTAAGCATAAACTTTCATCCCACAAAGCTATCAGTGTCCCAAAGGATGGTTATATCTTTGACCTCCCAACCACATTCCAAATGGAAAGAAAAATGGGGGAAGGAGCAAGGAAAGAAGGAGGAGGAAGAGAAAACAGAGAAGGAGCACACAGGAAGAAAGAGGCATTGTCTAGATCTGTGTAGTGAAACTCGCCCAGAACCTCAGTCAACTCCCCGTTCTGTTTCACTGCCTAGAACTCTGTCACATGCTGCTTCTCTCTGCAAGGAGGCTAGGAAAGAGGATTTTTATCTGGGTACTTTGTCAGTCTGAACAAAACTGGGTTTTCCTTAGTAAGGAAGAAGGGAGAATATATTTTAGCAGAACAGAAATTGCCTACCCATTATTTCTAAGGTTGCCCAAGTCAAGAGTGAAAGTGTTTGCCTGCTGCTGCTTCTCTTCTCCCACAGCCCCTCTCCTACACGACCACATTTTAATTCTTGGTATTCATGAATTTAAACATAAAATTTAAAAATTTTGTTCTACTAAATTATAATTTTACATTATGTAACTTTTCTTTCAAAGGTTTTAAAATCGCACTAAAGTGTTAGACACTTTCAAACATTATAAATCCTTACATTTATAATTATTGAGGTTCACTCTGCAGATTCTTTTAAGCCAAGAAATTGCCTGGCTTATATGTTGGATTTTGGTTCTTTTCTTGATGGTCTAAATACACGTGGAAGTAATTTTTGAAAATGTGTATATATAGATGGTATATCTTGTGCTCTTGTATGTAGGAAGCTCATCCTAGCTCAACATTCCAGGGGTGAAGCTGTGCGTCACATTTGAAAATAACTGACATGAAAAAGTGCCTCAACTCATTTAGGCCCCTGATTACTTTATAACCAATAATAAACTTGCTCTTAAGGCCAGACTCAAAATTGTTTAATTCCAAAAACAATCAAACAAAAATGTAATTCCAAAGGCACTGATGAATAGCATACATCCCAATTGAACTTTTCTTTTAATAGAGAAGCAGAAAACATATTTCACAGCACCAACAAGATTTATAAAAAGGTATTTCTTACACTACTCTCTTTCCTTACAGTTCCATCCTTTATAGCAGTCTCTGTCTCACTGCATCTGTGATCCTCCTTGAGCATCTGGCTTTCTGTACTCTCCAAACTCTGTCCTTATGCTTTCTATTTCCTTTAATTGAGATACACGACATATAACATTGTTAGTATCAGATATACAACAGAAGATTTGATATTTGCATATATTGCAAAAAGTCATCAAAATAAGTCCAATTAACAGCCAGGTATGCTTTTTATTTTTAATGTATTTTTAATTTATTCTTTTTGGTAGGTGGTTTATGGATTTTAACAAACACACAGAGTCATGTAACGTTCAACCCAACCAGGAAACCAAAAACTTCCCTGTAAATGTTTCCTCATGCTGCCCCTTTGTGATCAAACCCTCCCTCTTTTCTCTAACCTATGGCAACTACTGGTCTGTTCTCCCTCTCTGTCACTTTACATTTTCCAAAATATCATATAAATGCAATCATGCGATATGTAGCTTTTTTCATTACTACAATGCATTTCTGATTCATTCATGTTGCTGCATGTATAAATAGCTCACTCATTTTTATTTCTGAGTAATATTCCAGAATTGGATATTACACTACAGTGTATTTATCCCATCCTCAGTTTAACATGTGGACTTATGTCTCCAAAAATGTCCCATTACCCGTGAATGTGATCTTATTTGAAACTAGGGGCTGGGCAGATGAGTCAAGTTAAAATGAGACTACACACTTTAGAGTAGAACCTAAATTCAATAACTGTCATCTCTATAAGAAAAGGGAAAGAGAGGTTTGAATACAGAGACATGGGAGAGACATGGGGAGGAAGGCTATGTGAAAACGGAGATGACCTATGGGAGAAGCATCTACAAGCCAAGAAACATCAAGGATTATTGCTGAGTGCCACCAGAGGCTGAGAAGAGACAAGTAAGGACTTTTCCCTGCTGCTGCTGCTGCTGCTGCAAAGTCCCTTCAGTCGTGTCCAACTCTGTGCGACCCCAATGACAGCAGCCCACCAGGCTCCCCCATCCCTGGGATTCTCCAAGCAAGAACACTGGAGTGGGTTGCCATTTCCTTCTCCAATGCATGAAAGTGAAAAGTGAAAGTGAAGTAGCTCAGTCATGTCCGACTCTTAGCGACCCCATGGACTGCAGTCTTCCAGGCTCCTCTGTCCATGGGATTTTCCAGGCAAGAGTACTGGAGTGGGGTGCCATCACCTTCTCCTAAGGACTTTTCCCTAGAGCCTTCAAAGGGGATATGACCCTGCCAACCCCTTGGTTTTTGTCTTCTAGCTTCCAGAACTGTCAGAAAAGAAATTTCTGTTGTTTTAAGTCATCCAGTTTATAGTACTTTGTTATAACAGGACTGGGATAAACTAATAAATAAAATAAAACTAATAAAACCACTTGGAGGATACTTGGGCTGTCCACAGTTTGGAGACTAAGTTATGAATGAAGCTGTAATAAAAACTCATCTTTAAGTTTTTGTGTGAAATATTTTTATTTCTCTTTAGTAAATTAGGAGTGAGATTACTGTCATATGTTAAGTGTATGTTTAGTTCATAAAAACATCATAATGTTTATCAAAGAAGCCCTACCATTTTGTATTTCTACAAGCAATGTATGAGAACTCAAATTGCTCTTCAGCCTCACCAGCATTTGGCTTTATCAGGTTAGTTTTTGTTTGTTTTTCTTTCTTATTTCAGTAATTGTATGGTGGTCTCTCATCATGGTTTAAATTGACTTATCTTAATAACTAACAAGATTGAATGATCTTTTCAGGTCCTTAAATGCCACCCATATATCTTCTGTGTTAAAAATATATTTTCAACTCCTTTTCCCATTTCTTATTAACATATTCACTTTTTATTGTCAAGTTTTGAGAATTGGTTATATATTTGGCTTACATGCACTTCAACAGATATATACTCTGAAAATATTTTCCCTTAACATATGGCTAGTATTTTCATTTCTTTACTAGTGTCCTTTGAAAAACCAAAGCTTTTAATTTCAAAGAAATCAAATTTATCAATTTTATTGATAAATAAAAAGGTCTTCATGATAACAACAATGGTGTGGTCACTCACCTAGAGTCAGACATCCTGGAGTGTGAAGTCAAGAGAGACTTAGGAAGCATCACTATGAACAAAGCTAGTGGAGGTGACAGAATTCCAGCTGAGCTATTTCAAATCCTAAAAACTGATGCTGTTAAAGGGTTGCACTTAATACGTCAGCAAATTTGGAAAGCAGCAGTGGTCACAGAACTGGAAAAGGTCAGTTTTCATTCCAGTCCCAAAGAAAGGCAATGCCAAAGAATGTTCAAACTATCAGACAAATGTGTTTATTTTCTATTCTAACAAGGTAATGCTCAAAATTCTTCAAGCTAGTCTTCAGCAGTACATGAACTAAGAACTTCCAGATGTACAAGCTGGATTTATAAAAGGCAGAGGAACCAGAGATCAAATTGCCAACATCCACTGGAACATAGAAAAAGCAAGAGAATTCCAGAAAACATCTTCTTCTGCTTCATTGACTACACTAAGACCTTTGACAGTGTGGATCACAACAAACTGGAAAATTCTTAGAGATAGGAATACCAGACCATCTTATCTGTCTCCTGAGAAATCTGTATGCAGGCCAGGAATCAACAATTAGAATCAAATAAGGAACAATGAACTGGCTCAAAACTGGAAAAGGAGTACATCAAGGCAGTATATTGTCACCCTGCTTATGTCACTTCTATACAGAGTACATCATGTATGTATGTACTCCATAGATCAGCTGGAATCAAGATTGCCGGGAGAAATATCAGTAACCTCAGATATGCAGATGACACCACCCTTATGGCAGAAAGTGAAGAAAAACTAAAGAGACTCTTGATGAAAGTGAAAGAGGAGAGTGAAAAAGTTGCCTTAAAGCTCAACATTCAGAAAACGAAGATCATGGCATCTGATCTCATCACTTCATAGCAAATAGATGGGGAAATGGTGGAAACAGTGGCTGACTTAATTTTGGGGGGCTCCAAAATCACTGCAGATGGTGGTTGTAGCCATGAAATTAAAAAACGCTTACTCCTTGGAAGGAAAGTTATGACCAACCTAGATAGCATATTAAAAAGCAGAGACATTACCTTGCCAACAAAGGTCCGTCTAAGTCAAGGCTATGGTTTTTCCAGTAGTCATGTATGGATATGAGAGTTGGACTGTGAAGAAAGCTGAGCACTGAAGAATTTATGCTTTTGAACTGTGGTGTTGGAGAAGACTCTTGAGAGTCCCTTGGACTGCAAGGAGATCCAACCAGTTCATCCTAAAGGAAATCAGTCCTGAGTGTCCATTGGAAGGACTGATGCTGAAGCTGAAACTCCAATACTTTGGCCACCTGATGTGAAGAACTGACTCACTGGAAAAGACCCTGATGATGGGAAGGATTGAAGGTGGGAGGAGAAGGGGATGACAGAGGATGAGATGGCTGGATGGCATCACTGACTCAATGGACATGAGTATGGGTAAACTCCAGGAGTTGGTGATGGACAGGGAGGCCTGGAGTGCTACAGTCCATGAGGTCACAAAGAGTTGGACATGACTGAGTGGCTGAACTGAACTGAACGACTCTAATGGCAAAAAACAATGAGGAACTAAAGAACAAAGAAAACAAAGATGAAGGTGAAAGAGGAGAGAGAAAGAAAGATGAAGGTGAAAGAGGAGAGAGAAAAAGCATACTTAAAAATCAACATTCAAAAAACTAAGATGGGGAGGCGGTCCTAAGATGGCGGAGGAATAGGACGGGGAGACCACTTTCTCCCCTACAAATTCATCAAAAGAACATTTCAACCCTGAGTAAATTCCACAAAACAATTTCTGATTGCAGGCAGAGGCCATCAGGCACCCAGAAAAGCAGCTCATTGTCTTTGAAAACAGGTAGGAAAAAATATAAAAGACAAAAAAAAAAGAGATAAAAGAGGTAGGGAAGGGGGTCTTAAAAAGAGAGAAGTTTCCAAACACCAGGAAACACTCTCATTGCCGAGTCTGTGGCGAGCCTTGAAAGCACAGAGGGCAACATAACAGGGAGGAAAAATAAATAATTAAAACCCACAGATTATGAGCCCAACGGTAACTCCCCCAGCGGAGAAGCAGTGCAGATGCCTGCATCCACCACTAGCAAGTGGGGGCCAGGCAGGGAGGTGCGGGCTGCAGTGCTTTTTAAGGATCAGGCCCAAATGCCCAGAGTGTAACCAGAGCGAATTAACTTGGGCTAGCATACCAGACCGTGGGATAGCTACTGCGCAAAAAGCTCTAACATAAGACACCGTGAGGACTGCGCACAGAACAAAGGACTGAGAATTAGCCAGCTGCAGACCATCCCCCTCCAGTGACAGGCAGCCAGAGCCGGAAGGGCTGGAAGGGGACAATAGCAGCCCCAGAGAGACATTAACTGCCAAACTGCAAGCAGGCTTCTTTGCTAACTAAGACTTCTTGGGGTTCTGGTCAGTCATCATCTGCCTGAGAAGGTGTACCAGTTGTACACCCAGAAAACTGAGCAGCAGGAATGGGAGAGGCGATAAGTTGCATCAACTGCACTCGCCAAACACCTGAGCTACTCGGCCCTGGGAAGGGCACAAAACGCAGGCCCAACCAAGTCTGCTCCCCTGAGGA
The DNA here is from genome assembly GCF_042477335.2 of Ovis canadensis. Lineage (NCBI taxonomy): Eukaryota > Metazoa > Chordata > Mammalia > Artiodactyla > Bovidae > Ovis > Ovis canadensis. The sequence continues at coordinate 92,039,072 of NC_091252.1, forward strand.
CTACCTGAGTGCCTGAGCCTGAGCAGCTTAGACCTGGGAGGTGCATGCAGCCCAGGGCCGGCCTCAGAAGGTTCCCGGCGGAGCAACCTAGAGCCTGAGCTGTGTGCGCCACGGGCGGGGGCAGGCCCAGCATGGCTGAGACACCGCGAGCACACGCCAGTGTTATTTGTTTGCAGCATCCCTCCCTCCCCACAGCACGACTGAACAAGTGAGCCTAAAAAATGTGTCCATCACCAGCCCCCATGTGTCAGGGCAGAAATCAGACACTGAAGAGACCAGCAAACAGAAGAAGCTAAAACAGAGGGAACCGCCTTGGAAGTGACAGGTGCGATAGATTAAAACCCTGTCGTTAGTTCCGACTACATAGGAAGGGACCTATAGATCCTGAGAAATATAAGCCGGACCAAGGAACTATCTGAAAATAAACTGACCCCACACTGCCCACAACAACACTAGAGAAAGTTCTAGATATATCTTCACTATTTTTATGATCATTCTTTTTGTTTGTTTGTTTTTTCTTCTTTTCTTTTTCTTCTTTTAAAACATTTTTTTAATTTTTAAGTCGTCTATTTCTCCTTTAATTTTCATTTTTATAACCTACTATTACTTTTCAAAAAAGACCCTATTTTTAAAGCAAACTTTTATATATATTTTTTTTTATAATAATTCTTGTGACTTTGTTTTTTCTTCTTCTTCTTCTTTTCTTTAATATTGTATTTTTGAAACTCCAACTTCTACTCTAGATTTTTGATCTTTGCTTTTTGGTATTTGTTATCAAATTTGTACCTTCAAAAACCCAATCTTCAGTACCCATTTTTACTTGAGAGTGAGATTACTGGCTTGACTGCTCTCTCCCCTTTGGACTCTCCTTTTTCTCCACCAGGTCGCCTCTGTCTCCTCCCTTCCCCTTCTCTTCTGTACCCAAATCTGTGAATTTCTGTGTGTTCCAGATGGTGGAGAACACTTAGGGAACTCATTACTGGCGGGATCTGTCTCTCTTCTTTTCATTCCCCTCTTTTATCCTCCTGGCTAACTCTGTCTCCTTCTTCCCTCTCCTCTTCTCTGTATAAATCCGTGAACATCTCTGAGCGGTCCAGACTGTGGAGTGCACATAAGGAAGTGATTACTGGCTAGCTTGCTCTCTCCTCTTTTGATTCCACCTCATCTCATTTGGGTCACCTCTAACTCCCCCCTCCCTCTTCTCTTCTCCATGTAACTCTGTGAACCTCTCTGGGTGTCCCTCCTTGTGGAGAAACTTTTCATCTTTAACCTAGATGTTTTATCAATGGTGCTGTATAGAAGGAGAAGTCTTGAGACTACTGTAAAAATAAGACTGAAAACCAGAAGCAGGAGGCTTAAGTCCAAATCCTGAGAACACCAGAGAACTCCTGACTCCAGGGAACATTAATTGACAGGAGCTCATCAAACGCCTCCATACCTACACTGAAACCAAGCACCACCCAAGGGCCAACAGTTCCAGAGCAAGACATACCACGCAAATTCTCCAGCAACACAGGAACACAACCCTGAGCTTCAATATACAGGCAGCTCAAAGTTACTCCAAAACCACTGACATCTCATACCTCATTACTGGGCACTTCATTGCATTCCAGAGAGAAGAAATCCAGCTCCGCCCACCAGAACACCAACACAAGCTTCCCTAACCAAGAAACCTTGACAAGCGACCCCTACAACCCCACCCACAGCGAGGAAATTCCATAATAAAGAGAACTCCACAAACTGCTAGAATACAGAAAGGCCACCCCAAACGCAGCAATATAAACAAGATGAAGAGACAGAGGAATATCCAGCAGATAAAGGAACAGGATAAATGCCCACCAAACCAAACAAAATAGGAAAAGATAGGGAATCTACCTGATAAAGAATTCCAAATAATGATAGTGAAAATGATCCAAGATCTTGAAATCAAAATGGAATCACAGATAAATAGCCTGGAGACAAGGATTGAGAAGATGTAAGAAAGGTTTAACAAGTACCTAGAAGAAATAAAAAAGAGTCAATATATAATGAATAATGCAATAAATGAGATCAAAAACACTCTGGAGGCAACAAATAGTAGAATAATGGAGGCAGAAGATAGGATTAGTGAAACAGAAGATAGAATGATAGAAATAAATGAATCAGAGAGGAAAAAAGAAAAACAAATTAAAAGAAATGAGGACAATCTCAGAGACCTCCAGGACAATACGAAATGCTCCAACATTCGAATTATAGAAGTCCCAGAAGAAGAAGACAAAAAGAAAGATCATGAGAAAATCCTTGAGGAGATAATAGTTGAAAACTTCCCTAAAATGGGGAAGGAAATAATCACCCAAGTCCAAGAAATCCAGAGAATCCCAAACAGGATAAACCCGAGGCGAAACACCCCAAGACACATATTAATCAAGTTAACAAAGATCAAACGCAAAGAACAAATATTAAAAGTAGCAAGGGAAAAACAACAAATAACACACAAGGGGATTCCCATAAGGATAACAGCTGGTCTTTCAATAGAAACTCTTCAGGCCAGGAGGGAATGGCAAGACATACTTAAAGTGATAAAAGAAAATAACCTACAGCCCAGATTACTGTACCCAGCAAGGATCTCATTCAAATATGAAGGAGAAATCAAAAGCTTTACAGACAAGCAAAAGCTGAGAGAATTCAGCACCACCAAACCAGGTCTCCAACAAATGCTAAAGGATATTCTCTAGACAGGAAACACAAAAAGGGTATATAAACCTGAATCCAAAACAATAAAGTAAATGGCAATGGGATCATACTTATCAATAATTACCTTAAACGTAAATGGGCTGAATGCCCCAACCAAAAGACAAAGACTGGCTGAATGGATACAAAAACAAGACCCCTATATATGTTGTCTACAAGAGACCCACCCAAAACAAGGGACACATACAGACTGAAAGTGAAGGGCTGGAAAAACATATTCCACGCAAATAGAGACCAAAAGAAAGCAGGAGTAGCAATACTCATATCAGATAAAATAGACTTCAAGACAAAGGCTGTGAAAAGAGACAAAGAAGGACACTACATAATGATCAAAGGATCAATCCAAGAAGAAGATATAACAATTATAAATATATATGCACCCAACATAGGAGCACCGCAATATGTAAGACAAACGCTAACAAGTATGAAAGGGGAAATCAACAATAACACAATAATAGTGGGAGACTTTAATACCCCACTCACACCTATGGATAGATCAACTAAACAGAAAATTAACAAAGAAACACAAACTTTAAATGATACAATAGACCAGTTAGACCTAATTGATATCTATAGGACATTTCACCCCAAAACAATGTATTTCACCTTTTTCTCAAGTGCTCATGGAAGCTTCTCCAGGATAGATCACATCCTGGGCCATAAATCTAGCCTTGATAAATTCAAAAAAATTGAAATCATTCCAAGCATCTTTTCTGACCATAATTCAGTAAAATTACATCTCAATTATAGGAGAAAAACTATTAAAAATTCCCACATATGGAGGCTGAACCACACGTTTCTAAATAACCAATAAATCACAGAAGAAATCAAAAAAGAAATAGAAATATGCATAGAAGCGAATGAAAATGAAAACACAACAACCCAAAACCTGTGGGACACTATAAAAGCAGTGCTAAGAGGAAAGTTCATAGCAATACAGGCATACCTCAAGAAACAAGAAAAAAGTCAAATAAATAACCTAACTCTACACCTAAAGCAACTAGAAAAGGAAGAAATGGATAACCCCAGGGTTAGTAGAAGGAAAGAAATCTTAAAAATTAGGGCAGAAATAAATGCAAAAGAAACAAAAAGACCATAGCAAAACTCAACAAAGCCAAAAGCTGGTTCTTTGAAAGGATAAATAAAATTGACAAACCATTAGCCAGACTCATCAAGAAACAAAGGGAGAAAAATCAAATCAATAAAATTAGAAATGAAAATGGAGAGATCACAACAGACAACACAGAAATACAAAGGATCGTAAGAGACTATGATCCAATTATATGCCAATAAAATGGACAACGTGGATGGAAGAAATGGACAAATTCTTAGAAAAGTACAACTTTCCAAAACTGAACCAAGAAGAAATAGAAAATCTTAACAGACCCATCACAAGCACAGATATTGAAACTGTAATCAGAAATCTTCCAGCAAACAAAAGCCCAGGTCCAGACGGCTTCACAGCTGAATTCTACCAAAAATTTCAAGAAGAGCTAATACCTATCCTACTCAAACTCTTCCAGAAAATTGCAGAGGAAGGTAAACTTCCAAACTCATTCTATGAGTCCACCATCACCCTAATACCAAAACCTGACAAAGATGCCACAGAAAAAGAAAACTACAGGCCAATATCACTGATGAACATAGATGCAAAAATCCTTAACAAAATTCTAGCAATCAGAATCTAACAACACATTAAAAAGATCATACGCCATGACCAAGTGGGCTTTATCCCAGGGATGCAAGGATTCTTCAATATCCGCAAATCAATCAATGTAATTCACCACAGTAACAAACTGAAAAATAAAAACCATATGATTATCTCAATAGATGCAGAGAAGGCCTTTGACAAAACTCAACATCCATTTATGATAAAAACTCTTCAGAAAGCAGGAATAGAAGGAACATACCTCAACATAATAAAAGCTATATATGACAAACCCACAGCAGACATTATCCTCAATGGTGAAAAATTGAAAGCATTTCCCCTAAAGTCAGAAACAAGACAAGGGTGCCCACTTTCACCACTACTATTCAACATAGTTCTGGAAGTTTTGGCCACAGCAATCAGAGCAGAAAAAGAAATAAAAGGAATCCAAATTGGAAAAGAAGTAAAACTCTCACTGTTTGCAGATGACATGATCCTCTACATAGAAAACCCTAAAGACTCCACCAGAAAATTACTAGAGCTAATCAAGGAATATAGTAAAGTTTCAGGATATAAAATCACCACAGAGAAATCCCTTGCATTCCTATACACGAATAATGAGAAAGTAGAAAAAGAAATTAAGAAAACAATTCCATTCACTATTGCAATGAAAAGAATAAAATACTTAGGAATGTATCTACCTAAAGAAACTAAAGACCTATATATAGAAAACTATAAAACACTAGTGAAAGAAATCAAAGAGGACACTAATAGATGGAGAAATATACCATGTTCATGGATCAGAAGAATCAATACAGTGAAAATGAATATACGACCTAAAGCAATCTACAGATTCAATGCAATCCCTATCAAGCTACCAGCGGTATTTTTCACAGAGCTAGAACAAATAATTTCACAATTTGTATGGAAATACAAAAAACCTCAAATAGCCAAAGCAATCTTGAGAAAGAAGAATGGAACTGGAGGAATCAACCTGCCTGACTTCAGGCTCTACTACAAAGCCACAGTCATCAAGACAGTATGGTACTGGCACAAAGACAGAAATATAGATCAGTGGAACAAAATAGAAAGCCCAGAGATAAATCCAGACACCTATGGACACCTTATCTTTGACAAAGGAGGCAAGAATATACAATGGAGTAAAGACTATCTCTTTAACAAGTGGTGCTGGGAAAACTGGTCAACCACTTGTAAAAGAATGAAACTAGAACACTTTCTAACACCATACACAAAAATAAACTCAAAATGGATTAAAGATCTAAACATAAGACCAGAAACTATAAAACTCCTAGAGGAGAACAAAGGCAAAACACTCTCTGACATACATCACAGCAGGATCCTCTATGACCCACCTCCCAGAATACTGGAAATAAAAGCAAAAGTAAAAAAAAAAAAAAGGGATCTAATTAAAATTAAAAGCTTCTGCACAACAAAGGAAACTAAGGAAACTATAAGCAAGGTGAAAAGACAGCCTTCGGAATGGGAGAAAATAATAGCAAATGAAGCAACTGACAAACAACTAATCTCAAAAATATATAAGCAACTCCTGCAGGTCAATTCCAGAAAAATAAATGAGCCAATCAAAAAATGGGCCAAAGAACTAAATAGACATTTCTCCAAAGAAGACATACAGATGGCTAACAAACACATGAAAAGATGCTCAACATCACTCATTATCAGAGAAATGCAAATCAAGACTACAATGAGGTACCATTTCACACCAGTCAGAATGGCTGTGATCCAAAAGTCTACAAGCAATAAATGCTGGAGAGGGTGTGGAGAAAAGGGAACCCTCTTACACTGTTGGTGGGAATGCAAACTAGTACAGCCACTATGGAGAACAGTGTGGTGGAGATTCCTTTAAAAACTGGAAATAGAACTGCCTTAGGACCCAGCAATCCCACTGCTGGGCATACACACCGAGGAAACAAGAATTGAAAGAGACACGTGTACCCCAATGTTCATCGCAGCACTGTTTATAATACCTAGAACATGGAAGAAACCTAGATGTCCGTAAGCAGATGAATGGATAAGAAAGCTGTGGTACATATACACAATGGAATATTACTCAGCCATTAAAAAGAATACATTTCAATCAGTTCTAATGAGGTGGATGAAACTGGAGCCTATTATACAGAGTGAAGTAAGCCAGAAAGAAAAACACCAATACAGTATACTAACACATATATATGGAATTTAGAAAGATGGTAATGATAACCCTCTATGCGAGACAGCAAGGAGACACAGATGTATAGAACAGAATTTTGGACTCTGTGGGAGAGGGAGAGGGTGGGATGATTTTGGAGAATGGCATTTAAACATGTAAGAAACAAGTAAGAAATGAACCATCAGTTTAGATTCAATACAGGATACAGGATGCTTGGGGCTGGTGCACTGGGATGACCCAGAGAGATGGTATGGGGAGGGAGGTGGGAGGGGCGTTCAGGATTGGGAACTCATGTACACCCGTGGTGGATTCATGTTGATGTATGCCAAAACCAATACAGTATTGTAAAGTAAAATAAAGTTAAAAAAAAAAAAAAAAACCTAAGATCATGGCATCTGGTCCCATCACTTCATGGCAAACAGATGGGGAAAAAAATGGAAACAGTGGCAGATTTTATTTTCTTGGGTTTCAGAATCACTGTGGATGGTGACTGCATCCATGAGATTAAAAGACACTTGCCTCTTGAAAGAAAAGCTATGACAAACCTAAACAGCATATTTAAAAGAGACATCACTTTTCTGACAAAGGTCCATATAGTCAAAGCAATGGTTTTTCCAGTAGTCATGTACAGATGTGAGTTGGACCATAAAGATGGCTGAGTGTCAAAGAAATGATGCTTTCAAACTGTGGTGCTGGAGAAGACCGTTGTCCAAGACCCTTGGACTACAAGATCAAACCAGTCAATTCTAAAAAAAAAAAAAAAAAAAAAAAAAAAAACCACAACAACAACAACAAAAACCCTGAATATTCATTGGAAGGACTGATGCTGAAGCTGAAGCTGCAATAATTTGGCCACCTGATGTGAAGAGCTGACTTATTGAAAAAGACCCTGATTCTGGGAAAGATTGAAGGCAACAGGAGAAGGAGGCAACAGAGAATGAGACAGATAGCATCATTGACTCACTGGACATGAATTGAGCAAACTCCAGGAGATGGTGAAGGACAGGGAAGCCTGGCATGCTGCCATCCATGGGGTTGGAAATAGTTCACACAGCATAGCTACTGAACAACAACAATAAATAACTCATTGTCTAACCCCATGTCACAAAGATTTCTTTATTATAAACTGTATTATGAACTTATTATATTTTAAATGCTTCCCTTTTATTCCTGATTGCTATCATTTGTAGTGTCTTTCATATTTCCTTTGTCAGCCTAGCCAGAAGTTTATCACTACTCTTTTCTTTTAAAGTTTCTTTCATTTTCTCTATGATTTTTATACCCCTGGTCTTTCCAGTAACAACCAGTACTGGCTGTTTTTCAAAGTTTTGACTCCCCTCCCCTGCCTGACTGCTGTTACTTTTCTGAGTCTTCAAATAATTGCCTTTTGTATTCTGTCCAGAGGTCTGTGTTTTCATAAGTGGGACAAACGAGAAGTTGTAGGTGTCAGAAGGCCCACTCCACTTGTTTGATACCAGAAGTACATCATAGGTTCACTATATAGAACACTTTGCCTATTGGCTTCTCCCACTGTTATTTCTTACTCATCACCTAGCTAACTTTTTTTTTTGTAACAGCATTTACTTTAATAAAGTTAAGAGAAAGTAATGTTCCTTCAAGAATTATACCTATGGTTCCCAGTTGCACTTGTGGTAAAGAACCTGCCTGCCAATGCAGGAGATATAAGAGATTCAGGTTCAATCCCTGAGTCAGGAAGATATCCTGGAGAAGGAAATGGCAACTCACTCCAGTATTCTTGCATGGGAAATCCAAGGACAGAGGAGCCTGGTGAGCTACAGTCCACAGGGTTGCAAAGAGTCAGACATGACTGAAGCAACTTAGCCTGCACCCACCATGAGGGTTTCCCTCATGATTCAGATGGTAAAGAATCTGCCTGCAATGCTGGAGACTCAAGTTTTGTCCCTGGGTCAGCAAGATCCCATGGAGAAGAGAGTGGATATCTACTCCAGTATTCTTGCCTAGAGGATTCCATGGACAGAGTAGTTTGGTGGGCTGCAGTCCATGGAGTCACCAAGAGTTGGACACGACTGAGTGACTAACACTTTCACTTTTCACCCACCATGGGCTTTTGATTTTCCAGTTTGTTAAATGACATTATATATTAAAATCTTTGTAAAGTTACATTAACACAGTCTTTATGATACATGTCCATCACTCAACCTCCTGGTAAAGAAGGTTCAAGAGCCCACTTTTCAGAATAAGACTAAAACTACAAAACTTTAAATCAACTATCTGCTCTTAAGTTAGAATTGTTTCATACAGCTGAAGGATTGGTAGTCTATAAGAACATGTCTCTTCCTCTCCTACGAGCATGTGATTAGAAAGGCACCATATGGTGGCAGTCTGTGTTTTATATATAAATGGGGTAGGGGGCGGAGGAGGAGTGAGAGAGAAGGGGATAAAGGTAGTTTTGATTGTTAACCAAGTATGGTAAGAAAAATCAAGATGAATTCCATTTCTCTAACAAACAAAACACATACTAGGCAAGGAAGGCTGTGTAATACATGCTGGAGGAATTTCAAAAAATGTGTAAGGCAGGTTTCCTATTTCTAGGAGTTTGGCAGGACAAGTAACTTATACACGATAGTTTTAAAATAAGTTGAAGTGTGATAACACCAAGTTATCAGTATTAACTATAATGAGTATTCTGCAATGGAACGTAGAATAGGATAATCAACATAGACTTCATGAAAAGATGGAATCCTTCAAGGAAAAGTGAGATTCTGAATTTTAATTATTGGGGGAAATGCAGAAAGAATAGATTTAATAGAGTGATGGTACTCTACTCAGGAGAAAGATTGAAATTCTCAAGAAAATTTGATCAGTTATCATGAGAATTGACAATCAATAGTCCCTAACTTGAGAAGACTCACATGCTAGAATAATCAAATAAATAATTTAAAACAGCATTAATGGCCATGCATCTTAAGGTAAATGCAAACACTCCTGAGATATAAACTATAGAGAGGAAAAATCACACATTTAGGTTTTAGTTGAGTGGTAGGAAATAAAAGTGGAACAGTAGACTGGGACAAGTTTATCAAGGGTATTAAAAGCTAAGGCAAAGTTTAACTTGAGAGTTAATGAAGAGCCATCACCGAAGGTTGCTGAACAGGAAGAGAAGCATAACCAGAGCCATATTTTGGAAGACCTACGTGTAGTGTGCAAACTATGGTGATGCCTGAGTCGAGAAAAGCATGGAGGAAAGGACATCAGCTTCATCACTGCAATGATGTGGACAACAGATATAAAGTGCTTAAGTTGGGTAATGAAAGTGGGAATGGAATGGAAAAAAGGTAGATTAAAGGTTGCAGTGATAGCCCCGAATGCCTTGGAAATAGGGAACATAGAGAAGCTGGAGAAACGTGGGCAAGTTCATTTAGAAATATGAGTTTGAGTTGCTTGGTAGACAGTATTTTAGAAATGTTTATGAGCAGAGGAGGGAGATTCCCCAGTGGCTCAGTGGTAAAGAATCTTCCTGCAATGCAGGAGCCACAGCAGATGTGGGTTTGATCCCTGGGTGTAGATGATCCCCTGGAAGAAGAAATGGCACCCCACTCCAGTATTCTTACTTGGAGAATCCCATGGACAGAGGAGCCTGCTGGGCTACAGTCCACAGGGTCACGATGAGTCAGACACGACTGAAGTGACTTCGCATGCACGCACACATGCATGCTTGGCTTCATAAGAGGCATGATTCAACTCTGGAGACAGAGAGGTAAATGGGGAGATCATAGTGTGGATGGAATTACCAAGGGGAAGAGAAAAAAGGAAGAAGATAAAGCTGTAGGAGATAACCCTCTTTCTAGGGCAGGAAGTAGAGAAGAGAGAGAGGCTCTGAAAAGGGGGAAAGGACATTTTTAGGAAGGAGTGACAGTGTTGCAGAGAGTTAAAGAGAGCAGATATTAAAACAGTTTACAATTCAGAGACCAAGGGTGATCTTTAAAGGAGCAGTTTCAATAGAATGGCAAAGGGAGAAGCCATGCATTAAGAAGTAGAAGCGAGGGGCTGTGACTGGGAGTAAAGGGGCACAGAGGATGGGTGATACATCCTTTTTGAAGTTTAGTAGCGAGGACCTGGGTTCCATGGATCAACCAGACAGGAATTTGACCTCTGATGGGTAGACCTCATTAGGAAAACACAACTGGCCACCAACAACTCGAGGGAGGCAACTGTCCAATGTTGTCAGATGTTTTTGATGATTAAGATAAAAAACAATGTGAAAAGCAAGAAATGGAGTCAGGCGGAAAAAGTCTTCCTCATACAGAGTGACATGAGTGTGCTCTTCTTCAAAGTCTCTCTCATCTTGCAGAAAAAGATTGGTTACCCTGGCCCGCTGTCTTTGTTGAGTTAATGTTGCTGCAGAAGGCAGAATAGTGATGGCAAATTCCAAAGATGCAGACTATACGGAAAGAACATGCTCTTTTCTAGCAGCTGGAGGGAACAAAAAGAAAAGCAATGATCTGGGAAGCTTTGATGGCAAGCAGATGTACCGCTTCAGCCTAACGCTCAGACTCGATGCCAAACTATTGCTCCAACAGCTTGTCTGCTTGGGAATTTCCAGGGGGCAATTAGCTGTCTCCTTCTTCTCCACTCTGCTCCGCGCCACAGTTCTTTCTATCTCTCAGCACCTCCTCCTCGCCCTTCTTCTCTCCCAGCCACCACCCGCCCCTTTTTGACAGTGAGGAATGGGGCAGAAAGAGCCAAGGCGTTTCAGGGAGCTGAGTGATGGGTAACTTCCTGCCTCAGATGGTAACTGGGGAACAAGGACCTCAGGACCTGAAGCTGACACTGGGGAGTGAGGATGTACCTACATCACTTGTTGCTCTAAGACCTTATAAAGTTGTAAAAGGAGAAGTCAGGGGAAAGCTAGAAGTTCTACAGCACCTTGTTTCTGGGACCCGCCCTTCAGCTTTCACTCTGGAAGAGATTACAGGGAAATTTCAGGGAGATGCTCCAGTTGCCCCATTTTAAAATTGCCCTGAAGTTGCTTGATGCCTATTTTGTAAGAAGTGGGAAGTAAATAAATGGTGATGGCCATGTCACCCTAGTGACTCTCACCCCAGTCTTCTCAGAAGCTCTCTCCAGGACACCAGGGGGCTCAGGTGCAAATACACCTCCTCTGGGACTGAAAAGTGGTTGTCTCTGTAGGATCTTCTAAATCTAGGAATCGGTAAGGGGCAAGTTCTCACGGGAAACAATGGACTGCTGAAATGGTCCTGACACCATTCTCTCTCTTTCTCTTTTCTCTCCTCCTTCTACAGGGGCATTTTAATTTATTTTATTTTATTTTATTTTTTTAGTTTTTTATTTTTTAAATTTTAAAATCTTTAATTCTTACATGCATTCCCAAACATGAACCCCCCTCCCACCTCCCTCCCCACAACATCTCTCTGGGTCATCCCCATGCACCAGCCCCAAGCATGCTGCACCCTGCGTCAGACATAGACTGGCGATTCAATTCTTACATGATAGTATACATGTTAGAATTCCCATTCTCCCAAATCATCCCACCCTCTCCCTCTCCCTCTGAGTCCAAAAGTCCATTATACACATCTGTGTCTTTTTTCCTGTCTTGCATACAGGGTCGTCATTGCCATCTTCCTAAATTCCATATATATGTGTTAGTATACTGTATTGGTGTTTTTCTTTCTGGCTTACTTCACTCTGTATAATTGGCTCCAGTTTCATCCATCTCATCAGAACTGATTCAAATGAATTCTTTTTAATGGCTGAGTAATACTCCATTGTGTATATGTACCAAATGAAGAGATTTCCAGCCAGGAGTGCCTTTGTCTGTGGAGGGGTGCAGAGAGCTGGAGGAAGAAAAGCGGACAACAGAGTCAGCGGGGGGGGGGGGGGGGGGGGGGGGGGGGGGGGGGGGGGGGGGGGGTGTGGGGGGGGAAGACTAGTGGCTCATGACTTATTCTTCCTAAACTTAAAGTGAGAGGTGGCCTTCTCTAGATGGGACACAATAGGATAGGGACTGGAGACCTCAATGGTCTGACCAACTCTCTCCCTTCTTCCCAGGTATCAACCTCTCTCAGCAACCCAAGGGAAGGGCCAGCAGCTGGACAGGGTGCCCGACGAGCCAAGGGCAAAGCCCCACCTAGTGCCCGAGGGTGCATGGACCCCTCAAAGGCTTTCCTGGGTCATCAGGAGGGAGTTTAAGGGGGTGCGGGTGAGGGGTATGCAGGCAACCCAGGAAGTCGGCAGTGTGCCAGGGCTCACAGTTAAGGGAAGAGCAGGAATGGGGTCATGAATTATGTAACCCGTAGGCTCCTCTGTCTGTGGGGGAGCCGAGCTGTGTTCTTCCAGAGGAGGACCGTGGGAGGAGCTGGTGGAGGATGCGCGTGCTGTTGCCATGCGCTGGGCGCCCGCGGCTGAGCTGGGATGGGAGGCCCAGCCCTGCTGTCGTGGGCCCAAGCAGGCTGCCGAGGAGGCCCGGATTGCCCGCGGTTGCACTCAGGCAAGCCTCAGAGGACATAAAAACCTGTTATTAAACATCCCGATGCTAACAGCATGAGTCTGTATTTATCCAGTGCTCTGCCAAAAGCCCAAGCCTTTATCCAGGAGACCAGAACGGTTGATCTTAACACCTTTGAACAGATGGAGAGTGCACAAATGGGAGACACAGGAATAGCAAAGCAAACCATACCTCTCCCGCGCTAACCTTGGCCCAGAAAGGACGTAATGTGTAAACGGGAACTGTCAAGAGAAACATCGCAATCTCTTCAGAAGTCAATGTACCTTTAATTTCAAAAGTACAACTGAGTACCATTTTCTAGACAGATGATTCCCCCCGTCATATCTCTTGCTGTTCTTTGGAAAGCTTCTGTTAT